>NC_140592.1:808201325-808781325 GCF_964204655.1 Triturus cristatus | reverse complement strand
TATCGGTACCAGTTATTTACAATATGCACAGAGTGGGCTTCGGCCTCATCCAGAGGAGTGTTTATCTCTCACCTCGTCTTATTATTGGTCGTTTGCGGTTTCATTCTGCGGCTGCCTTCAGTGGAGTGCCTGCATTGCCATGCTTGTTGGGTTATTTTACATCTCAGAAGTATTGTGAACCATCATACGTTATTTATCTCATACATGCACCGGACACAGAAAATTATAGTTTTTTGTTTTTTTCACTGCAGGAGACTGTTTTTAATATTTTAATCTGGGCTCAAAATACAAGTCAGACGTATTGGGTCTGCCAGTGTTTGTTTAGCCTGCTGTTTTGCCAGTGTTCAGACTTGCTGGACCTGTACTCCGGCAAATACTGGTGTACTCTGTCACATTGTGCCAGTATTCATCCATGCTCAGTTAGTGTTCACCAACACTGATATTTCTGAACCCTGCTTGTGTTCCACGGATACTCATCTGCCTGTATTCTCTGCTTGAATGCCTGCGTTTGGCTCTGCAGAGTCTGCAGTACGCTATCCTGATGTCACAGTACTGTTTTCTTCAGTGCCTGTGTTTGGCACAGCTGGGCCCACGGTACGGATGCTTGATTGTCTGTGTTTAGCACATCAGAGCCTAAGCAGTACTGACGTGCCTGTACTATTTGCTTAAATGGCTGTGTTTAGAACGCAAGGGCCTTCTGTAAGCAATACTGACCTGTCTCAACTCAGTGCTTGAATGCCAGTGTTCGGCACTGTAGAGCTGCAGTCAGCAGTACTGATGTCAATGTACTGCCTGCTTCAATGTCTGTGTTTAACACGTCAAGGCCTGCGGTAAGCGGTACGGATGTCCCTATCCTGTCTTCTTGAACGCCTGTGTTTAGCACGTGAGTGTCTGCGGTGAACAGTGCTAATGTCACTGTAGTGTCTGTTTAATGCCTACATTTAGCATGTCAACGCCTGCGGTACAGATGTCAGCGTACTGTCTGCTTGAATGCATGTTTCAGGCACGAGTACAGGCACATCAGTACCACTTACCACAGGCCCTGTTGTGCTAAACACAGGCATTTAAGCAGTCAGTACAGTGACATCAGTACTGCTTACCACAAGCCCTGCGGTGCTAATCACAGGCATTTGAGCAGACAGTACAGTAACTTCAGTACCTCGGTCCCCGTCATGCTAAACTAGGGCCACTGTAATTATGCCATTCTGCATCTGCGGCGTTTCTTGCATATTTATGGATTTGCCACATTTGCTATATAAACCATCATCTGTTGCATAATTTGCAGATTTTAACAACAACCAAATTGTTTCTAGCTTATCGATCAAAAGATACTGAAGATGCTGTGAAGCCTGTAGATGGCAGTGAAAGCCACTATGCAAAGGTTGACTTTCACCTTTCACTTGCATATTTATGTGTTTAAACTAGTACTAATAAGGTGAACACTTTGCCCAGGCAGTGTCCACGTGAGTAAAAATGACAAACTAAGGAATTGATACTATCACAAAATGTGTTAGATCATTTGCACTTTGTTGCTGCATAGTTTAGGAACCCTGCCACATTATTTGTTCATCCCTTTCCACATAATTCCAGTGGCCCTGATCTAAACACAGGCAATCAAGCAGACAGTACAGTTCCATCCATACTGCAAGTTCTGACTAGCTAAACACAGGCATTCAAGCAGACAGTACGGTGACATTGGGTGCCAGACCTCCAGTGTTCAGGACGTCGGGGCCTGCTGTAAGCGGTACTGAGGTCACTGCACTGAGTGCATTCCCTAGATCCTAGGCCATAGAAACTGGTCTTCCACGAGCACCAGTAGACAATAATATTTGTTTTTCAACCCTTGTATTTTATGCGATATGACCACAGAAGGTCCTGATTTTACATTAAAAGCAGAGCTTTGGACTATTCCATTTCCAGCTGAAAGGCGATATTTCTCTCTATGTGTTCCCCTACCTGGCATGTTCCACAGTTTGGAGCTTACTTTCCATCCATGTTAAAGAACAGTAGATGTTTCATCACCCAGGCTAACAAGCTGCATAGCTAAATACATAAAAGGTCCCAAAGGCGAGACCGATTGCATTGCAAATGCTTGTTACTTTCATGTAGTCGTCTTTGATGTGCAGAAAACTACACCCGTGTTCGAAGTGCTTCCTTGTCTGTAGATACCTCATTAAGTGCTTAGCATAGGCAGGGTGTAGGCTCTGTAGTTTCGTCCATTTTCAGGTCCTCTTGTCTGGCAGGTCCCTGAGATCCGCTTACATCACGTAGGTTCGTCACCAGCTCGTCGCCAAATAAATGTAGTAACGAGGTCCACGCAGGAAGGATGAAATACAGGAAGCTTTATTGAAGATAGTTACATGTTGATAATTCCAGAACAGTAGGTAGATGGGTTTTGTAGAGCAAGTAGTAAAGCTCTGTGAAGCAACCCCACCAGGAGCAGCCTCCTTGCTGCTCAGCCCATTCTCAACGGTCACTTCCAGCCTCTCAGGAAGCCAACATTCCAATCGCATCATCATCCAACATTCCGTGCAGCACACACAAAAATACACTGGCTGAACAGGGGATGTAAAAGGCATAACAGGAACAGGAGTAGGATACTACACACTGGCAAGGCCAAATGGGACCGTTTCATTTTGGGCTCTGACTAAAACAAACAACCTACTTCAGTGAATCAAAACAAAAAAAAAACGTTTTTTCTACAATTTATATGTGAGTTAAATAATTTAATGTGCCATGAATCAGTTTACTTTTGAGATAAAAAATACTCCAGTTAAACATTGCATGAGGCGGGTCAGAAATACTCCTATGGGCGAATCCACTATATTTATTTTAATGAATTGGTAACCAGAGGTCAACAGTCAAGTACACTCTCAAAGCAGAAGTGTTTGGGGAATTGAGCCAAATGAAAGCATATTGTGGTGTACTAGACCAACAAGAGATTGCACAAGATGGCCTGAGTGGATTAGCACTGGGCCATACTCACCTAGACTCCACTAAGGCCAAGGTGTAAATGTGGCCCGAGAGCCAACCCAGAAGTAAGTTGGTTTCATAAAAGCAAACTTTCCCAGCATTCTACATAATTTAATAAAAAATCAGTATTACCAATTTGAAAAAAAGTCAGAAAATATATTTGAAAAAATAATTTAAAGCGTTTTAAACTTATTTTTAAATTACAAATAAAATTGTTTGAAAAAAACTCAGCGGAATGCAAATTGTTTGTAAAACTGTTTTCTAACACGAAAGGGGAATGCCTGACCTTCCCTTTCACCTTGCTCACTCTTACTGCACTTTCTTTCATCAAAGCCTCATATAAGTTAGCATGTGGGATAAGAGAGTGGCTGCTTTTTCTCTCTCTACTAAAGCTCCCTTGCTTTCTCTTCCTTGGTCTTACCTGCACTCTCCTGCTTCATTCCAAGCCAGTTAGCTGTCCTTCTGTTATGCTTTGCATGTGGTCTGCAACCAAACCCCAACTGGACCATGCCTTTGGCCACAAGAATAACCATTGGCATTTCCCCCAACATCTAAAACGACTCTAGAGACTGTCCGCTGTAGTGGTCTGTATTTGTTTTTGGTTTCCCAAGCAAAGGAGCTGTCAGAGAACCTGCAGAATTCATACCTATTCAGGGTCATTGAGTCCAGTCTACGATCCCTGAACCCCCCCTCGTGAAAATTCTCAGTTTCTCTTTTCATTTTTAATTAAGGCATGGAGAATGTCTTGGAGACCTTCCTGTAAGTGGTAAACTTGAAGGATGCCCCCTCTTTACTCTACGCCTTTAAAGGTGGCCTCAAATTCTCCTGTGCAGGTCAGCATTTCAGGCCTCAAGGTACCAAACAAAACGTTGAATGGGTGAGCGAATACCCCCCCCCCCCCCTTATTCAACTATGGAATAAAAAGCTCCCTTGTCCAAAGGGATTTATTTATCAAATCTCTGCGTTTGCTGATTGTAAGTGAATTTGCAGCCAGGATACAAAAGTGTTTTCATTATTAATCCTTCAAAGCCTGCCCAACAGTTTTTTTGTAACGCTAATGTCTCAAAACCAGGTAAGAGATTTACACAAAAAAACATCCATGTCTCGGGTTAAAGTTCTAGCTTTTTGCTAATTCTGGTGCAATTACATGAAGTGGTCTTAGCAGAAGAGCGGTTTGGGAACAACAATGGGAAAATAAAAATGCCTTGGATACACCTTCATTATTCGACCCACAGCGAACGGATTTGCAGGCAACTTGATCTGCCAAAACTTCGATTAATCTGATAGAAATTTCCCAATCAAATAACATGTCACAAACCGCTCCAAAGTTATAGGCAAATAATGTAACTACCTTCTTTCCCACAGAGTGAATCTCGAAGATTTCGCCAACTAGGCAAATTATTAGATGTGGAGAGGGAATCATTCAGTCCATCAACGAACAACATTTAATAAACAAATTAAAATGTGAATAAAAAAAACGTATGAGTTTCCAACTTTAGAGTTACATAGCCAAGACGTCGCAACACTAACTCTTTAATGCTCAAGACATTTTTGAAACATCGAAAAACACAAATTTACAACAAATTAAAAAAACGCTTTCTGAATGAAGTTTCACTTCGATCCACATCCATTCAGCATTTTGTGCTGTAGTGGAGAGGAAGCTTTTTCATGGCAGACAAAATGGTAATTGCATCGCTTTTCATATTCTTGCTCAGCTTTTTTTGTGTGTGCATACATTGCACAAAAAATGGGCATGCAGAAACTTAGTTTCACACGGGTTGTGTAAAATATCAAGCAGATAAGTCAAGCAGCGCAAAGTCATGAGCAAATCAAAAAAAGGATTTTCTAAGGAAAGTGCGGCTGAACCATAAGTACAGAGTTATTATGGCTACTTATTCTTTAGCCTTTTGGATTAGTAAGCAAAGCACTAGAAAAAAATGTAATAAGTACTAGATCAGAACTGTTAGTGACAAAGGAAAGAAGGGACAAATTAAAGATAAAGAAATTCAAGAGGAAAATGAGATAAACCACAACATTAACGAAAACAAAATACCAGCAAATACAAATGATTTAGCAAAAAAGATTGGCATCGGAAAGAGATTGACCCGAATAATGGTGCACTACTGTGGGCTAATCCTGGGTTAGAAATCGAAGGTGCAGATCTTTGAGATACATTTTAGTTCGTAGCCAAGTTGTTCAATAACAGGAAACATAGGTAACAAAAACAAGCCTAATTTTTTTTTTAAATATTGGAAAGTTTGCGAAAATCGAATAAAAATAAACGTTTTGTGCTCCCTTTAAAAAATAGATTTGAGATCGAAATTAAATTACTTGAAATAAAAATCTCTACTTTTTTCAGCAATAGAAAGAAGGGCTATAGTTATGCCATGGCCAATCAATAACATGAGATCAATACATAAGGTCTAAAATTCCTTCCAGCTCCCCAAAAACTGAAAAAGGAAAGCAGTGGTGATCAAATGAAAGACCATAAATCCACTGAGACAATATGCAAAGGAATAAGTGTGTGCTTAGCTTACAATACTGGTTGTTGGACTTGGTCCTCTCTGTGGGGTCATCCCTAAATTTTGCCTTCACCCGCCTGTTTTCTGAACACGTTTGTTTGTTGGCTTTTAGGACTCTGCGTACTTTGCCACCGCTAACCAGTGCTAAAGTGCTTGTGCTCTCTCCTTTAAACATAGTGAAACTGGCTTACAACCAATCAGCACATTTAATTAATTGTAAGTACCTACAAAAATGGTACTATTTGTACCCAGGGCCTGTAAATTAAATGCTACAAGTAGGCCTGCAGTACATATTTTGCCACCCACTTAAGTAGCCTGTTAAGCATGTCTCAGGCCAGCTATTGCAAACTGTGGGTGCAGTTTGCACTGCCATTTCAACCTGGCACAATAAATCTTTTGCCAGGCCTGAACCTTCTGTTTTAACACACACCAGTCACCTAAAGGACAGGCCTAAACAACCCATAGGGTAAGGTGCAGTGTATTTAAAAAGATGGACATTTACTTTCAAGTTTTTCATGTCCCAGTAGTAAAAAACTCCTAAATCCGTTTTTCACTACTGCAATGCTTGTCTCGTCCATAGCATAAACTTGAGTTTCACTATTACATTTAATAAGTGATACCTTTCAACTTTGAGCAGGTAGGAATGTTTGATGTCTAAAGAAGTGTCATTTTAAACCCTCCTTAATAATAAAGTTATGATTTAAGTCACCATTCTGAAAATGGCACTTTTAGAAAGTTGTTTTTTTCTTGACCTAATTATTTGGTGCCTGCTGCCTGTATTCTGGGTCACGTGACTAGGTGTAACTGCAGTTGGCATCTACGAGTTGATGAGGAGGAGCGGTCATCTACCACACTTGCACATCACAAAGCCTCTGCCTGAGCACACTCACAAAGGTTTGACACTAGTCTTTTGTGACGCCAGACAAGCTGGCAGGACAGGGTGGCAGACAAATGCAAGCACCTTTGAGGGTGGAAACCTCCTGAAGCTTCTCTTATTTCTAAGTGGGCACCTTGAACCCAGCACTTGGTCTCGGCCTGCTGTAAGTCCTACCCCCCCACAGATGGTGCCAACCCCAGTCCTAGACCCTTGGAAGTGTGCATGTAGGTATTCTATCAGCCAAGCTGTGGTCCTATGGACACAACCAACTCAGTGCGAAATTAATTGCAGCTTTGCTTAGTAACTGTCTCTGCATGCATCCCTGATGGCGTGCCTCACATCAAAGTCCATAGCCTCCTCTGAACTGTTGCTGCGTGATGCATTCTCAGAACAGGCCTTCACATCCCAAGATCCTCATCGACGGCATCGACAAAAATGATGCAGGATTCCGAATTGTAGCCCCAAAGCTCCTCGGAACCGCCGCTGCGCGACGCATCTTTGACATGGGAATCTCACAATGCTTCGTAAAACAGGATTTAAGGTTCTTTGTCCAGCAGGCATAACATGGTTTCTGTTATGCCAGAGCTTAATTGCAGTCAGCCTGAACTTGCGACTATGTCTCAGTCTGGCGCGACCACATAAACATAGTTGGTGCTTTGTGCTTTTAGGCACTTTTTAAACTTGTATCTTCACAACTGCAAATCTCTGGTTCTAATGATTGGATTTTTTTCATTTTGGTCTCAAATAATTTATTACATTTTACTCTATTTTTCTTGTGGTATATTTTCACTGTGTTACTGTTTGAAGTGTTGTATAAATACTTTCCAGCTTGCCTCTAAAGTTAAGCCTGACTGCTTTTGTGCCAAAATACCTGAGGATTAAGCAAAGGGTAATTTGGTGTTTGCTTGTGACTTCTCCCAGACAGATTGTGGTCGCCGATTGAGTAGCATTTCAGCCCGCTCCACTAGGAGCCCAATTTCCAACAATGGAGCAAACAACATACATATCTATCAAAGGAAAGTAAAGCACAGACCTATATCTGATGTAATTTGGAAAATAGGTCCCCATGTCGCTCACTAAGAAGATGCATCTTGGCTGCACTAGCTACCCACTGGAGATTAATAACTTATTTCAGTGGGGAAAAAAACAATTGATGCAAATAAGGTTAAGGCGTAAAACATGCATTATTGAGGATTGCAAGCCCTTGGAGAAAAAGAGCAACCTAATTCGTTCAGATGAGAAAACAGGGGACAACTGTAAGCATGATAAGGCAGTTCGAAGTAAGTTTAATATTAGGTCAACATCTGGAAACAATTAAAATGTTACATATCCAAAATGTAACACTAGATCCGGAAAACATCTGCAATAGCCAAGCAACATATGGCATTAACTATTTCCACAACAGGCACAGAGTTGTGATGACATCAATGAAGCCATATAGTAACTGTACTGTACTGGCACCGTAATGCAGGTTTTACTTAGTTTACGCCACAGCTTTCAAGGCATATTCAAAGAATCTGATAATTGTATATCAGTGCAGTGCTAGGTTGCACCTTAATATAAAAGGTACTGACACTTTAAGGTGAGGGGATAGTAGTAGGGTTGATGAGTAATTTGCAGGTAGATCGAGCATCCACCAGAAAGATGGTTACTGAAGTGAAGTACCTCTTTCTTCTGATGGATACCTCTACTTGTAGATTCATTACCAGTGAATAGATTCCCAAGCAATATGTAGGAGGAGGGTCTGGAGAAATGTGAGACTAGAACACTTTGAAGTACAGAACAGGCAAAGTGACAGTCTCTTCTAAAAAAGGAATCCAAACAATGTTCCTTGAAGGTGTTGAGAAAGGGCCATGTAGCCTGCCTGCATATGTCTGCTACTGGCACACCTCAAGCCAAGGCAGGTGGGGGAGATTTAGCTCCAAAGGAATGAGCCCTGAATACCTCGGATGATTCTTCCATAGCCAATGTGCAACATAAGATTGACAATTTCCGGACTGGTTTACCCTTTTTACAACCAATATAACCAATGAAGAACTGGTCAAACCAATATAACCAATGAAGAACTGGACATCTGATCTGTTCTCTGTTGTGCAGTTGATGGAGAAATTGACCGCTCTTCTAGGGTCAGCCTGTACAGTTGTTTTCCTTAGAAAGTCTTGAAGGCACATAGAATGTTGGGAATGTGATTAATCTCCCCAGATGAAATGGGGAGATCATTTTAAGCAGGAAAGCTGCCTCAGTTCACAGCACCAACTTGTCTGGGAAGAAGTATGTGAACGAGGGTGCACAGAAAGGTCTTGAAGCTCGCTCACAAAATGAAATGAGATTTACTTGGCCCCAGTCATGGCAAAGCTTCCTCAGAACCCAGGAATCAAGGATATAGGAGGGAATGAATAGTGAAGCAGAAACTTCAACATAACTGAAAGATGTCCTTTAAGGCTCTCCACAACTGAGTCTTGAAGGAACAGAATTTTAGGGTAAATAGACCCACCTGAGGAATACCCCAAAGGGCAAAGAGATCCTGGGCCAACTCCGGGTGAAGGTGCCACTTGTGGTCAGCAATATGATGCCGATCCATGTTTTCAACTCAGGGATTCAAGTATCTTGCTAACTGACTTGTCACCAACCAAAGACCATGTTGATGCACAGAGGTCCACAACCTCCAGGCTTCCTAGAAGATAATCGGAGACCCCACTCTTCCCGGTTTTATTTTAAGTACAACATGGCGTTTGTACTGTTGGTCAAGATCTGCACCAACTGACATCAAAGCGAAAATAGTAAAGCCTTGAGAGCCAACTGGATAGCCCTCAATTCTGGCAGATTGAGGTGCAATTTCTGCACTTCTGGAAAGGAGAAGGCTCTAATCTCCAGGTTCCCCAGATGCACATTTCATCCGAAAATAGAAGCACGAGTCATTACCGTAGTCACTGCTGAAGAGGGACAGCAGGGTCTTCTTTAAATCAAGCTGTCCTCTTTTCCTCACCGGTTCAACTCCACAGCAGCATCCTTAGAGACAGCAACATGGGTCCAGTCTCCCCAATGTTTGAATCTCTACCTGTGGAGGCACCACTTAAAAGACCTCGTTCATGTGTGACCTGTAGGATGCCAGTAGCCAACAGATCGAGCAATCATAGAACTTTCATGACTGGAACAGAACCTCCTGCCCAAGAACATCAGAACCATATTTTGCATATCCATATCCTTCTGTGGAGATGATTAGACTAGGTGTGATGGTATCCAGTACTGTACCAATAAACAGGAGGCTTTGGGAGGCTCAAGGAAGATTTAAGGCAACTGAAGGTAAAACCCAAGTCGACCAGCACTGAAACTATCTAGAGGTGATGATGGGACACCATTCGTGATACACTAATTATACAGAACCGAATGGTCTTGTATAATTGAAGGGCCAAGAGGAAGTACACCCTCCTGATTCTAAATCTTTTACACTTAATAGAACTCCACTATTAATCTTATTATGGTATTTATTATAAGAAAAGTGCGAGGAATAAGTGACAGGTGTTTTTAAGGTCCCTGTGTGAAGCTATCACTAGTGAAAGTGGGATGGAAAAAACCTTGTTTTTATTTATTTTCCCTCACACACCCTAGTGGTGTCATGCTTCATCATCGGGACACCGCGACCCCTATAAGTCGCGGTGGGCTCAACCAATGTTCCAGGGAGCACTTAATCATATAACAGGCCAGGGGATAAAGATTAAAAATTCAATGTTGGAACCCAGTTTCCCTTTATTCTTGGGTACAACAGGAATATTAAAATATTAGGACAATAGGGTCATATGGAAAATTATGGTCCTAAGACCCTAGGGCCAACATGTTTCAGTCCTCGTATGCCCAAAGGTTTTGGTGCTGGGACGTTCAAGCTGACGGACTCCGCGCCACTTAGGTACTTTGGAGGGGTGAGATCGGTAAAACCGTAAGTACCGTCTAACAAGCCTTGCGCAAGTGCGACGAGTACTGCACACTTTTAACAGAGAGACAGCATTCTGACCTTTTCCTTTCACAGAAACTAGTTCAGGAACTCAAGGTACAAGACTGGATGAAGAGTGCAGTGCTGCTTGGAAACCGAGAAGTACCAAGATTAGCACCCCTGCCCAATTTCTGCTCTGGCATTAACTCCACTGCCCCTTTTTTCAGCAGGACCATCACTAGCTGCGCTGCAAGATCCGCTGAAGTTCCTCAAGATCACCAGAGAAGAAGTGGGACACTGGGGGGTTGCTCGCAGAAGCAAAGGATGTATTCCTATTCTACGATTTTAAGGACTCTGTGGTGCAAAGTAATGGCCTTCCAGACCTGAATAAAAAGGGCCTTTCTCCCACCGGCATGAAGTGCTCCCTCACAGTTGAAATACTGCTGCTAAACTTGTGGTGCTGGGGAAGGATGGAAGGAAACTGCTTGGTACATGTTTTTCCACGTCCTCTGTAGTGGCAGAAAAAAAGGGGTCAATTGCTGTCCAGGAGCTTGGGCTTTAAATTGTTTCTGAAAACTCGAGGCATGGGAGTGTGGTTCGGAAAGGCTCAAAAAGATTCAGCGGAAGACTGAAGGCTTAGAGATCTGGCTGTCGCCCTGCCTTCTTAAATTCGTTCCAGGGTAGCTTCTGTGTTTTTTACCTAAAGAGATGATCTACATCAAAAGGCTTGGCCATAAGGGAATTTCTCACATCCGCAAATAACCTAGTGGATCGGAGTCAGGCATGCCATCTTAATGTGAAACATGATCACATGTCTCTAGGCACACAATCAACAGTGTCCAGGCCATACTTTATCATTTGTGTTTGAACACATATTGTCCTTTACAAAACCTCCATGAAGTGGTGCTTGAGGTAGTCCGGACCTTTGGGTGCAACCAAGTCTGCTATAGCCCAAAAGGTGGGTGTAACAACTAAGTAGGCAAACCGCATTTAGGGATGGTGGTGACACATCCTTTTCTGCAGGATTTCTTTCCTGTAGCATCAGGTTTTTGGGACTCCCTATGCAGAGGATGTGTAGGGCAAGCTCTCAGATTATGACTAGAAGTAGAAGAGCTTTCAACTACAAAACTTTAAGGGGATGGATGAGTAGTAAGAAAGGCCGGCTACCCAGGGGCTGGTCTGTATAGGCAACTAATGGTTGTAGTGACTGCAGAAAATGATTAAGAATTAAAGCAGGCGCTTTGATTTCTTCTATCAAAGCCTCATTAAAGGAAAGCAGTTATTCACCGGCGGAGGGAGCCATCTTTAAAACAACCTTAAGGATGTTAGGGTGATACACCACAATAGGCAGTGATGCAGGTTTGCAGCTTTCTTTAAAATCAACATGAAAAGAATCGATTTCCAGTAGAGCAGGTCCTGCAGGAGGACCTACAACAATGTCTCTGGAGGTATCTAGACCAGTTAACACGTTAAGTGCTAAAGTATTTGAAAATGGATCATCTTCTTGATGCAGCTGGTCATCGTAATCCAAAGAGGTATAAAAAGGCTGCCAGGACTGTTCTTCAGACAGTCTGCCCTGTTCCCTATGGCAAAAGGCCTCTTTCCTACAGCGGTGTCTTGACTCCCAATAGTGGTTCCAATTCAGGTTGTGGTGCTAATATCAGCCCTGGAATCAAAGGCTCTGGTGTCGGAGAGTCGACTGGGAAGAAACCGCAAGAGATTAAAGGCAGTGATGGAGCAAGACCAAAGGGGCCACCGATCCTTGCCAGGGGGCAAGCTGGTGCAACAGAAGGGAGAGCTGCCCTCCCACAAATATCCATCACAGCTTGCATAAGGCCACACAGATCCACCCCAACAGAAGCAAAGGCGGGGGAGAAGGTGGAGTAAACTGCAAATCTGTATCACCGGAGTTGGCAATTGGGCTATCTTCATCAACTCCGTGGTAGGTGAAGCTGGAGATGTCTTACCTTCACTCTTAGATCGACGAAGAGAAGATTAATATTTCTTCGTCTTGAGACATCTTTTGTTTAATCTCGCAACAATTTGGTTGGTGTGGTGACCGCAAATGGGACCTTGACCTTGCTCGCGACCTCAGCCGTAACTGGTCATTGACAGCTCCAACGACCTTCTTCAGAGTCTGCCATAAAGCTTTGGCTTGATGTTCGATAGCCTTAGCACGCATCTGTCAACAGAGTTCATGTGACAACATATCATGTCATGCCTCAAGCTGAGGCACCAGACATTCATTGTGCAGGACCCTGATGGACATAGGTCCATTAAATCATCCAAGGGTTTAAGCAGCAGAATTTTAGTTGTGACATAATACCCACTACACTAAAAAGGAAATATTTTCATGTGAGAGGAAAAAAAATGGACAAGAATAAAAAGAAGCGTCTCAACCATGTAAAAGGGGTCGAAAAAATGTGACTGACATCGGGCGCCAGTTTAGTTGCTACCTGGCTACATGGTTCCTCAGACATCACTCCATATGTGATGTCAAAATGGAGTCAACGCCACCTGCCGTCGCAAGAGAGCTACTGTAAACCTTTTCCAGATCCAGTCTTGTGACAGGGATATTTAAAGGTAAAGTATCTCCCGGCAGAATTATCCATTCGTAATAACTTCATGTGAGGACAATAACAAATAAAGATATAAACAAAACTTTTGCATTTATGATGCGTGCTGAACTCAATATCTCACAGTATACTTGATGAATATGAATAACACATGGCTGGGAGGAAAAGGAATTTAGCTGGATGAAAAACAATTTGGAAACCATAAATGGAGAATGGATCGAACAAATTGAGCAATATGTCCCTAGCAGAATGTAATGATTGGCAAATAAAAAAAGACTAGCAAAAACAATTAGAGAAAATTGTGCAAAGGGCTATGGTGAACTTCTGATCCCATAAATAATCAATGAAGACTTATCTCATTGATAATCATTGGAAAGCATTAAGAAAAATTGGATACATGGAACTATTGACTGGAAAGGGAGAAGTAGGAAAAGGGACAAATAACCGTGAACAAGACCAGGAAAGATTGCAGCTCGTTGGCAGCTTGTTGGGGTTAATAGTAACAGTTTATACATAAATTCAGTTTTTTGTACGACAAGAGGGGGCTAGATTCTTCTCATTCTGACTAATATTGATGATATTAAATATTGATGATATTAAATGGGGAAAAGTTTTTCTTCTAATAACCCTTGATGTCAGTGCCCTAAATACTAGTATTAATCATAAAAAGGTGATTGTGGCATGAAGAAATATTTTGAGACCAGGACCGATCACATTTCTTTTCTTTATACTGAGATGTTTACTGACATGACTGGGTTTTGTCTCACAAAATATATATTTTTTGTTTAACAGAATACACAGTTATATACTAGGTAAGGCTGTGGAGCCTGTTCAACTCCCAGTCACGCCAACCATTTCAAGGGCTGGTTAAAGAAGCAGGAGGCCAGTACATTTGATCGTTATGCCATACATTTGGTGACATGGTTACGATACATTGATGGCCTGTTTATCATCTGGAAAGGGTTGAAGCAACTGGCAGAAGAATTTGTACAAGGTCCTAATAATAAAGACCAAAAATATAATTTACCAGTACCATCAGTAGTTCAAGTGTTCAATGTCTGGACATCAAAGTGACTGTTTCATGTGATACTTTGACCACTTGCTTGTATCGCAAGCCTTTGGGGCTGGTAATCTTCAGCATGCCAGAAGCAGTCATCCCGATAGTGTTAAGGTGGAGTATCCCCTTGGAGAAAGTACTTCGCGTCATGGGAAAGTGCAGCAGAAATACATACTTTGAAGCTTAACAGAGGTGATTTTTGTGGCCTGTATCGTGCCAGGCTAGTGTCCCTTTAATATAGCAGTGACATCAGGTGAAATCTGGGGGTGCGTAAGTTTCCACCTGAGGACAGTAGAAAGGAGGAGACTGAACTGACAAGCTGTAACTGTACTGGTTGGAGGTGGATGCCAATAAGCAATTGAATCAAACAACTGTCTGCGTACTTCTTCTCAAGTAGCAATGAGCTGAAAGGTTCCGCCTCCCTTTTAAAGAACCCATTGTGCTGATTTGTGAACCTGCGGTTTTGGAGCTTGAAGTTTCAATTGATGAGGGATAAAGCCTCACCTACGATGAATCCAAATCGTTATAACAAACTTTCAGGTGGTTGGGGTTGACTGAAAGTATTGTGATTTATTTTTACTGTGTCTCGCTCAAAAGACTTCGCTTTTAGCAATAGGGTTATTACGAAGTCTCGTGGACTGTCAGCACAACTGTTTTGCTCGAGCGCATTGCAGAGGAGCACTCTAATCTAGGTACGCGTGGCCTAAACAGCGCAAAGAGCAAAGCACGAGCACTTACTGAAGTTCACTTTCGAAGGCAGCGCATAGAGTTCAACGCAAGTATTCAATATGGAGTCCGCTTCACGGGTGCGTGCTTCAGCTTAAGCGTCAGTCCTCTTGAGCCGATCCCTTCAGCATGGTATCACGTATCACACCACTACGTCGAGGAGACTAGACCGCTGCTGCCTGTTCTCACTGCAAAGACATAGCATTGCTTAAGGAAGCGAAGCAGCGCTCAGTAACACAAACCGGTCTTCTTTCCGGTCTGCACGACTTAACGCTCACGGAATCAACATGCATCTCTTTGCTCATAAACTTGCAGGGATAGTTGCCATGTCTCAATTTTGATTGGTTACCAGCAGCAACCCAGAAATGTGTTTCTTTAATGGGCAAGTGGACTAAGCTGATGGTCTAGTTCTTACTTGTTCTCATGTGTAGTACAATGCCTCAGTTCCAACAGATGTGCTTCTTTTCATTCTTCTTCAGCCAGTGTTACAGCTAGTATTTAGTAGATACAGAAACACAATGAAGCACAGAGTTTTTATTTTAGTCATTTGTGGAAACTTGCTATATTAATTTCTTATGGTAATTTATTATATTAGTTTGTGTTGATTTATTTTGGTAGACTTATTTTTAGACTACTTTACAGGGTTATTTTACCATTTCACTCCATTCATCCCTCAGCATGTCACAGTCTCCTCAATTTCTATCTGAGAGAGGGGAACACATATTACCTTGAAAGAAATGGATACGGTTGTTTAACTTCTGTTTGGTTGCCACGGGGGTGAAAAGTTCTCCCCTGCCAAGAAGCAGGGCATTCTTCTCCACAATTTGGGCATTGAAGGGAGGAACATTTATGACAGTCTTGACTTGAAAACGATTGGTAATGCTGACGGAGAACCTAGAGACATTTCTGAGATGTCGGTAGTGATGCCAAAAAAAAACATGTTGGAGCCAGAATAAATGTCGCTATGGAGAGACAAATTCATTATGAGAACTCAAGCCAAACATGAGAGTGGGAAACTATATTGCGTCTCTTTCAAGACTTGCACAAACATTTGAATTTGCTGATCTGAGTCTCTGATAAGAGATCAGCTGCTGAAAAGTTACTGGCAAGGAACCAGACTTTGAGGGATGCAATAAATGTTGTCAAAAGAATGTACCATGCAGCATCTCGGGTTAAGGAGATGAGATACAGGATCTAACTCCACTTTAGCCAGAGGCTTCACGCCAGATGTAAATGAAGAGTTGGAACCAGTCCAAAAGGGGCTGAATGCCTACAAATAAGCGGTGATACATAAAAAAACTCTAAGGTTAAATGCTATAAATGTGGTAGTCCTAGTCATTTGGCTTATATCCCTAAATGTTAGTTCATCAACAAATGATATTGCACGTTAGTTGCCTAGGTAAAGGTGTTTAACATGCTGGGGCGGTTAATGGGAGTAATGTGACCATGCCTAGGTGTGATATTGAAGGTGGTGGGAAAACTCGTCCAGTCTCTGCTGATTTGGGATCTTTGTTCACATTGACGGGTATAACAATTGGGAAGCAATCTTTGGAATGGACAACAGTGTCCACCAGACATTAACTCTGTAGGATATGGCAGACAAAAATTGATTTATTTAGCTACTCTATCATGATAAGATTCAAGGGTCGTGAATCAGTGGGGAAGGCAGCATTAGAGGGATTTGGGAATTACTTTGAGGGGAGAGAAGTTGGCCTAATGGCTAGGGCGCTCGACCTTGGAACTGGGTAACTGGGTTAGAGTCTCGGTAATGACGCTGAACATCCTGTGATTCTGGACAAATCACTTAATCTCCCCGCGCCTAACAAAATAAAAAATGAATGTGTGTCCTCATGTAACGTAACTGGTGCTATGTAAAGCGCTCCGATACCCGATTGGATTCAGGTCAAGTTCGCGCTATATAAAACTCTAAAAACAAAATAAAAATTACAAAAAAATTCACCTGACCAAGCTTTGTTAGTAGCGCATATTAGTGATGATGTAGGAATTGTAAGTGAATTTCACAAAGTTTTTAATTACAAACTTGGCCTGTTGAAAAATTTCAAACATGAGATACTTTTGAAAGCTAATGCCAAGCCAGTAGTACATGAGGTCAGGAAAGTACTGCACCTCATTTTGAATCCACAAAGGAGGAGTTGGACAAGTTGTTACAACTGAGAGGAAATAGAGGCAGCCTCAGAATGGTTGGCACTAACAGTCCTTGCACCCAAGGATAATGGGTCAAAAATTAGAATGTGTGTGGACTTGGGAGAACTCAACCAATGTATTTGGGCTGATCGCCAACCTCTACCGAACATTAGTGAAACCCTAACCATGTTGGGAGGAGCTAAAGTATTTAGCGTACATGACCACTCTGCAGGATATCATCAAGTTTTGCTCCATGAGGATTAAGACACCTGACCTCCTTTGTCACCCCTTTGGGTCAAAGAGTCGACCCTCAGTAAATAAGAATGGTGTTTGGAGGCTGATGGAGACTGTATGCAAGTTAGTGGCTGATTATGTTGTTGAAGGGTGACCTAACTTGAGTGCTTGTCCAGACAGGGCTAAGGCATTTCGGAGTGTTAAGGAGGAATTGAGCATTGTAGAAGGCTACCTGTTTAGAAATGACAGACTGGTCCCACCAGCAGGGTTGGTTGGAAAGTTGATTAACTCGGCCCATGAAGGGCATCTGGGCAGGAATGTTACTAAGGCTAGAATAAGAGAATGTTATAGGTGGCTGGGCACTGATAGGTGAAGGAGGTTGTGAAAAACGGTATACAGTGTGCAGGGAATGACCAGTTCAGAGTAGTGAAAACGACCCCCTTGTCTCCTGCTCCTGCTCCAGATGAGCCATGGTGCAAATCAGGGTTGGGTCTGGTGGGACCCTTTCGTTTGTTGCCATCCAATGAGAGATGTATCATAGTTCTGGTGACTACACATCTAAGTGGGTCACAGCTAGTTGTGTGCACTCAATTACCACCAAAACTGTTGTGGAGTGTTTTAAGGATGTTTTTGCAGCATGCAAAGGGATCCCCAAAACAATAGTCATGAACAATGGTGTCAAATTTACCTCACGAGATTAAAGATTTTCTTATTGACTTTTCTATATGTCAGTTACGCACTGCTCTTTATGCCCCTCAGGCGAATGGTTTAGTTGAGAAGATAGACCAACTTGTGAGGGCTAGTGTGCAAACTGCTTTGGATAACAAGTTACCTCTCAAGGTTGTCCTCCGGAAGAAGTTGTGGGCTCATAGGAATACACCTAATACGGTGACTAGAATGTCTCCTTTCAGAGTGCTGAAAGGGAGGTTAGCTGGATCTATATAGAACCCTTTATTATTCAGTGCAAGGAAGGGTGGTAGGCCTGGGATAACTGACAACGTATTACTTAATCAGGACAAGGTGGTAGAGAACTCAGACAAATATAAAAAATACTCTGATAGCAAGCAGTGGGTGTACCCGAGAGATAGAAAACTGGTGATGTGCACTGTATCAAAAAGCGTATGTGGAGCCCCAAAGTGGAGTCTAAGTTTACAGAACCCAGGAAAATTATATAAGTAAAGAAAAATGTAGTTTTGGAGGGTGGAGATGTCTGGAGCATGTCACGGTTAAGCGAGATGTTCGAGGGAGAAACCTGTTCCATGGGGGGTGCCTGCAAAGTTTTGGGGGAGAAATTAACGTTTCAGGAAGAGTGTGAGGGACCAGACACGTTTGGTACGGTTCAATAATTATGTAACTGATTAGTCTTACATTGTACCTTTAGACATGTTACAATCCCTACAATGTTGACTTTTCCATATGTTGGTTATGTGTCACTGGTGTTTTTACTGATTCCATTTTCTTTCTTTATTGTAAATATAATTTTGATTTTACTGATTCATTTCTAGTTCCCTGTACCTCATCTTTTGTTTGCCCCTTATCCCAACATGTGCTAGTTGTTCCTTTTGTTACAGCTCATTTGATATTCTGTAATATTTTGTTATGTTTGGGGTAAGATGTGTTGTGGCCTGTATCATGCCAGGCCAGCGTCCCTTTGATAGAGCGGTGACGTCAGGTGGAATCTGTGGTGTTTGAGATTCCACCTGAGGACAGGAGAAGGGCGGATACTGGATTAGCAAGCTGTAACTGTACAGGCTGGAGGTGGATGCCAATAAACACTCGAATCAAACAAGTGTCTGCGTACTTCTTGTCAGTGATGTTTAACAGATTTAAAGAGAGGTTAGTCAGAACAGGTTTTAGACACAGCGATAACAAAAACTAGTATGGTAAACCGACAAAGAATTGCATGAGACCAAAAAGCAGGCGATGACTACGGAGATGGAGGTGAGGTTTGTGAAAATGTAAAACACCCACTGCATTCACTCACAGGGGGATGGGTAAAGCTGTATAGCTTATCACACACACCACACTCACTGCTCTAGTTATATGCACAATTTCTGCAATTGATGGAATATCTTGCAGCAATGTCCTAACTGATCCAGGAGTACTGTCTTTTGAATTAAATTGTGCGTGCGTGACTCAATGGGTAAACTAGGGTCTTTCGTCACCTAGCGCACGAGGCACTGCACCACAAAAGCAATATACAAATTGCAAGAAGCAGGTCAAAGTTAGGAAAAGCAAGCACGCAGAGTGAGAAGAGTACATGACTTGCAAAGAAAATAAAATGAAGAGGAAAGACGTCAGAGACAAACAAAGTGGCGTGAGAAGGGCATTATTTAAAGCTGTGGGGGGATAATATGAACGTTAGACTCTGCGCCGGCCATTTAAATACGGAATTAGAAAGCCCAGTATAAAGCCAAAAGGAATATTTTTTTAGAGAAACGATCAAAAGATTTTAATTAGCTGTAACTGGACATCATAGAAAATACAAGTACACAAGCTATGTAAGAATCAGGCAAAATAGATTTGAATTTAAAATGCAGAGGCTATTTAAAAAAATAAAAAACACCAAAAATGTCTTTGGTACATATAAGCAAACACAACCCTACCCACTGCTCAAAATAGTCATTTCGTATTTTAGATTCAGAAGATGGAAAAATCGCTTGACATGCGGCCGTGCCTACATACTGGCAGGGATGCTGCGTTCTTTGCAACCCGCTGTATTTTCTGGCATTTAGAATACTGAACTGTAAACCGAACCCAGCTGCAGGGATTCTGCATGAGAAAGTCAATGGTGTATACTTAATCTGCCTCTGGGGAAATGAGCCCAGCAAGTAATGTGCTGGGAAACAGCAAATCAAAGCCCTTCCCTAAACGGCGATAACAGCTCCTCCATCCACATTCAAACCACTCATTTCAGATAAAAGCACAAACCAGACTGACAACACACAAGCGAGTGCAATCACACCATCTAAGCGGAGTCTTTGTACTTCCTTACTAAATTTAAGGTGTTCTGTGAGGGACTGGAGTAATAAGGGAAGGTGGGAAACAGCCAGATCACATTTCAAATCATTTTATCAACTTAAAATTAAAAGGAACAGATATAAAGGGAAGTTTGAATCTGCTGCAAAGACAGCAAAAGTCAAGTTAACTTCAGTATTCGTCACCACAGCGTGGTCTAGGCGGATAAATAGTTGGCAGGGCAGTTACTAAGCGGACGTCTAATTCTAGGACTCTTTGGTAACGCTATGACTCGCTGTTTGAGAATACTGGCGAAATTTAGTTTCATTAACGGAAATAATTAGCTTACTGTTAGAGAACCAAGTATCTAAAAATCCCCCCCAAAAAAACTGTGCGCACTGCAAAGCCAAAATCTCAAGTGTTGCCTGCCAGCCTTTTGGCTTTGTCAATTCAAGTTCTGCCATTGTTTCCGTTTTTAAACCATTATTATTGTGGCAGCTGACGGGCCCATGCCAATATTTACAACAAACGTCTAAAAAAAAAACAAAAAAAAAAAAAACACACATTGCCATAGTTCCTAGACATTAAATTACCTACTCTGTGTGCAGATGTGCTCCTTGTGAAAGGACAGAATGCTGTTCACATTTAAATTAGCCAATGACTGAAGTGGGCTGATACAACGCCTTATTCGGTAGTTGGCAAAGAAAAAAGTGAACACAGTAACAGACCAATTGATGATGTATATAGGAAAGTAACGTTTTAAACTTTAAAAACTGCTGAAATACACCAGTTGTAGTTTTCTCAATTGTCAATAACTGGTGCCCTTCGACGCCGTCGTCACGAGAGGTACACCAAATGGTGGGACGTCGACGCCCACCTGGGCTACAAAAAAAAAGGACTACGAATCCGGACCCAAGCACCAAGCACCAGATCGCGGAATAATGCACAGCATAGTGAATCCAGAAAGATTCACGCTGCAAAACTGGTGCCCTGGCGAAACTACAACTCGCGCCCCACCATGCACAGTGCTGTTATCAATGATGTCATTTCAGATCTCATTAGGGAGCTTATCAATGCGGTCACTGAACAGGTCATGAGTGATGCAATAACTGAGGCTATATGCAGTGCCTGGGGAGGGTGTGAATTATAGTTATTTTAGAGCACAAGTTATAATTACTTCAGAAAACTATAACTAGGGAATTTCAGTGTTTTTTAAAGATAAAAACGTTATGTTTAACCTCACTAGAACTTTACTTTAACCTTTGTTTTTTTTCTGTGAATTTCTGTTTTTTTAATGTTAGTAACAATATAGAGGTATGTCATTTTAAGTAAACATGAATCCTTTAGATACACCTGTAAAAATAATTCACAATATTCAAAGGAAAAAATAAACACATTTATTTACACCAGATACGGATATCTCTTGTCTAGTCAGAAGATATCATGAATTCAAGTTTTCACAAATTCAAACATTTGTCTTCAAGAAGGTGCCCCGGGAGGGAGGGTAGGTAAGTGTAAATTTGTGCTAAGGTATGTGGAAAAAGGTGGAGGGCAGTGAGCAATATAAACATCAAAACCAATTCAAGAATGCCAATCCGGCCTATAACATGCCCAAACTGTTTATAACACCATATTGCATGAGCACATAGGAATCTTAATACTGTTGTCCGCGATAGTGAAGAGGGTAAGTAGGTGTCGAAGTTTCGACCCTTTGGGGTTAATGTAGATGCTTGCGATTCCTACATTAGGGTCTTCATCAGGACAAGGAGTGAGACACAAACTCCAAACTCTTTTCACTGTGCACTTTTAAAATGTCTCCTGTTCAGGAAGATGCTTGTTGGGTTATTTCTATATTCCCACAGAAAATACACTGGGATCGTTAGTTTTCGCTGCATCTCGGGCAGCTAACCCCTTTCATAATCAA
The DNA here is from genome assembly GCF_964204655.1 of Triturus cristatus. Classification (NCBI taxonomy): domain Eukaryota; kingdom Metazoa; phylum Chordata; class Amphibia; order Caudata; family Salamandridae; genus Triturus; species Triturus cristatus. The sequence continues at coordinate 808,759,405 of NC_140592.1, read as the reverse complement.
TATGCACAAACAAATTCAATTTGTGTTTCCAGTTCCATTGGCATGCTTGCTGAAAATGCTCTACTGCACATGATTATATTTATATTAGTATGAGGGCAATGTTACAGCTAGCAGTTTAATTTGCCAAAAACAGTCAAAAAAAGTGCACAAGCTGTAAGAGACTATTCTGAAAGAAAGTGGATTGAATGAAGTTGCAGAGGCTGGGTCCCTTGGCAGTAACTTAATCCAATTTCAGGGGAAGTGCTGCCTCGAGCGACCTGGGGAGGTAATACAGTATGTCTCAAAACATGCTCTGCTTTGGAAGGAAGCCACTGCTCCCAGGCTTAGCAGAAGCTGGAAATGTTGTAAAAGCCAAATCTTTATCCAGAGTGTCAGTGTTATGCATGGAATAATCTTTTCTTCTAAAGTAGAAAATGGTCAATAGAGCAAAACTTAACACTTGGGGCCTCATTTATATCTTGGGGGTATATATACTCTGTCACAAAGGCGTTAAGTAGCCATACCACCACGACTTTGGTCTGCAGCCCGATTTAAATGTAGGTGGACCTTTGGTTTAATCATGGTGGACACTACTCAGTCTCTGCTGTGATTAACCCCTCCGAAGGCCTAACGGGTTAAGCGCCGTAGGAGGCGGACCTCTAATTCCACCCACATAATTTAGATGAGCGGAATTAGAGGTCAGTTTTCACGGTCAGTACCCACCAGGAAACCCCTGATGGTAAGGGGTAGGCAAAACCACAAAAAGCTCCCCTCGCCAAGGGGGAGGACTCCCATGGAGTGGGGAGCATTCGGAATTTTCTTTTAGAAAATAAAAAATAAAACAGTTTTCCGTACGGTTCTGTCATGCTTGAAGAAGCTGTGCGTCAAACTGCAAAAAGCAGTGACAGGAACTACTGTGTCAGCAGCTCCTGGCAATGCTTTAAGAAACACTGCAGACTTGGTGGTTATTTCGTAATTTGGCCGGCAGAGGTGCACTCAAGACTATGGACTAAATTACTCCAGTGCCCTGACTGCCAAACCTTAGTCGGTCAAATTATAAATTGGGCTCTCGGTTTCAAATCACAGCATACTCTGTTCAGACTTACGCAAGGAAGGGGAAGCTGAAAACACAACCGCAAGCAAAAAGATCCACCATCCCTTGGTAAAGGACCACATGATGCAAATTTGGGATGTGTAACCCACCCTAAAGCAGTAAAGAATATAATTTTAGAACAGAGCTAATGAACACCTGAAGGGGTAGCAAAAAGGAGTAAATACCAATTAATGCCCCGAATTACACAAATACAAAAAAAACAGTTCTTTACTGACTTGCTCGCATCGTGGCTAAATTCCTCAGGAGTGGGCTTCTTAAAGACGCTATCTAACCGAGAACCAATGTTCCTAATAATCTCTACCTTTAAAGAATGCATTGTTCTTTAGATCCTATAAAATTAATTATATATCAGAGACCCAAAGTTGAAATGGTATGTGAAGAGAGGCATAAATATTTTAAAGGAAACAAGTCAGGCCCGGTTACCTGAGCCACAGTTTGAGCAGTCAAAACAGTAACTGGAGTGAAATGATAACATTCTGCTGGTCTCTACATTGAGTCGAAGTTGGAATGCATGGTGATTAAAAACCAATAAAATAAGCAAATCTTCAGGCTCCCATCTCCCAAAAGGTCTACAAAGATGTGCATATGTATAGTACACAAACAACTATACTTCGAAACAGGTGAAAATGTAGTAGACTCTTAGACTATTAAACAGAAGTCAGGCAATACAAACACTGCATTAACAGGATAAACGAACAACAGGAGCTGTTACAATGCACCAATCTCTGTATCAGGAAATCATCCACTGATTACTATACATCAGTGTAAAGGAAAGACCATCAGGATCCCCAGGTCTAACATCATCCCTTTACCATCATCACCTTGACAGAAACTGACAAAGACGTGGAACCATCTCTGGATTTATGCATCTCTTCAGAAGAAATTAGGAGACTGTAAAGGCACTACCAGTAAACAAACATCCAGGTCCAGATACATTCACTGTGCCAATTTAAAGAGTCAGTAGGCAGCATATAACATTTTCAATCACAAAGGTATTCCATTCTTCCTTCCACTCAGTAAAACTAGCTGATTCCATGACAGCCTTCCCACACATCCCCAACTAGATATGGGATCCAACTTTACCATTCATATCTTCCATTTAATATGCTAAAATGGGATAACGAATTATATATTGGAATGCAACAGCTTACCTGAGTGAGCTTTTTTGCATTGGTCTCACTGGAGCAAGCAGACTATCAGTCAATGGAGAAAATTCAGCTGTCTCAGGTCATCAGATTTGTACCTTTGTTAAGACCAGAGAAGGAAATGGGGTGTCTGTTGCACTGCTAAATAAACGCTCAAAAATTTCGATTTAATATTCCTAATTGAACTTGGTTACACAACACATCCTGTCCCAATCTTGTTAAGGCCATTCCTGTGGCTTTGATATCTTGCACCAAAGCCAAAGTGAAGCAAGTGTTGAGCTCATTTTAAATGAGAATCTATCTTGAGCCTGGTTAACCAATTAGGAAAACTGTGAGACTCAGCTACTGTTATGTTCCCTGAACTAACTCTCACTTGTGTGGGGAGTTATAAACCTCTGAGGTCTAATCAAGACAATAACAACAATATCATGGAGGAAATGTTGTAGGTTCACCTTTTCTATAGTAAAGTAAATATTGTCAATGACTGAACTTCGGGCTGAAAATCCAGGTGACACTTTGGCTAACTGTGTTATCTTCCTTTAGAATCAATCAACTGGTTCTCGACTTTGATTTTTTTTTCTATGAATTTAGCATTAATTACTCTTTAGTCATTGAAATCTACACCCAATTTTTGGCCAATCGCAAGTCCTCTCCCAAAACGTTTCCAAACCAAAATCATAGGGGATTTTAGAATGAAACTCTAAACATTGTCCTGAGGATAATCTCACTCAATTATTACAGAGACTGAAACGTTGACACATCCCCCCTTCTTGCTACTTCACAAACAAGATCACATTTGTCTTATTACACATATGAGTTGTTTTATTTTTTGTGGTGAAGTAAAACATTGTTTCCATCATGTATGCCTCGCTGAATAATTACTTGCTCTCCTGTTTTCTTTTGCAAATTGCTTAACTATATTGGTTGTTTTCTGATGAATGTTTAATTTGCTTGGATAGAAGTTGGACCTAGAAATGGTGTATTGAATGATCCCCTTCTGTGCACCTTATGGTTGTTGACTCCGGTGTCCCTACATTTGTTTTTTTATGTATTAGTGATTTCCTTCATAAATATAACATTATCTATTCTTAGGTAAATACCAATCATAATCCGCCTGAAAAGACCACATAAGCAGTTTCAAATTTGGGAACGAGATGGAATAGTCCTCTCTAATCCCAAGAACAAGTTGGTCTGCTCATAGCATCTACTAAATAAGGCTCCTAAGATGACCAGTTGCTTTCTTAAGAAAATCTGCTCTGGTGCCGATCGGTAAAACAAACTTGTGTTACGATTCAGAGGGGATGTGGTGTGGCAGCTGTAGAGGACAATCTTTTCGTGGTAATAAAAATGCCAAGTTGCAGTTGGTTAGATTGCCATCGTTAATGGTGGAGACTGAGCTGTCAAAGTAGTGACCAGAGGTTTACAAGGATTCAGGGATTTAAAGCCATTATTTTTTTCCACCAAAGACAATATTCACAATTAGTATGTACACATGAACAAATAAGAGTTGTATAGAATACTTTAAGGTCCATAGTTTTAAAAGAGCCTTTGTCGTTTATTCCTTAATAAACCTGGTCAAACTTGCAGCAGCGACTGAATTTCAGATGGTACAAGGAACAGCAAAAACCCGGGAGTTTGGTTTCCCAGAAGGGAGATACGCGTTGCTTAGTTACTCATTACAGTATTTGTCAGGGGATGACACTGCAGAAGGCAAGCAGTAAGAGAAAAAATAAACCAGAAAAAATACTGTAATGAATTACCCAACGAATACCCACTAGTATCAGAAAGTCCTATAAGTGCAAGACAACAGGAGACAGCCATCAGCCAGACCCCCCCACCCCCACCCCCTCCCCCTTTTACGGCATCAGACTTTTTAGGTGTGGCTGTTTCTTGAGTCTTCCAAATAAGTCACAATGAAAAGACATATATAAACATACAGTGACTCTAAGTCAGTCAGTCCTCTTCAATCATTGTCTTTCCAAGGATTATTTACATTTTGCTTTTGCCCACGAGAGCATACAGCATGCGGCAGTCCACTTCATCTACTGGCTCTCTAGCACAGTGACTGGGGGCATTTTGCCTCATCACAAGTGTACTGTCGTCTGAAAAGGAGTGCACTTCAATTCCAGGGCTGCTGTGCAAGACTGCATGGCAACTGCTTCAGTTTTATTAGACTTTCCTACTTTTCTTTATTGCATAGGTCTGCAAAAACATATAAAGTTTAAAAAAGAAAAAGCATCCTTGCTAAGACCAGACCAACTTGCTTTGCCAATCCTCAATTGAGGTATACGAGTCCAAGTTATAATAGAAATACAAGCTCTTAGAAAAAATACAGGTTTGACTTCGAAACCATGTTTAAACCTACAAAAGACCTACTCAGTACTGCATCTGTTATAATGCAACAACATATGTCCAGGAATCTTAACCCACGACGATACAAGCTGTCCCCGCATTCTCTACAAGTCAGACACACTCACTGCCTAGAAGTAAGTGACCAGCTATTCTAGAAAGCACTTTTGTTGACCTTCTGTGCTATTCTGAAAAATACCAATGAAACATAAGTTATGGTAGGATTATTCTGCAAAAAAACGTAAACTGTTATTGTAGCAGCATCTGGCACGATTAACCTGGCGAACACAACCCCGAAAAACAACAAACGCATTTATGGCAGCGGCCAATTACTAAATAAAAGTAGCATTCAAGCGGATACGTGGTAAAAATAAACAATAAAGGCACGGAGAAGTCGTGAAAGCATGCGGTTCAGCCTGGCTCCTTGGTATAAACAATGTACTGCTTCTCTGCGCCGCTGATTGGCAGAAACGTAAATCCCAGGTAGCCTTGAACAAACGACATGGGCAAGTTCACACATGCGGCAAGACCTTCCTCAGACTTACGGGCAGAAAGACACGGAAGGATTCATGCTTTTAGTTTGCTCCACTACTTCACCTGTTCAGTTTCATGGGCTTCTCTAAAATATACATAGGATCAACCGAGGATCAGTCCAGACTAATGAGTCTACTGTAGGGGCCTGTGTTAGACCTCATGGTCACAGGTTCAATCCCAGCGGGTCCACTCAGCCTTTCATCCTTCAGGGGCCGATAAAATGAGTACCATTGAGTTGGGTAACAATAAACATCTGTTATTCAGCACCAAGATACCCGCCTCGGTGAACGTACTCTTCACAAATACACATGTTACGTTATCAATAGGCCGCCCTGAGTGCCAAGTCACAACCCCCACCAACTCTTCGCCGCTCTACAGGTAAAATCTATTCACTGCATCTCGACAGACCCCTACCTACTCCCTTTGCCTTCTAGCCAGTCCGGTTAGTTTAAAAAAAAAAAAAATCGTCCTCTGGATCAAAGAACGTGAAAAACTGGGATTTCAGGTCCTAGATACTGCCCAGTAAACGGGGAGTATCCCAACCCTAAAATAAACACGCATTGGCATAGCCAATAGGTCTCGCCTTTGGGACCTTATAAGTGTTTAGCCATGCAACAGTTGATGTTGCACCAAGTATATTGTGCTGGATAACTAAATACTTATAAGGTCCCAAAAGCGAGACCTATTGGCTATGCCAATGCTGGTTTTTTAAGGCTGCTAAACTGTGCCTGGCGGTCTGGCATCAATGTTTTGAAACCACCAGAAATGGTCGCGAGTTGGTCAGCCTAGACTTGGCGGTATGCAGCCGGGTGGCATCAATGCCACAGCATGATGGGCATGACAGCAGACCACACTCCTCTAAAGCACCCCTAAAGTATCATCAGGCAACATTACTGTTTGTGGCCGGATATCAATCACTCAGGATCATCAATGCATTTAGATTATCTGCGGATCAGAAATATCAGTGGCGCAGCGTCACCAGCAGCTCAGTAATATTCAAGAAAGAGTCAGCCAGGAGCGGTAGGGAGACCAGATCTACTGGTCCTGTGGCTTTGAGGGCTGGAACAACCTTGAAAGTTCGATTTAATGACTTCAAGGTCAAATTCAAGTATACTTCCTCAGCACTGTCTCTGGTATGTCAGGCAGCGGAGACTGTTATAAACTGCGGTTACAACGTTATCTAATAAAGGAGGCCTATTTCCAGGATTGAGGTACTTGTAAAATAGAAAAAGACAAGAAGCGGGCTCGTTAGGCAAGTTGTTATCACTGAGAGTCAAGCGCATGCGCAGATAGAACGGAAAGGATTCTGACCTCTCGGCCCCTGATTCCAGGAAAATACGTAACTGCGCAACATGGCTGGTTTCTGCCGCTCAAACAATAAAACCCGCAGTTCTAGCAGAATGTCAGTTTACAGCCTGGCATTCACTGCACTGCATAACAGCACAGGCTTTAAACCAACCAGCTGACAGTGGGAAAGTATTCAGGTAAATGATTGACAGTTAGCACTAAAATACCTGAGAAAAGTTCAGTGAAGTCCGAATAACACGAAACCCATAAAGGGTCCATGGAGCCAGAAGCAATTTAAAGACTGATAAAGGTTTATTGTAAACTTGTTGTGTTATTTACTTCACAGAACTATTACGTTCTGCAGTCCACCTCAAGTGGCAAGGAGCATTGTCAAGGCCAATAAGTCTGACTTGAATTTTGAATCTTAACTAAAACATCTGCTGTGGTAAAAAAAAAAAATCTTTGAAGGATTCCATTTAAAAGGGGCCGATTGTTCCATGCAGGAGTAATTTATTGGCTCTAAAATTCAAGTTCTGAACTGCTTTGATTAAAGTTCTTTAAAGGGGTTTACACCCTGGGAGCAGACGCCGCGAGTGTGCAAAACGTGCACGAGGAGAGGAGCGCCCTTTTCAGTTTCAATGACTGGAAGCATGACGTCATCCAGTGGCACTAGAGTGTAAACGCAACTCCATGAGCCAGAGGAAGAACGCGCTCAAAGACGTTCCACAATCACGGACACGTTTCGCCCTGCTTGGTGAACGTCAGAGTGAAACGATTATTCTGCACGCACAGTAAGGAGGCAATGAGGGAGGTTAAACGTTCCTGATATTGTGTGCTTGCGAAAGGTGCCATCCCTTATCACAAACATATTGCGCTGTGAGACAGCTAGTATTTCCCCGCGAAGGTGGAGGGGCTTGAAAGAAAAATAAGGAAATTCAGAAAAAGTATTCGGACCTTTAAAGATAACGTCATTAAAGAAAACCAAACTACTAAACGTACAAATTGCAGGGCTTCAGAGACCAGTTGCCCAATTCGGATCAAGGGGGCTGATGGCCTCTGCTTGGGTGCGGATGGCCCCTGCTTGTGTGCGCATGGTGACCATTGGCGCAAAATCTTGCTCGAAAGGGGCCTGTTCGTTGTAAAATAAAGTAGTCAAAAACGGACAATGTCAACAAATGAGTTATTGGAATAACTTTTGTTCCGCTCTTTTGGTGTAACGTACATCGAGCGCTTTGTTGAGCCCACAGTTGAGTTGGCACTATACAAATATTCTCAATAAAATGAGTAGAAATAAACAGTGACACGCAATGGATGTAATACTTTGGGACAGCAAAAAACAGAAAAGAAATCAACAGTCATAGCCCAATACTTGTCCACTGCTCACCCTGCTTGCTTTGATGTTCTCTATTGCATAAATCTCTCCATTGCGTTTCTAGTCTCCCTATGTTTGCAGTTCCTCAAAGTGCTCAAAGCTAGCTGGTAAGACAGAATCTAGGCACTACTCCGAACACCAAGGAAAAGAAAACAAGCATTGGCCGCGCGCAAGACGCCATATGTGGTGGGGGAGGGGAAGAAGCGGGAGTTGTGCGCGTGCGCGGCCAAAGCTTAGAAAACAAGCATTGGACGCACGCGGAAAGAGTGAAAGCTCCAGATGGCGCCTCGGGCGCTGAAAGCTGCGCGCGTGCACGCATGTACGCTCGGGTGAACGCAAGCGCTAGGCCATGTGGCAGCACTTTTAAAACCCGTACACTAAATGTCTCGGCCAGACTAGCGCATGCGCTGGATCAGGCGAGACCTAAAAATAACTAGGACCAGGCATGATTCCCATCCCAATTGAATCTGTGGGAATATACAGCTTTGGAGGTGGAGCAACACATTTCTTCCCCCCTTCCAAAACCATACAGAGAAAGGAAGGGGCTTTGGCTGAGACCTGTTCAGCCACTGGCCGGAGGAATGCTTCAGTTTCACGGTTAGCTACTGGCATGTTGATGTGTTAGTTTACCTGCCTAAAGAATGCCTCACATTGCAGTGGATGAATGTAGGGTAAAGAATAGAACCCATGGACTGTAATTAATGTACTTTTGTGACCCTAAAAATGTTCCCACTGCTCCAGCTGATGCTGCACCAACGTGGACTCTACATGCGAATGTATTTTTGCTATTTCTTGTGTTTTGTGCTTCTAACAATGTTTCCATACACCTACTGATGTTGCACCAAGTATAAGTACTTACTGTGATTTGGTACCCAATTGTTTTTTCTTCTAAATGTGATACTAAATAAGATTTGTACTCTTAAAAGGATTCCACATTCCACACTCCCACCGCTGTTGCACCAAGGATGATTTTGCACCTCAATATGCTATCAAACAAAGATGCATTTTAGACCCAATGCAACATGTTACTGTCAATGTCATTTTGCACCTAAATTTGATTCTCCAATGCTGTTTTGCTTTTCATCCAGGGTGTTTTGTACCTCAACATGCTGCCACCGAATTGCAATTTTACACATAAATGTGGTTTTGCACCTGAAAGTGTCTCACCACACCAACCTGTTAATGTTACACCAAGGGTAATTTTGCACCAAAACATTTCCCCCGAAATGTGACACCACAATGCAGATACATTCAACTACTAAATGAGGGTGTGAACTTTAATGTGAATTTGCACCTAATCTTATTACAAATTCAACAGCACAGCACTGCTTACTCTCCAAAGTGTTTCCACACTCCTAGTGATATTACACCAGGGATTATCCTACACCCCAATATGATTTTGCTCATAAAAGTGATTTTTGCTTCTAAATGTTTTGTACCTACATTAGACTCCACACACTTGTTGATGCTCTACCAAAAGTCATTTTGCATACAAAAGTGTCAGCTCATAAATTTGACACCAACATCCTCCTTACTTAGCACTATGGGGGATGTTGCACACCAATGCGCCACCATATAAATATGGGGTCATGAGGATGAACACGTTCTACCCCTTTTGCGGATTCTTATTAGTGCATTTTCACAATGTGTCGATAGATATTCAGCAGCAACGGCTGTCCCTTATGGAATCTGCTTCTCAATGTGGAGTACACGTTTTTCATGTGATCATATTAGGCCAAATCTGGAAAAAAACTCCCTACCAGATTCATACGATGCCTGTAACATCTCAGAAATCGTATTCCACCTTGCCTATCCAAATCGACTATCAAATAACAGACACCAAGGAGCCCTGCCAACAGGGGAACCCTTAATCAGTGGCAAATAACATTCTCAGACGGGCCTCCATTAAAACAAGTTTTATTTTTAAATATGGGCATGGAATTCTGGAACAAAATATTATGCTTTTGATTCTTGGTTCAAAGAAAACAAAAATACAGTATGGTTCATACATTCTATGTCAGGTTACTGTAACCAAATTTATGAGCAAAACATTAAGCTGTATAAAAAAAAGAAAGAAAAAAAAAAAAAAAAAAAGAGGCGGTCATGGGGCAATTCACAGATATAAACCGTCATTTTTTTCCCCCCGCACTGTTTGATACTCCAAAGGCCATAAAAGCTTTAAACATGCCCTTATATGTTGACACTGATACCAGGTCTATGATCTCCATTGACTGACACCACTAGCGCAGGTTCTTGCACTTCACAATCTCCCAACTATCACCCACACAGCCCTCAGGGAATGAAAGATACCATAAATCAATGTAGTCTGGACCATAACCTGTAAACAAGTGACTCCCACACTGGCAAAGGAAATACTGTCCAGGGCCAAAGGAACAGCGTACCCCCCTCAAACCCTCTGTGGTCACCACCGCCTTTTGAAAGAACCTTACTCTATCAAGCAACCCCCACTTGAGGTTAGCTACACAAAAACAACAGCACTCCTGTGTAGGAGGACTCAGATACTCACATAAAATGATAGATTACTTACATAATACTTAATTTAACCACTTATTCCCGATCTGAGCACAACTTTATTATCCACTCCTAAAACGATCTGCTAGACATCAAACTGATTCTGGATCACCGAATACAAACTGTACAAACTACAACCCTCTTCCACAAGTACTCTCCTTCAAAGGAGTGCTTTCCTCACACTCTCTCAGCTCCCCCACACCCACGTTACACCTCACTCAACACACCTACTCATGAAAAGACCAACACTAACCGAGTATGATCAGCACACCAATCTCAGGGCTTCACAGCATTCCTTCAGGAACATTACGCCTGATGCATTGTGTGATCACGGATCCCATAACACACCCTAGTATAATTGCAATTACAATAAAATCACCAGTGCTTAAACAGAAATCTGCACAAGCAACTTAAAAAGAATCGCCAGCTCTCATCTCTTACACATCACATCTGCCCCCCCCCACCACCACCCTGAATTATTGGTCTTGAGTCTCGAATACAACTTCGATATCTGTTTTCATTCAAATATGTGACCCTGACAACTTTTGCGGTCATGCAATGCTAGTTTCGCTCAATCTCCCTACTCCAATCTGATCACTGGGATACATCCTCCACCTTGATTGAACAGACCACAAGGAGCCACCAAATGATGGCAACAGATTAACTAAACTGCTGCGCATTCCAATTCACCATGTGGAGGAGTCTGAAAAACAAATGATGCTGTTTATCCCCCAGGATTCTTGTAAAACATTAGTAACAGCACTGGCCTTACCTAGGTTGGATTACGGGAATGCCTTGTATGCTGTGATACAAACTAAACATCTAATAAAACTACAGCGCCTACTGAGCGCCGCAGCAAGGCTGGTGCTGGACATTCCCAGATTTGAGCCAGTTGCCCACAGACTGGGAGCCCTCCACTGGCTGCCTATGGAAAAGAGGATAAAGTTTAAGTCCGTCTGCCTGGCCTATAAAGCCCTCCACGGGGTAGGATCCCATTTTTAAAAAATGCACTTAAAACAGTATGAGCCACCTAGGAACCTGACACGAGCCAGGCAAAGTTAATTCAGGTTCCTAAATTCAAGCAAGTTATGTGGGCGGGGAGAAGCTTCCTGCTACAGGCAGCTAAGACCTGGAACCTTCTCCCTACTACAATCAAAAACAGCCCATCACTTCTCTCATTCAGGAAAGAAGTAAAAACCTGGATGTTTACCTATTAGTTAGAACACCACTCTTCGGCAGATCTAGACTTTTACATTGACTCAGCGCCAAGACGCCCATGGGCATTTGTGCACTTTATAAATTCATAAATCAATTAAAATCAAATCCAAACATGACATCAAAATCACTGAGTTTGAATAATTTTTACCACCCACATTGTGAAAAAAGTGAGTTTTTTCTTTCATTATAGCACCGATCAATTAGCCTCCTCATGACCACATTTTCCTGGGAGATTTCAGCTTACAATGGGAATAAGACACACCTCTTCATTTCAAATAACCACTAACCCTTTCCGATTGGATTGGTCAGACCAATGCCTCACTCATTTCAAATCCCTAACCTTAACCATTCCAATGGTAAAATCTAGAGAACACAAATACATGGACAACAAGCAGTGGCAAAGCCAATAAGTCTGCCATTCATGTCCTAATGCATTCAAACACAAGCATGAACAAATGAGCACCGACTATGCTGCGTTTCTAGATAACCTATCTCTTTCTGTGTCTCCTATGTCTTTACCTTTTATTTACTCCCCAAGCTTACAGAGCTGGTGTTTTCGATTACATATGCCTGTGATAACGGTGCCAGGCAGCATCACAAGATTGAGGAATAAAATAGGGCAGAGACAAAAGAAGCATAGACCAAACAAACAAACTGCATGCCTCAGTTTACATGTTTTTACACACTAAAGCCAGAGCTACTGGTTTTGCCAATGCTTGTCTGTTTTTCTCAATACTAATTAGGACGGTATGCCAGAAAGCCTTGCAGTTCATGTAGACTGTCATTTTGGTGTTGGAGTCAAGACCAATTTTATAGATGGCAGCTTTTTGTTTGTAGGTGCTCTTTAAGCAGAACAACTAGGGGCTGGAAGGTGGTACAGAGTAATTGCAAGTGCTCCATTCGTGCCTTCCCACCTCACTAAGCAAGTGCAGCTCTATTAGGAATAATTCATTATTCCTTCCGTTTAAATATATGGATGACAAGTGCCCTTCTCCAGGTATATGGTTTCTGTTTATTTGGAACAGCTGGAGAACTGGTGTGCTGGATTTAAGAACCTGTTGGAGAGGAGCTGTCAAGATCTGGAACTACAGCACCTCCAAACAGTGGTGCCTTTGCTGGTACAGTTATGATGGTCAATATCCGGGCTCTGTGCCCTATACAAATGTTTAGTGCTTCCTTATGTGGCCCAAGAAATCTTTCATTGGCAATATATCCGGTATCTGTTTCCGAGCACAATTTGCAGGAGCTTACTAGATGGCACTCAACAGACCAGCCCAAGAAAAAGGGCACTAAACTATAGAGGGTTTTGTAAAAACAACAAAAAACAAACAGTGAATGAAAAAGAAAATTGTAAGTTGGGACACAGAAACAGGTTTTGAAGTTTCAACCTTTGCACGTAAAGAAGTAAATATTTATAGTATACCATAATCACAGGGCCAGGATAAGGTCATCATTGTGCTGTGCAAATGAGGAGCGTGACTATGTTCACTGGTGGGAATAAGGTGTAATCTTTGGTGAGTTCCTTCACCATATTAAATTACCATTCATCCTCAACCACCAACCTTACAACCACCATTACCCCATCTTACTTCTAAAACCCACTGCTCATTGGCACCAGAACAAGCTGTTGATGCCACACAGCTCACCCAGATCCACTCCTGCTTTGCTTGCACAAGAGAAAGAACAGAAGAAAGTAGCAAACTGTAGAAAACAGCATGACCAGGGTGAAGGAAGAGTAAAAAACATTGTGTAATGACAACACGCACATAAAAGTCACCAACATGGCGAGGCTATGAATGAGTAAGGTACAGGGACTAACCTAATGAAACTGTTGCACTGACATGTGGAACAAAAGTGATGAGTTTTAAAATTCAGAAATGTGTGCCTAGTAAAAAATGCTGTGCAGCTGCAGGTGGGTGTCCTGTTTGTCACCAGTATGATCCTCTCCTCTTCGCCGATGAACTATCCGACCTTCTCACACACTCCTCACTTTGACTCCAAAATCTCTTTTTAGGAGACTAACATCCACTGGAATAATTCAGTCGACCCCACTGTCATGCGACTCACTAACCTTCTTGAGATGAATGACCTTAAGAAACTATGCCACAAACCAACCCATATTAAAGGGGCCACACTTGACGCCATCATCTCCAACACAGACTTGGCCTCCCTTTCCAACATCATCCCCATCGACTGGTCTGACCATGACCTCATTCTGTTTAAGATCTCAACCAGTGCCCTACTCCCTCCTGCAACTAATAATAAACCCATGAAGTAGACCAGAAACCTTAAACAAATACCCCCCTGTGAACTTTAGTCTAAACTCCAAGCTCAACTTCATCTCACCCCGCTCTCCCAAAATGCTAACAAGCTCACTGAACATTTCAATAAGGCCATTAGAGATGTCGTGGACCAAGTTGCCCCTCAAACTAAAACAACAAAGAAAAATTCAATCCAAATCTTGGTTCAATCCTGAACTCAATAACGAAAGACAACTTAGACTTTCAGAAAGAACATGGAGACAACAACACTCGCCCTCCCATCTTGCCCTCCTTAGATCTGCTAGATCAACTTACAAGAAGCACATTTTCAATGAAAAGGCATCCTTCTCTCAAACTCAACTTCATCGTGCCAAAAACAGGCCCAGAGAACTGTTTAACATTGTTAGAAAACAAACATAAGCCCCTCCTGAGCGGACAGCTTCAATTGAGAGATGTGAGGAAATTGCTAACTTCCTCTCGGATAAAATTGCCACAATTGACCAATCCTCCCCTCAAATCCTGGACCTGCCCAACCCTTAATTTGCCTTAGACTTTGCCATAGACATACCCCCTTGTTCAGCACCGTTCCTACCAACTAATCCGCCCACACACCTTCCCATTCCTACTTCACCCGATGACATCCTTTCAAACTCACAACTGAAAAATAAAGCCACCTAGCATAATTTCCGTCCTATGTCCGAACTCAAAGTTTTTAACATCATTGCTAAATTACAACCGACCTCACACACCAAAGACCCTCTCTGCCTTCTAACCTTGTTCATAATCTTAACCACATCATTGCCCCTTGCTGGATTAAAATCATCAACACCTCCCTTGCCACTGGATGCGTCCCTGACTCCCTCCATCTTAGACAAATCACTCCCCTTCTTAAAAACCTCACTGCTGACCCTAATAATCCTAACAACCTCTGCCCTATCTCTAACCTCCCACTCCTTGCTAAAGCCCTTGAAAAATGTGCATTGCTTCAATTGGACAAACACATAGGCAATTTCAACTTACTGGACTCCTTTCAATCCGGTTTCAGGAAAGGCTGCAGTACTGAAACGGCCATGCTGAACATTATTGATGACATCCACAGTTCCCTAGACAATGGAGAGGCTTGCCTTCTCATACTCCTGGACCTCTCTGCAGCTTTCGATACAGTTAACCATTCTTCCTTACCTGATTTGCTTAAAGCTCGCTTTGGCCGTAATGGTTTGGTCCTCAAATGGTTCTCTTCCTTCCTCCAGCACAGAACACAGCAAATAAAGATCAACACCTGCCTCTCCAATCCTACACCTGTCTCCCTGGTGTCCCCCAGGGCTCTATTCTCTCTCCCTCTCTCTTCAATCTCTTCATGGAACCCCTTACCCTCATTCTGAAACAAGCTGAAATCAATTATCACCCAAGTCTACCATAAGATTAAATCCCACTCCGATGTACTTCATTTAAATAATACCCTGAGCAAGATCCAATCCTGGTTCTACTACAACCATCTTAAACTAAACCCTAAAAAAAACAAAACTAAAATGATTCTCTTCCCTTCAAAAAACAAATCGGCTCCCTATCCAAGGCTCGATCAAGGATCTCAAAGCCCTCAATTGTTCGCTCACCTAATCTGACTCGGCGAAATCCCTAGGCTTCACTCTTGACAAAAACATGGCTCTTAATGACTATATAAACAAGCATTTACAATGCAATGGTCTCGGCATTGGTAAAGTTAGAGCTATTGGCATTGCTCATGACATTATTTTTGTTTATGTTTTTTGTTTTTAAAACATTTAAAGAAACGGCATTGTCATGAGCAATGGCAATAGCTCTAACTTTAACAATGCCGAGACCGTTGCATTGTAAATGCTTGTTTTGGGTAGGCACGGGCGATTAAGTGATTTGCCCAGAATCACAGAATGTGGAGCGTCCCTGCTGAGACTCAAACCCGATTCCCCAGCTGCGAGGTGACCGCCCTAGCCGTTAGGCCACATTCTCTCCCTATTAATGGAGCCAAGAAGCTTTACGTGTATAACACGTAAAATTTACAGAATAAGAGTAAGTGAATCATAGACTGAGTAACACCATTACAACACAGGCATGCAATCACATCTAAGTTGGTGTGATACCGTATTGGAAACCAAAGTAGGTCTTTTACTGTCTGCCCTGGATCTAAATAATAGAGAGCGCTCCCAGGTCCTCCTTGGTTTCGATATGTAGCTACCTGATGTAACCTCCGTATTCACGGACAGATATTTTCCAATCAATGCTTTCCTATACTCCTCCAAAACCCTCTTATCAAGCGATTGTGCTAATAACATTGATGAAACTTTTCTTTGATTAATGGATACATGTGTGGTGGTATCAGAAAAAGTATATGACAGACCATCCTCATCAAAAGAGCTTTTCACGTAAGCCAACCATGGGATTGACATACCTTTGTCACAATTCAAGCAGTCACTAATTATAGCCCTTGTTAGTCAGGCGTCCTCATGTTAAAAATATGTAATAGTTCATCCATTAGTTCCCTTCTTAATGATTATTTGGCTTTTATCTTTGAGCAAATTCACAGGACTGGAGAAAATATAAACACGACTGGGACAATTTAATTTAAAAATGTATGAATAAACCCATCTAGTTTTATGTTAAAAGAAGCCTGTACACTACGGGCTAGGGACGTTCTATCTTGTGTACACCACAGTCTGATTCTCCACATTGCCAATTGAAAACGGGATACTGCATAGACAGTTAAGTAACTTACATCGTTCTTAAATATTTGGAATGCAATAATATGAGCTGTGGTGCCCATGACCTGGCAAATAGGGATAAGCCACTTTTTCCTGGATAATGTATAGGTGGGGCAGAGAAAGAATACATGCTCTATAGTTTCCCTCTCTGCTCCACAAGTGGGGCAAAAACGTCCCATTAAAGGCAGTTTTTTTAGGGGCTTGATAGCATCAAAGAAAAATTCAAGGCTGTTGGATACTTTAACTTTGAGAAATTGGTCCCTCATAGTGCCTATATTGGAATCTGACCCAATTTAAACTGATAGTTGGGTTTGATCGTGGATTTGCTGTTGGCTGGGTGGTTCTTGCATGCTTCCCATAGATCACTACACCCAATCTTGCCTAGGGTGTCTCTCACATATTTGAACCACAGGATATTTCATGTTTCCACATTTTTCATGCATGACTTCCGAAAATCCTAATCCTGAATGTATGATGGTGTACACTGCAAGTAGCAAAATTGCAGAAACAACTTTGCCGGGGTTGGGATTCGGATGTAGAATCAGAAAACCTGAGTGCAAAATCAGGGAAGAAATGACTCAGCATACTGAATTTACTTTTTTTTTTTTTTTTCAAATTAAGCACTGCCACGAAGGCTGACTTTCCACTCACATTACCAGAGATGGGCTAAAAAAAAAAAACGAACAGTCGACTCAGCAACATGTCAGATTAAGAAACTTGTGTTTATATGCTGTGCTTGTATGAACGGGCTCCTACCATTTGTACACAAAATCTACCCATTTTGGACACGGGACCCCCTTCTAACCACACCCGTTCAGCACAAGCCGTACAAGTTTAAAACAAGCTTTTTCAAAGCAGGAATTTTTAAAATTCCCACCGTGACTGTTGCACCCCAGCAAGTACACACACACACACCAGAACAGCGGGGGATGCGTCAGTCTGGGCCTGCTCACTACAACGGATGTGACGTTTCACCAGTGGCGCGGGTCTTCAAGAAACCGAGCTAAAATCCATCCTGAATACACCAATGTCCCGAACACGCGCCATAAATGTGCTGCGTTTAACTAGAACGGATTTATGCCATGCCTGAAACGTTCCAACTCATTTCATGAAACAACCTAGTGCATTCTGGGTGTTGCAGTTCTGGCTGGCTTGAAGTAACCCAATATGAAAAATGTAATAGCAATTGTCTGCATTTTAATGCGGGTTTAGAGCTCGCCCTCGACCGCTCTCTAGCGTTTGTTTGCCCCGTTTTCACTGTTGATTTGCCCCTATAACTTCGAAATAAAACATTCAGAACTCAGCAGCGGGTGTAAATAGAAATCGATGCCGATTGAAAAAACGTTCAAAAAGGCAATTTTCATTGAAAAAAACAATACGAAATAAATACACAGCATAATTGACATTTTAGGCGAGGAGACATTTAAGTAACTTATAGAATGCCAGGTTCAACAAGCATTGAACACGCCCGACCATCGCTCTGGGAAAAGCGCTCACAGAAACCGAGGCGCAGAGGTGGACCTGTGTCCGAGGAGTCCACGCCCGCCCCCTCCACTACCCCCTCAAACCAAACACAAGTGACGGGGCTCATTCATGATCAGCATTGAATGAGGGCTTCGAGGGCAGAGGCCGGCCTGGCTCGCGGCAGCGAGGTTTGGAATAAAGGTCCAGTTTGTGGGTCACTCCTAGCCCTACACGCGCACACGTCTTTATGACCCTCCCCCCCCCCCCCCCCCCGTTCATCCCTTCCGATGCCTCCCGCCCTCTGTTCGTGGTTTGCTCCTAAACGCTCACAAGTAAAAAACACAGAACTTGGAGCAGATTAAAAAAAAAACAACGGAAAGTTGAAGTATAAAAATCAAAAACCAGGATAACTTTTTCTGATAAACCTAACACAGGTAAATCACAATACAAAACACAAACCCTTTACAACCTCCCTCCCTGCAACCAACCCCACTCGCACAGTCAGAAACACCATCAAAATTTACTTTAAAGTTGCTTGCTGTCGCTTGCGAAGGATAAAAAGCTGTATCGCCGCGCCTTCTGCAGGGCGTCCGATGAAAGCGGCGGCCATGTTGGAATGGTTGTAAAAGAGAGGCGTATCTGATCAAAAGAAGTCCATTAAATGTTTAATTAGGTGATTACATTTAACACTATCGCAGACGCTCTAGCGAAAAACTAAAGTGCTGGTATTACTGGACACCGACATTCTGTAGGGGTATCTGCAGAGAAAACGCCGCCTCCTTCTACCATGATAACCGCGCAGCCCTCCAAGCGGCCGAGACTTCCTGACCAGACGCAGTGTATTATGATGGCAGCGGCACAGACAATGAAGGTAAGTCTGCGGTACCACGAAACTAAAGACATTAACAGCGCCACCGGAGACCTGTTCCAAAGGTTTCCTATTACAAAAGCGACGTGCGCCCTTTCACGAGGACTTGTGTGTTCGAGCTACACTCCCTCCACACGTTTAATAATAGTGCAGCACCGGGACAAAGTGTCCCTGCACCTCTGCACCAGCTCTTCGTAATCACGTCTCATTCACGCTAAAAATACACTTTCCAACACTGCGGATCATACACAGAAATAAAAACAGATCAGCTTTCCCCCACAAGCAATGAGCGCCAGCAACCAGTTGAATGCCGAAAACACCCCATTAGGGCCAACGCTGCCACCAGCAGAGCCTGCAAAGGGCTCGCGGGGGGCAGCGACAGCTGACGAAGTTTCTTACGTGCTCGCAGATCCATGTTTTTGCTTGCCCGGTGCAGTTTGTCCGAGGTTTCCTAGAGGTCTTCGTATTTGTCGTCCGCAGGCTGTGTAGCTCAGAGGTAATCCGAGATAGGATAAACATAGTAATCCGTGCGGCTCATGCTCGCTTTCCCAAGATCGCCGGAGCTCCCCTCGGACACCAACTTGCTCCAATGTGCTTGCTCCCAGAGACACGCAGAGTTCCGCCCCGGTCGGGATCAAAGTTGGTCTCAAACGGGAAGCAAGGCAGCCAAACCACGAGCAGCTATTCTGCGGGAAAGGGGGACCTCAAAGCAGCGCGCGCGCAGCTCTTCGCAATCACGTCTCATTCACGCTAAAAATACACTTTCCAACACTGCGGATCATACACAGAAATAAAAACAGATCAGCTTTCCCCCACAAGCAATGAGCGCCAGCAACCAGTTGAATGCCGAAAACACCCCATTAGGGCCAACGCTGCCACCAGCAGAGCCTGCAAAGGGCTCGCGGGGGGCAGCGACAGCTGACGAAGTTTCTTACGTGCTCGCAGATCCATGTTTTTGCTTGCCCGGTGCAGTTTGTCCGAGGTTTCCTAGAGGTCTTCGTATTCGTCGTCCGCAGGCTGTGTAGCTCAGAGGTAATCCGAGATAGGATAAACATAGTAATCCGTGCGGCTCATGCTCGCTTTCCCAAGATCGCCGGAGCTCCCCTCGGACACCAACTTGCTCCAATGTGCTTGCTCCCAGAGACACGCAGAGTTCCGCCCCGGTCGGGATCAAAGTTGGTCTCAAACGGGAAGCAAGGCAGCCAAACCACGAGCAGCGATTCTGCGGGAAAGGGGGACCTCAAAGCAGCGCGCGCGCACCCCCACGTAAAGCTTGTGACTGGATTAACAAGCCGAGGGCACCGAAAGACACCACCGCCTTTCTCCGAGGCACAGCAAAAATGCCTCGGAGAAAGGGAGCCTCATTTTCGGATTTGGGGGCGTGTTTTGCTGTTGTCTCCTCCCTGAGACTTCTCGCAAAAAACACGCCCCCCGATCCGAAAAGGACGGGGCTTCAACGGAGTGACTGGACCTCTTCTCCAGTGGCTGGCCAGCATTTAAGAGGCCAGCCAATGGAGAACAGGAGAGAAGAGGGGCGGGTGCAAGCCCCTCTTCTCAAAGTCACTCCAACTCATTAAATCTCGGAGCGAGACTGCGCAAGCGCAGCCTTTCGCAGCCGAGACCTAAAAACTCGGCGTAAGGAGCACTTTTCACACTCTGGCACCTCAAGAATATCAAACCATTGATTCCTCTAGATGATTTCAAATGGGTTGTCCAATCACTAGTCCTCTCTAAACTCGACTACGGCAACGCTATCCTCACTGGAGCCCCTAAAGTACACTTAGCCCCCCTTAGAGCTGTGCTCAAGTTGGCGGCTAGGCTCATCACTGACTGTAAACCATTCGACCACATCTCACCCGCCCTTAAATCCTTAAATTGGCTGCCCATTAAAGGAAGATGCTTTTATAAGACCGCATGCATCATGCACAAAGCTCTTCACCAACAAACTCAATAAAGCGGGCTGCTCCACATGGATGAGAAGCACCATAGCGCTCCTCCTCGTTCCCCTGCTCTTAAAAAAGAAAACCACTCAATCTCGCTCCTTCTCCGGAAATGCTCTGTACATCTGGAATGCCCTCCCGAGAGACCTGCGCTGTAACCCCTCCTACCCCAGCTTTAAAAAATAACTAAAACATCACCTTCTCAACAAAATTTGGGGTCCACAATCACTCCTATGACCTTGCTTTATGTTTTCCCTGCATCGATTATCTTTCTGCTTCTCCTGGCTCTCACTTCGCTCTCCCTTTTTACATCTCATCCTGTCTACTCTGACCTTACCTCTCCTGAGCACCACACCGCTTCTCCTACCATTACCTCCTACCATTACCCCCTACCTCTACCTTTTATTCTTCCCTGCTGATACTATCTTCTCTGCCCCAAGTTGTTCACCCATTTATATTATTTAGATGTGTTTTTACCGCTAACCACCCAGAATTTTGCCCCCATAACTTAATGTGAGATATACCTGCTGGTCTGCTTTACCCAGAAAAATTGCTCCCCTGGATTGCTTCTTCTCATGTAAAGTACTTTTTGCCCCCTTTTGTTAACTTACTGAGAGATGTACTTGCTTGCTCGTTTTTTACCTTGAACAACTGCTTTTCTTGACTCCTTTTTCTCATTTAAAGCACTCTGATACCCCCGGTTCTAGCCAGTGCTATATAAAACCTTTCAAATAAAATAAGTATATTTCCAAGACTTACAAAAGATTATGTCTTGACACTCTTATTTCACCAGCAGCAGTTATGACATGTTCATCATGATTGGGCAGTCGAGACTAAAGTGAAACTTTGGCTGTGCTGTATTTCGGAAAGCAAAGCTTACATATATTGTGGAGACTTCTCCTTATACACTTGACACCAAAATAACAGGGTATGCAAAATGGTTTTGCTAATGATGCAAGAAAGACACTCGTAACCTAAACCATATATTTTATGTAAAAAAAAAGAAAATCAGCTTTACATTTACTTAAAAAAGCCTATAATCCCAGTAAAGTGTGGTGTTTGAAATGAGAGCTGATACAATTTATGTTGTTTCTAAAAACACAACAGAAACGACAATGACATTTAATCAAAGACATACCAAAAGTAGTTCTAGACCTTTAATTAGGGGTGGGCGGTGAAATGCAATTCGCCCGCTGAGTTTTTGCCACTCCGTTCTCCACTTGGAGCACGGAGTTTGGCAAAATCTCTGCCTCCCGCTACAACGTATCAAAGTTTGCCTGCCTGGGCCCACCCCTACTACTCTACAGGGAATACTGTGGGTGCATTGACGGTCTCACCACTGATAGAGAAGAGCAGGTGTAGACTGTGTGATGCAGTGTGTCGGCACCAGTGACAAAATAACTTAGAGCAGTTTCTATAAGATGAAGAAGCGCCTGTCTTCCACCCCCTCTGATTAGGAGTCTCTTGAGCATTCCGAGTGTCAACGAGACAGCATCTCGCCAATTATATTATAATGGAAAATACAAGTGGTGCGAGAGAAGCGGACACCCAGCACCGGGTTGTACTCCAATGAAGGTGGAGGTTTCCTTGAGACAGATGCCTGCCACCCCCCCCCACACTTCTCTGTGAAGGGGGGGTGGTGCTGGCTACACTTCACCAGTGAGGCAAATCATCTAGAGCTAGATGGCATGGCAAGAGGTAGGGGGTGTCTCTCCAGCAAAGTGTCTGTCTGTGATATGCCAGTAACCCATTTGGAATGGAAAACTCCAGCTGAAATTCTGTAAGTGCTGGAGTAGGACAGATAGATGTCTGCCTGAAGCGTGGGCGAAAGAAATGTAACCCCAAAGAGGGGAGGATTGTCAGTGTTCACCTATCTCGTCTCTTTAAGATGGCGAGTGAAGGGTGCTCTGATGCATGTCCAGGGCACAGAGCTCTTCTTTGGTGACAGGATGCGCAGCACACCGGTAGTGCGGCTGGCCCTTTTGCGGTTGTTCATGCATTAGGATTTTTACAGGGCGTCCCAAACAGAACTAATAAATATTCCTATAGCTTATGGCTTTCACCGTGCACAAAGCATCAAACAGTGTCTGCGTCCATGTGAAAGTTATAAGCAGTAGGTAAGGCATCTGTGCCATGGAAGTACCAATTCACAACTCATACAGTGTCCTCTGCTGGAAATGTGCCCCTCAAAAACCACATACACTGGTTATAAATAAAGGGACTCCCACTATCGGCCCTGTGCTAGTTAGTAAGATCTCAATCAACTCTTCATCATTTGACCAAAAGATTAAATTATCATCTTACAGCAGATAATGATGAAAATCTTACACTTGTAGTATATTTGGAGTGGGGTAAATATCACTAGGGACCATGTGTTGGAATTTTCTTCTTACCCTACACTGAAGCTTCTGGATCTCCAGCCTAGACGCTTCCCAATTAAGGTTGCCGGGGCAACTATCGTGACTGAGAGCGAGGTACATGGACGTCAATGCAGAGTGAGGGACTGGCTGACACTGAAGTTTGTTCCAGAGAAGGCGCCTTGCTAGTTGCTGAAAAGAACCACCGCCTGGTATATAAGGGACCCAAGGCTGCCCTGAGCCAGCGCCAGTACTGGTAAGTGTACCCATGATCAGTTTGTGTGAAGCAACGACCATTCCAGCCCCAATCACTCGAGCTCCTGTGGGGACTTCGTATCATAGTAGGAGGAGGTTGGTCTGTTGGTCCTGGAGAAGGGTCATAGAGAACCCAGTGCTGGGGTTGCACATTGGTATTGATTGCCTAGAAAAGAGTTTTCTTCTGTGCATGGTATACTCTGGATGTGCGGCGCTTTGAGAACGTCGCATCCCGAGCATATGTGTACATATAAACACTATCAAGTTATAACATATGTATTTGATGTAGCGGAATGCCACAGAGTTTTTATGCAACTCCGCGGAAATCTGGGTTATGCAACTCCACGAGCTTAGCCCACCCCTACCTTTAATATGTTTGAACATTGAAATAAAATTGTACTTCATGCTCTGACGCACTGCACATGTAAAATTAACAACACTGGTGCATCAGTAGTTTTTAAATCATACTTGGAAACACTTCAAACTGCAATCATTCCACACAGGACACTTATAAGCCTTGGTTCAAATAAATATTGATATTTAATAATTTAATAGAGTATTTGTCAATAGATTAGAAAAAGACGGTGCTTACCTTGTGATAACTGAAGAACTTAAACATCACAAGAAAGAAGAATACGATGGCAATGGAAAAGGATCAAGATTACTGTAAAAACCTATCAAAGGCATCCAATATCCCTTCTTCACACTACAGTACAGTTATCCGGCTGCCCCAGGAATACATCAGATCGCCTTGCCACTTTTAAATTATATACATTTTTTAAATGTCACCCATCTGATGTAGGATGCAAGGACATTTCCCTATTTACCACTTGTATAATATTCTGGTCAATAAAAACATTCTGGTCTAAAGTTTTTTAGACTAGTCTTTTTAAGGGAGCTTAAGACAAAAAATCGTGGATTTTACAAAAATACTCCTTGCAAGTAGTCCTGTGTTTGCAGAAGACAGTCTACAAGTATTCAAATACACAAAATAGGGGGGAAAACTTTTGCTAATGGGTGCTATGCAGCATCCTGGCCTTTAACCTTGAATTCCATTTTACTTCAAACGCCAAAAGTCACAAAACGTCTTTCTCAATTTGCGGAACTATCCTGCTAACATGTGGTCTCCACTGCTATTAACTGACTGTAGTTACCTGTTCCAACCTATTTACTCCATCCTTTTTCTTTACTTGCTATCCCAGAAAGTGGTTGCAGGCGTTTGGAACGTTTGAGCTCTTTATGCCCATCATGAGAAGTTGGTCTGGTATATGCTGTCCACTAATTAAAGTGGGCACCTTGCACCAGTCCAAACAACCCTTAATGATTATTAGGTTAAAGACAACCTTTATTGAAAGCTATCCTAGAGGTAGCTATGGAGAGCAGCCTTCAGGGTAAGTCTCGAAGGAATGTAAAGCAGCTTATTTTACCAGATCATAACCTCCTGAATGACCAAATGAAAGGAGAACCACACAAGTGTTATTATAAAAAAATATGTATTTATTACTAAACACTCTCTACTAATCTCTTTATGAGATTAGAGCACAAAGCACACAATATTAAATCACTAGAACGACAGTAAATAGCACAATACACAGCGGGCTCCAGGGAGAGACCGAACCATATACTAAGAAAGTGGTATAACAACCACAACTTAACTAGACACAGTGCCTAGAGCACGTAGAATCACTGGGACCCCAAGGAACCACCCAAAGTAGTGAGGCAGGAGACACGCGGAGGATGGGTGCAGTGTGTGAACACAGGCGCGAGCTCTGTACAATTCTATGGGAAAGTCGCGGTTGGAATTTTAGAGAATAAGGACACTTCGGCGAGGACTTTAAGCAAACCCTTTCAAACATAGAAGGTTCTAAGGCCAGCACCATTGAGAGTACCGAGGTACCCGTGTTACCTATCCCAGAGGAGCCGGGTGCATAGGGGTCAAGTGATGTCTGAAACCTTCGTCATTTTCAATGGCATGTTGCGAAAAAGTGCTGCTTGCCGGGAAGATGTCCAGTGGGATCCAAGCCTGGACCCGAGATGAGAAGAACCTGAAAGCAGAAGGGACAGAGTCTGGGTCACTTCAGGGTGACCAGGGGCACGATAGACGAATGCCCACCGATGTCAGGTGCTTCAGGTGAGATGATGCGATGCCTGACTCTGCAGCCACGGGGACCAGGAGACGTCGACGATGACCAAATTCCAGAGGGGAGCTGTCCCACGAAGGATGTTAAGTGCTTGGGGGGGGGGGGGGGGGGGTCAGTGTCCAGATTGAACACCAACAAGCCTTGTCAACTGCAACCCACGCGGGAAGAGTAATTAAGCTTCGGTTAGGACCAGCAAGGTCCTGGGGACTCTCCAAGCAATGGAGAGTCAGGGCACGTCTGGAGCAACCAGGAAAGCCCACTGAAATTCAAAGTTACCTTCACAGGGACCCACAGGCCAACGGACCAGGGATCGCGAAGGGACCTCGAGCTGAATCACAAAATAGCAGCCCACGGAACACTCGTGAAGTGTAGGCCGGAAATTTTCGGTGGCATTACTGCTCGGGGTCAGGACTACATGTAGCCCAGAGCACAGTCTCAGGGATCGCCAAAAACATATGCTGCTACAAAAGTACGCGGTGCACAGGGGTTCGGGTTGCACGGTCCCCACGAGGGACACGGGTCTCAGGATTGCTGAGACAACTGATCGACCTCGGGACGCTCGGGAACCCACCTCCTGTGTTGCAGAAATCGTCGGAGTTCTCAGGAGCTCGGGAGATGCAAACCGGTCAGATGCGTTAAAGGTGCCTGCCTTGCAGGGGAGTAACTCCTTTACTCCAAGGGAGATTCTTCAGTCATCCAGCGTAGTGCAGATCGTCCAACTACTTGTTTCTGTAGCAGAGTTTAGTCCAGGTAAAATCCAAACTCTGGGGACTCACCTATAGGAGGGTCAGGACAGAGGGGTGGCAACACCCATGTCCTTTGTCCAGTTTCACGCCAGAGCAGGAGCCACTGGCTCCTGCAATCGGTTTGAACTGGACTATGCAAAGGGACACCAAATGTGCCCCCGGTGCAGACTTCAAACACTCTAAGAGTGCACCCACCCAGCCCGAATACACTAAATCCTGTCTGGGAGGTGGTCACACCTTCCTGTGACAGGAAACCTATTGTCAGGCCTTCCTCTGCTCGAGTTTTGTCCAGCAGCAGGAGGAGGGCAGACTCGTGTCTGTGGCTGGCAGCATCCATTTTGTGATGCCCAGGTCAAGAAAGCTGGTACCGGGTAGACCAGTGACCCACAGTAGTGGTTCTCTAAGGGAGGAATCATACCTCCCACACTAGGTACTGGTGTGAAGGTATGATTCCTAGGTGTTTGATACCAAACACGACAGGTTTCTAAGCAGCCGTTTAAAGTTAGCATTTACCGCGAGGTTATAATGCACTTAAATATATATGGTTGGCTGCATCACAAACAACCCCGGAAAACAGGTTCCGAAGGCCATAGAGGGGCTCTGCTCATGCATGGGCACCCTCTCACATAAAACCCAGCACCCTGCCTTCAGGATTGTTAAGGCCTGCCATAGGGGTGACTGATAGGTTTATATGTGCAGTGATTTAGAATAGATATAGTAAACCTATATCTAAGTAAGGGGTGCATGCTCCACCTTACACAGGTTGCAGTAGCAGACCTGTGGTGTCAGTTTGAATGGTCTCTCAGGGGTGGCATAATACATGCTGTAGCCCCTGGGAGGCCTCTGTGGTACCTATGCCCTGGATACATAGTATACCATATACTAGGGACTGATAAGAGTACCCCATAATCCAATCTGGTGTGTACCTAAAGTACATGCAATCAATTTAGAGGAGAAAGCAGCTAGACTTGGGTCCTGGATAGCATGAGCCCTGTCAGATTAAGTCGAAAACACTGATACATCAGCAAAAAGTGGGGGTAACCATAAGAAGCAGATCCTACTCTCCTACACCCATATAAACAATCGACCAACACTATGCATTTTCATTCTTGTTCGCACAAATGTCACCTGGTGGGGTTTAAACTATCAACTGCGTCAGCGACTATTTAGACCCTTTCACCAAATGAGGAGACTGGAGAAAAGAAATTGAAGACATGGGCAGCCCAAGAGAGTCCTCGCCACAACAATCAATAATACATCTCACCTGCTTATCAGGATTACCAAGGGGAACAATATTTTCAGAAGAATTGCCGCCCTTGTACAGCCTCTAGTGAAACCATTGTGGAGGATTTTTGTTTATCCATAGCCACCTACAACACCACTGCAGGAACACAGCAGGTGTCTCTCAATTAGCATAACCTCCTCCAGGGTGAACCTCTGTACTGCAGCACAACTTCTGGTTTTATTTTATAATTTACACTTTTGACATTGTAGGTCAGCACTCGAAATCTTTAAGACTCATCCATACTAAGAGCTCCAAATAGCGGTCTGATACTTGTCCCGGTGTTCTGCTCACCATGTTTTAAGAAACACTGAAACCATTACCTTTTTCAATTAACTTCGCACCAATATCCATCCACACCATACCATACTTCCACCCAAGAAGAATCTGTTGCCCAGAGCCAATTGGATGAACCTTGCCATCAATCTTGGATGGTTACTCAAAACACTCCAATACTCCAACACAAAACTAATAACCAAATGGGGTGGGGTCTAGGCACCCATTGGAGCACAGATAACATGTCTGTGTTACATTTTGGAGAGTTTAAGTCTAGGAGTGTGAGGGGGATGAAAGATTGAGGGGAAGGGGAAAGATGTCACCTCCACCAGCTCTGGCACATCAGCGTAGCGACATCCATCATTTATGGGTTAGAACTCTTTGACCAATCTAGTATTTATTCACAGCTGTGTCACAGTCTCTGAAGAACAACATTTCAACAGGTTCATCTTATTGTCTCAAACTCTTTGAAGAACTTCTTTGTTTATTTTCCAACTTTGTCAGACCGTGCTGGGTTTTTGCTATGAGATTGCATTATCTCAGAGCAAAGGGATTGTCTGCTGCAGAGAGGTCAGTGAGTTATTGCCTGTCTCTAGTTCACTTACAGAGTTTTCCAGTGCGGATATACAATTCTCAGTATCTGCAATTCTGTTAACCACATACATAAGGTGTTGCCTCAAAAGCACTATGTCCACTCCAACCTTCTCGAATTTTTAGTGCAGCACCGTCTATCCATACCAGAGGAGCCAGTGTGATGCAAATCCATGTGAACTGTCCAACATATTGTGCTGCGGAGAGAGGAGTGAGGAACACACAACATCCTCAGCACCACACTGTAGAGGCGTAATTCTCCACCATGAGCTCCAAAGGCGAGCCATAAGCCCTTGCAAATCGAGAAACAGTGGAGGTGCATCAGGCATCTCTGTTACTGGATACCCTATGCTTTACCCACATCCATAAAGCACCAATGCTCTACTTTTCAGGTGCACAACACTCAACCATCTTTCAGGTGGGTACTGCGTCAGGTCAGGCCAGGCCAGCGCAGGCAGACAATCACATTAGCCCGTTGCCACCTCCCCAATCAGCACAGCAGTTGGGTATTAGAGTGCAGCGTCCTCTACTAGTCGGGCCCTTCATAACCAATAGTTTCTCTTTTTGGTATATTTATATCCTGGTCTCCATGTGAGGTAGGATGAGCACAGATTACTATGAGTTGAGGGAGCACTTTTAGCATGCAAGCCAAATGTTGGCCACTGAGGCAGGGCCCCCATCTTGCATTACTATAATATAAGTGTATATCAGAAGGACAGATGATTTACTAAAAACTGGGTCAGGTTGGTGTTAGGGATCGGAGGTGAATTTGCATGACCATCGAAGTGGACCAGTATTGAAGGATCAAGAATCAACCAATCATCTATGTTAGAAAATTCCTCTAGTCATCAAACCTCCAAACTAAGATGGGTGAAGATGCAGCATTCCTTGTGGATGTAGCTCAGGTACTGTCGATGGCTACTAGCCTATCAAGTGAAGTTGGAGGAACTGCCTTTCCATACTGTGCTAGAGTTGTGTTTAATGAATTCCCTTTAGACAATGGGCCGAGAAACTGCACCATCAAGTCAGCCGCCATGTTGAGTACATCAGGAAGTTCAGGACTGAAGACGGTCATTCAGGTTAGCCTTGAAAAAGCAGAAAGATGGCCTGGGACAATTTGCACAAGGCATGCCTTAGTAAAGATAAAACAGCTTTCTGGCGCAAGATAAATTGCCCTTTCCTATGGGAGATGGACAGCCCTCACCTAGAGATTGCTATCAGTGAGGCTGAATGGGTTGCTCATTATACTAATGTTTATTCAAACCGTGCATAGAGTCTAGTTGATTCTATTTTACCTGCATCTGAGTTGTCAGTAAAGGTTTTTACCCATGAACATATTTATCTCATATTTACCCTTGAGGAGGTCACTTTGGCTTTAAAAGAGAGTAAAGGGGGTAAAGCATCCGGTTCAGACGGCATTCCTGTCGACCTTTATGAATCTAACCGCTTTATGGGGTCCCCTTCTAACTCTGCTTTTTAGAGCCTGCTGTAGTGTTGAATTTTTAAACACGTGGATAGAATCTCTTACTGTTCCTATATATAAGAAGCATTTGCAATGCAATCGGTCTCGCCTTTGGGACCTTATATGTATTTAGCTATGCAACACATTAGCCTGGTTGCTGAAACATCTACTGTTCTTTAACATGGAGGGAAAATAAGCACCAAACTGACTGACATGCCAGGTATGGGAACACATGGAGAAAAATATTGCCTTTCAGCGGGAAATGGTATAGTTTAAAGCTCTGTTTAATATAAATTTTGTGATCATATCTCTGAAAATACAAGATTTGAAAAAAATATTGTCTACGGGTGCTCGTGGAAGACAATTTCTATGTACTGGAATCTTGAGAATGCTAAAGTGATTCTGGCATTTTACTGACCTGCTGGTCGTTTTCCATCAAGAAAGTTAAATGGAGGCAGTTGCCATAAATATATATTTTTTTTTTAAATAAAGTCCCTCAGCAGAAAGCAATTCTGGTATTTTTCTATAAAGACAGTTAAATAGAGGCAGTTAAACAGAAAATAAGTCCCTAAGCGGAAGCATACAAGTCCTAGGGCTAATCTCCAGAGCCCATAAAGTACAAACCCATATAAGTATATACTAAAGTATATACAAGAGATCTCGAATGCTCGACCTAAAAAGGGAGACTGTAATAATACTGCTAAATACAGACCAATCTCCTTATTATATTCTCTGGTTAAGGTGGCTGGTCGTATTCTCCTGAATAGATTGCAGGACTGGGCTGATTCTAATAATATGTCAGGCTTACAATATAGCTTCTATTCAGGTGTAGAGTTAATCGATCAGGCATCCCAAGAGCGCATCCTAATCGGGAAATATATACGCACACTAAACAAGGTAATATGTTTCTGCATTTGTAGATTTAACATCTGCATTTGATTGTGTTGTGCATGACAAACTATGGATTATCAAACGACTTGGCCTTAGCCTCACTAATACTCAATTTCCTTAGAGAGTTGTATTTGGCAAGCAGGGCTATAGTGCGCTGCAAGCTAAAGGTGGAATGTACTCAGTCGTTCAGCATGGAGAGAGGGGTTCAGCAAGGTTGTGTCATTGCTCCCTTCTGTTTTATTTAGATATAAACAGGTTGGGTAGTGTTTCAGAAAACAGATGTAATGATCTCCCCCATTGGCCTCAACCTATCCCAGCCCTCCTCTATGCTGTTGACACTGTGGTTACGCTCCTTACCCCCCTGGGTTTACAACATCCTCTTACTCAGCTTCTTATATTTATGCACTACTTGGGAATACAAGTCAATATAAGTAAAACTTATAATATGAAACTTGGGAAAAGATCCATGAAATGCCGTGATATACTGATTGAAAGTGTCAAGATCAGTTATACATCAAATCTTTCATACCTGGGCATTTTATTTGATACAGAGGAGACTTGGATATCAACTCTAGGAGGCTCCAATTTGTTAAAACTATTTTATCCCTGCTTAATTTTTCTAGGAAACTGGGTAAAAAGTCCCAAAGACATGTGATGATCATATATAAGGCGAAATGTCAGGCTACCGCTATGCATGGGGCGGAGCTGTGGGTCTATGGCAATTTTCAATCATTACAATTGGTTGAAAATGCTTTTTTAAGGAATCTCCTAGCATTCCTCAAAAGTCGACCCACTTTCGCCTGCCACTCGCAATTGGAAGTGCCCTTTCTAGCAAATATGATTAAGATTCAAACAGTCTTGCTCTGGCACAAGATCTGGACATCGGATTCTCAGTACGCCCTTAAAATCCTGCGGCTTTATTACGTTAAACATTTTTTAGCAGATCTAGGACATACTGATGATTATGATCATCCAAAGTCTTTAACTAGTATTTCTGGGAAACGGCTAAAATCCAAGTCTTTTTCTCTACTTGAGGATTTAAGGTTGTCTACAGAATTATTGAAACCTGGCATCCTTAGAAATCAATTTATTTTAACTACACACGATATGCAACCTTAGTTAATAAATGCATATACACTGTCATGGATGTGCATTAACACAACTCAGGATGGATAGTTTTCATCGTCTAGTTTTCCTACTACAAATGAATGGTCACAAAGATTGGTAAAATGCCCACGAGAAAATGCATCCACCCAAAGTACCAGTCACATTGTTTTATTTTGAAAATACTATTCTGACCTGAGAAATGTTTAATCAAGTTGTTGCAAAGACCTTTAAACTTTGTGCAATGTCGACCGGCCTTTTTGTTTTTAAAATCCCTTCCGAGTCTGTATATCTGTGGCGTTATGTCATGCTATTTATGGGATATTACTCGCAGAAAGTTTTTATAGTTAACTTCATTGTCTGTATAAAGTAACTTTTTTTTACTTGTTTTATCTGTACTGTATAGGTTGGTCATATTTTTATACTGAATCTTTTAATTTGAACAATGAACACATTTTATTTTTGTATGCTTTTATGATTTACAATGTGAAATCGAATAAAGCTTGTTTTCAATTCGATTCCTAATGCAGTAATACTGTATGTTTTTCTCTGTTTTGAGGTACGAAATGTGGTATCTTGCAGTGGTCTCTGCATAAATTCTGGCAGTTAATTCCTATTGAAATTCTTGTGGGGGAAGGTATGATCTATGTGCACAAACTATGTTTTCTCCAATCATTCAAGTATCTCCTTCTTTGAAGACAAAGCTTCCAAGAACTCCCATGCAGAACAACTTCTGCCACCATCTTGTCTCTTTTCTGTGTTATAATGGGGAGGGTCTAAATTGGATCAGTTAAAGATGTTCAAGGAGAAAAACAAATTCCCCCAAAGATTTTTACATAGTGCAAACTTGACTCAAAGGTTTCGGGTATCAGAGTGCTTTACATGAGCACCAGTTACGTAACACAAGGACACATTCATTTTTGTTAGGCACAGGGAGATAGAGGGGCACATGCATCAAGCCCGCATTTTGCGATTTGTAAATAGCGAATTTTACCGATTCACTATTTAGAAATCGCAATATGCAATGCATGAAGGATTTGCCCAAAAAAAATGCGATTCCATAAAATTCCTTTATTGCGACTCGCAAATTGCGACTCGCAATTAAGGAATTGATTCCCATTCAAGGCCAAGAGGCCCATAGATATCAATTTGAATTGCATGCGCAATTTGCGAGTACTCCATTGGTACTCGCAAATTGCGCATGCAATTTCAAGGGTCCAAGGGTGCCAAAAGGACACCTTGTTGCACCCCTGAAATTGTTATGTACACCCATGTTGCGCACACACATGCCCCAAGGGTGTGTGTGTGTAACATGCAACTTTGAAAAATGCACTTTTGTGCATTTTTCAAAGTTTTCGCAAATTCCCATCAACTCAAAGTTGATGGTAATTTGCATTTCTTAATAGCAAAATATCTATATTTTTTTGTTGCATTGCATTTAGGTAATCGCATTTTGCGATTCCCTAAATGCAATTGCAATTTAAGTAGTCGCAATTTTGCGATTACTTAAATAGTGATTTTTGCATTTGGGACGATGCATCCCAAATGCAAAAATTGCGGTCGCTTATGACCGCTAAAAGCAATGATGCATGTGCCCCTAAGTGATTTGCCCAGAATCACAGTATGTTGAGCGTCATTGCCGAGGCTCTAACCGGGGTCCCAAGATTTGAGGTTGAACGCCCTAGCTGTTAGGCCACATCCTCTCCCCATTTGACCCGGACTTTAATGTCTGCCCAAAAGGAGATACCCATTTTACGAAATATGTCAAATAAAGCACATCAGACTGCATTTTTCTGGTGAGAAGTCAGCCAATTACCGCCAGCTTTTGCAACACAGTCATTGATTATTCCTGTCCTACTTTCCTCCGGTAACAGGTTTTTAACTATGTAGGCACTGTAGAAAGTCAGAGGGAGAAAAAAACATTCTAACAAAAAAAAAGACAATCAACTTCCTAATAAAGCAGAACACAAAGTCATGATTAAAATATGCAATACGTTGCACATAGTGTTAATTAGTATTCTTCTAGTTTTTCTACTATGTACACAGACGATGGAGTAGCTTTCAACTAGATGAGAGATCACTCCACTGTGTAATAGACCCTTCGGCAATAATGCAAGACCTGTATTGTCTGTTCTCTTTTTGTAAACTCAATAAAGATCTATTTACGGGAGACGATTAAAATACGCATGGTCATTATTGTTCTAATTAATCATGCATTAAAACAGGTGAATTGTACAGACATAATCCATGAAATACTGACAAAGCATAATCATATTGTGCAACAAACTACCAAATGTTCTCTCTGAATTATTCAGACCTAAAAATGCGTCCTGGAAAATTACTCAGTTTATTGATTCAGGCAATGTGGTCCAGCTAATAGATGTATACTCTCTGGGAGATTAAAATCATATAAAAGAGACCGGGGGCCTTAATGTGCAAGTATTTCAGTGTCTGTGCACTAAAAGCAAGAAATCCTTCTATTATATAACCGAAGAAACAACGACAAAAGCAAGGTATAATAATGTGGCTGTGGTACATGAAGTCTTTGAGTCTAAATCGAAGGAGAAAAAGATTGCAGGTGCTGCAAAGCTGTTGATACATGCATTAGTTAAGAACCATGAACCCATAAGATTAAATCCAAAATAACCATCTCGTTGAGTGTACATTACAAGTGACTAACAAACAAGAAATGTCTGCATTAAAACATCTTTATTGGAGTAGAAAGCGATTAAAAAAAATGGTTTGCCTTTCACTGGTCCACATTTTGTTTCAAGTGTTTGTAAAGAAGAGAACAGCCAACACTGTAAATGCCTACGTACATGTGGAGGTGATTTGAAACCTAAAAGAAAAGTTTAATTACTCACTTATAATGCTGAATTCCCCACAAAGCTTCAACGGTATAGAAATTATCCGATTCTTGAAGCAAAGAACCTCTAAATTCACTTTTAAAAAAACTGTTAGACTGGGAACAAGTTAACACTGAACCCAAAGATTAGGATTCTTCAGAAGGCCTTACAAGAGCAAATCCCCAGAAATGAAGAAAATAATACCAGGCAATTCTAAAAACCTGCAGAGCTTTTTTAACATACGTTCGAGGCAAGCACAAGAAGTTCTTGGATTATCCACGGATTTCCAAGCACAAAGCATACAATGGAACATTATCCATAAATTGGAGATACACATCGGAAACTGGCCTGACCTTACATACGTAAATGAAATGCAGAACATCAGGAAGTTTTTATCTGCAGTTTGTGAACATCTAACAATTAGGCTGTGTTCCATAACGTTAATAGTGGAACTCACGTTATTGTTCAAACGGACTGTCTGACCAAAGCCAACTGGAATTTATCCACAGATCCAATATGATTATAAAAATATTTGTTTTAACAAAAGGTAAAAGGGAAATCGAAGTCTAGTGGTTGATTCCTACCAAATGCAGTGGCAGAAGAAATCCTCATCCTTAAAAAATGATTTGGTTATGTGGGACTATTCGGAACCCATTTAAGAGGTTATACAAAGAGATTAATTATACACTTTTCAGTTAAAAAAAACACAAAAATACACAAATAGACATGAGTATACTATCATAAGAAAACGCTGCCAAAAGAAACACTTCCCAGTGACAATAGGACAGGCCGACTTTTACTTTACAATCAAAGGGAAGTAGGTCTTAAGGTTTTTATTTATTCAACAAATAAAACCTTAAGCGGGGAAACTTCATACTTGAAACAGTGATTGGCATTTTAACAAAATCAATTTACATCTTGGGGTTTCACATTCAAGTCTGTGCAATCAAATTAGCGGGATCAGCAATGAAACTTACCATGGTTTACAAGCAACACTAGGACACTGATATGCAGAGCAAGTAGAGTAAATGCATGGAATCTACACAGCGCTGGTGGGGCTAAATCAGCCACTTCATTCACAAGGCCCCCACTTAGTTGTTCTTTGAATAAAACACCTGGTATTGCAGAAGTCTGGTGTGCAACGCTCTTCCTAGGACCTAGGGCCGGATTTAGATCTTGGCAGACGGGTTCCTCTGTCACAACATGGCGATATCCTGTCTGCCGAAATATAAATCCTATCATATCCTGGGGGATTTATATTTCGGCGGATGTGACCTCCATCACCGTTGTGATGGATTTACTCATCCGCCAAGATCTAAATCAGGACCCTAGTTTCCGTAGGAAAAGCATTTTCTTAACTTGCTTATAACTTTGGTGCCATTTGATGAATCTTGGCGAATTTCCCCCCCCAAAGTGCCCCACTTTGTATAGTTGTGCATGGAACATTTTGGGGCGATCCACCAAGCGGGGTCTTGAAAAACAAAAGGGGTGGGGGGTTAAAAAAAAGTGTCTTTCCCAAGTTAATTCCTATAGAGATTTTAGACATGACTACAGCCCGAACTACTGAACAGAATTACACCAAATTTGGCAGAAAGCTAGATCTTGGTCCAGAAAACGTGCTTTTGTGATTTGGTGTAAATCTGTTTACTAGTTTTTGAGATATTAATGGGAAAAAAAACTAGATATCTAGAGGTGTGAACCCTCCACGAATCCAACAGATCTGAAGCTGAGATCTGATTGGGCTGCCAACACTTCAACCAGGAAGTTTTCGCAGCCATTTTAGGACTCAGATGAGTCCCAATCAAAAAGGCAAACAACAAAACAAAAAAACAAAAAAAGAAACAAAGGGAGCAGGTTAGTAATACCCTCACCCCCTAGGCCTGGTGCTGGGGTCCCCCAGAGACCCACAAGGGTTAGAAATCATTTTTTTATTTTTTTTGTGGTGAAAATAACGAAGATTCACGAATCCCTGCCAAAAAAAAAAACAAGCATGGTCTCCCACGCTAGTTTACATTTGAGCCCCTGGGTGGGCCAAGTCCCGGGGGCATATTTATTTATATATTATGGGGAGGGAGGCGCATGCAGCCCACCCTCCACATGGCCAAGATGGGCCCCGGGCCTGTCACCTCCCTGGGACCAGAATATATATTATATATATATATATAAAAATATATATAAATATATATACATTTAGGACCTTGAAAATGACAGTAGTTCTTCCGATTCATCTTTGTCTGATCAACAAAGGGGTTAATTTCACCTGTCTTGAGAGATGGGAAGGCCAACAGCAAATCATAAACCCTTGGATATAATTGAAAATCCTGCTCATGGAGTGTAGATTCATGTTAAGTGCCGGATAGTTTATTAGGAAGCCTGCTCTTAGCAGTCCTTTCATATAAAATGTGCCCTTTTTCAGCTAACTCTCAAGATGACATTTCTTCTCCTAAGCTCCAAAAACGACGCCTTGTTATGAAACTGGGGCAATGTGAGTGGGGAATAGCTTCTGAGGATGGAGATTTAGATACGGTTTCTCCTAAAAAGAATTACTTAGGAATTCCTTCTGTGGGCATCAAGCATCAGACAGCAAGGCTTTTGGTACTCAATCCCATAGAAATTAATTTTGGGTTTGTGCAGCTCTAGAAATCTCATTAGTGGACTACCACAAGCCACTATTAAAAAGCACGAAAAGGGCAATAAAAAGAAATTAGTTGCAGATTAAATTCCTAAAGCATATTCATTTCCCTGCAGTTCTCATCTGTCCCTGCTACTACTAGTTTAGATATTAAAACTACTCTGCTTTTGTGCATCTGCAAATGTTTGACATGACCCAGATAAAGGAGTTTAGTCAAAGATATGTGGTGGATCTTCACAACCACTCGGGTCGTAAATGTTTTAGCTACGGGCCTGGACCCAGCCGCCACGACGGCTGCATGATTGATCAATGAAGAGGTCAAACAGCAACACCAAAGATGGGTTCTGGCATTCTCCTCAGTATGAATAAGCATGTTGTGTAAAGAGGAAATGTAGGAACTCAAGATAGAATGATTACCTCCCACGAGCCCCTCTCTGACTTTACCCCGCCTGCTGCAAAGAACCCAAAATCCATCTCATCCATTTCCCTTACAGAATTCACCGGCAACCCTCAAGAGCAATCTGGTTCTAAAGATACCCTGATAGGAGTTAGCGTGGTTTGGAGTGTCTGTCAGGATCAGAGAAGAGCAAATTAAACTGTGAGCTTAAGTAGGATCTGGAGTGTGGGAAGGAAGTCGGGGGTCATGTTGCCACGCCTACTGTGTCCATCTCAGAGAAGTGAGAAAAGAACACCATAGCATGCACAGAAATTAAGGGAATACTGGAGCTGCCATATTGGTCAAGATTATATCTCTCCAGATGCAATTCATAGTGACTGCAAGTTGATGTCTTAAAGGGAAAACAACTAATTAATTCGGACTACTCAAATGAAAGAAAAAATGCCCAAATAGCAGATCACTTAGAAGACTAGATGGGTGACTGTAAGAATGGACCACTAACTTGAGGCAACAAATACAGGTTCGGTGCGATCATTGTAACTCGGGGGGGGGGGGGAAAGAAAACACAGATGCATTATTTTTTCATGCCAAAACACTAGGAGACTGATTATTCTTCTAGGGATTTAAAACCCACATATCAAATTTGTGTTGATGGAACTGTTTCAAAGGTTGCCTTCTCCATCTCTGGAACGGATCCAGAACTCCATCAACTTAACAAGGCATCTCTTAAACTGGAGCCAATAGGTCTAGACCGTGAAACCTTGTGTCTGTCAATGCCTTATTAAAAAAAAGTTTAAAATTCTAGGCAGTATCAGCAGTGGCTATCTTGGAATGAGGTTTATTAAAATATTACAAAAGACGTTAAGATATGACCACCATGGTTAACTGTGTGCCCATTGTGGACCTCTTTGAATGTGTTTTGTTATACTTCTACAAAACTGTACCGTGGATGCTTGGGGCTCTATTGTAACCATATTTCAAAGCATTTTGTTTTAGATTACCAAATCATGTTCAAATAATGGCTGCCGTGGATGTGCATAGATCCATGGCGGCCTGATCCGAATGGAATTTGTTTAAATAAAATCAAAAGTAAATGGAAGTTGTGGACGCACGTACACGGCCATCTTGGAATGGTGAAAAACATTTTAAGATGGTCATCATGGGTATGGCGAAAACATTTGCAATGGGGGCTGCCGAGGCAAGTGGATGCTGGGTGTACCACAAAAAGGGGAGAGGTAGAAGAGTTAAGGGCGAAAGAGAAATTGTGCTTAACATGTACTGCAAAGCCAGGTCTGACAAAGAGTGGAAGGGATACATCATGCAATCAAAAGCCTGAGAGAATGAAATACTTCTGGGTGAGACATACATAAGAATAGGGAGGAAAGCCTCCAAATCAGAAACAGGGAAGTGAAATGGACAATAAATTCATGCAAACAAGAGCATGAAGCAGACCCGAAAGCTGTGTTGATTGATTGATTGATTGATGTACTTATAGAGCGCAGCTATCACCCTACGGGCATCTTGGCGCTTGCATTGGGAACCCGTCCTGGTTATTCCCTGTAAGATAACCCGTACTGGGCATCCCCAAGGTGAAAGCCAGGCATCCCGCCGCGGGGGGCCATTGTGGAGATTAAGCAGGCTTGTTGCCCAGAGCTGCATAGTGTGAACTCGTGCTTAGAGTGGGCACCGAAGCGAGAATTATCGAGTCCGTGGACGATTGGGCTCTGGACCCTGCCGCGTCGGGAATCGAACCCAGGTCCCGGGTCTGATCTCTGCTTCAGGGTATGCCTCCCCTAACCAGTGAGCTACACTTCTCCACAAGACTATTCCAGTAGTAATGTACTTAAAACAATAGATTTCCAAACAGCTAAACGTGTCTGTAATATAGACCTAAACATAGATGGAATTCAGATGACATGAGTCCCTGAACACACTATTGTATAGAGCATGAGGGTAAAACATAACTTGAAGTTTGAAAGTAAACAACAGAGGGTAAAAACGTAATCTGATAGCTTCTACGTAACATGAATCTCACCTATCATCAGAGAAGCAGAGGACTCCAACTCAAAAATCTCTGAACATTATCAGTTGAAGGACTGCATGCACAAGTGAAGACAACACTTATAACAGACCATACAGTGTTAACAGCTTCAATCAAACAACAAGAAATGCCCAGAAAATGGGAACTAGAAGTATTATTTAGGAGCTGAGAGGGAGAGTATTCGTTATGTGAATTTCTGTATACTTCTATTTCTGCAGCATAGATGGGATATAAAAAGTTGGCAGCAAAGTTAAAATTGCAATTAAATGTAATTATTAAAGCTCTCTGGGCTAATGATCATTTTAGAAATGCAATAATACCACTAGATTTCTCCAAGCACACACTCACCTCTACTACCTCCAAGATCAGAGGTAGCATCCATTAACCCCTTCCATGCTCATGACGGAACGGTTCCGTCATGAGCGTCGGTTGAGCTGTGCTCATGACGGAACCGTTCCGTCATGAGCCCGCCCGCGCAAGAAACGGTCAGCACCGCGGCGGAATTCGCGCCGCATGGAAGGGGTTAAAGAATATTTACAGCAGTTTAGAATATTTTGTAACTGAATCAAGGACAGTTTGAGGCATCCCAGTAAACTAAGAATTACTAGCTAATGAAAATTTAACAAATATTTATTAGGTACAAAAGTGGTTGCAGCTGGTCAAATCTACGCAACGGTCACGTCTTCTCTGCCCAAATGACAGATGCAATTACAAATGATATAAACAGTGGCAAAAGGTCAGATTATTTTTCACATTAGCATTTAAACTACGAATGAGAAAACAATGGATATAGAGTTATACTTATTTGTGTACCTCATCTATTGATGTGGTGCTTTTATGATTGGTTACTTGTTGGTTATATTTTTGTGTGCTCATAAGCACTGCATTTTATGTTATGGATTGCAGAGCTAACCATAACTTTCAAATGTTAGTGCTTTCGGTTTTAGTTTGTAACCATAACTGTAATTAAATGGTGGATTTTTAAATGAATTTCTAAGTTTTTTTTAAATAGGTGTTAAGGTACTACAGCCAATAACTTCCAAATGATATGAAACTATACCCTATTGTGCTGTGCACGTCCTTTGGCTGTGCGCAGTGAAGGTTGACCATAGTGTAATCCCAGCCTGCCACTGGTGATCAACACCCACTACACAAGGCTGAAGGCTGTGCGCATGGGGGCTGGCTGGAAGGGCTGGTTTTAGGCCTGGAGTCGAACCCTCCACGGTCGACCAACCTACATGTACATGGCATTTGGATGGCAAAACGGAGGCTAGTTAGCCTACTACTATTTTTTGCTCACAGCCGGAGGCCAGGCCCTGTGCACAATCTGGCATGAATGGATATCCCTTGTAGCACATGACATTTGGGCTGTCAAGCAGAGGCTGCTGTCATCTTTTCTTTTTGATTTTTTTTGGGGGGGGTGGGGACTGGTTAGGGGAGGCAAGAGTGAGGTTCACAGACCCACGCGGTTTTTCGTGCCGTGTTGGACTTTCAAAGTGTCCACAGACCCAGTACCGGATCTACAACCCCTCCAGAAGTGTCAACATGGGCCCATGAGGCCTTGCAGGGATTCACTAATATAAAGGTGGATTCGCAGTTGCCATGTTGCGATACGCAAACTATGCTTCCGGGTCCTAGCTAAAATCCATGTAAAAAAATTACTTTATTTTTAATTTTGACTCTTTATTCATGATCCCTGACCCCCCCCCCCCCCCCCCCCCCGAACACCCTCCACATCCACATCCAGATGCTGCCCATTGGCCCTTTCATTTCCACTTTTCAGGACTGAGGAACCGATTCCCCAAGTCCTGTAATGGGAGCCTCAACTTTTTCTCACATTAGGGCTAGCCAATCAGTGAGTTTCAGTTCCACAGACCTGACATTTGTTTTCTGTACACAAAATGAACAGAAGAAATGGCTCCATCGTTCAATCAGATTTTTAAATTTGGGTCTCCATAAGATCCACAAACCAGGGTTCCCAGAGCTTTACGACTAATGATACATATGTCTCTTTTTAACACTCTCAAACCAGCCCAAGACCGTTTTTTAAAATGCTACTTGCTCTGAATCTGATGAATGGATTTATAGCTCGCCAAACACAGGCATTTCCTTGAATGAAGTTCTACTTTCATCCCAATTTCATTTAGCTTTTATTTCTATATTGGAGAGCTAATATTCAGATGAGACTTAAAAATGGGGCAAAGTCACTTTTTGGTACCTCCCCATTGCCATTTTGCTCAATTTTCGACTGCTACCAAAGCTACTATAAAAACACAAAATGCTTTTTCACTGGAAACTCTGACCTAACCATAATTAGAGGCTTTATCTCTACCGTTGTAATTTATAGATGTGTACACACAAATAAAGATTTGTTGGTATAAACATTACCAGGAATGCTATTCAATTACTTTTATATTTGCTCCATTCCACCTCCGAAAGCAGTCATCACTTAGATAGCATTGTACATCTTTGTCTTTATACCTGCTAAAGTTGAGAATGATGGGCTTATTTTGAACAAATGATATAACAATGTAGCATTTAACATTAAAAATTATACCAACATTGGTCATTTTACCCTATTCCTCTTTATTGAGAAACTCCAAAAGACTATTTGAAGCCTTTTGGCAACCGTAATATATATGAAGTGTATTCCAAAATAAAATATTGCATGACAGAGTTGTTCATGTGGATGTTAAATAGGCAGTTAACGTTTTCAAGACTAAAAATACATAAATGAATCAACAAGTTCACAGAGGGAGACGAACAATCGATATCGGTTTGAAAAATCTGGGGCAGTATATTGGGAAATCTATTCTTTTTTTTAAAAAAAATACATAAATATATTGAGCGACATTGTGTGTGTGTGATTGGGATGTAAATTAAATAATTTAAATCTCCAAACTGTTACCTGCATCACCTGGAGACAGGGGCACATAAGTTATATGTCT
Source organism: Triturus cristatus (assembly GCF_964204655.1). NCBI lineage: Eukaryota > Metazoa > Chordata > Amphibia > Caudata > Salamandridae > Triturus > Triturus cristatus. The sequence continues at coordinate 808,716,638 of NC_140592.1, read as the reverse complement.
GTTTTTTGTCTGCCTTCTGCGAGACACAGCTCAACATAAAGAATCATTTAATATTTGAGTGAGGAGTAACAGGACTTCAAATCTACAACCTCTAAGCTTAAAGCTGCATTGTGACTTTTAATTTATATTTATAACACAACAGGCAAACTTGATCGATTCAGGATGACAATTATTCCCACCCATTCAATTGATCTACTTTTACTGTCTTACATTTCTGAGACTATTTACCAAGATTAAGCGCCACAAAATATACACGCTGTTTAGTTTACTGTACATTGGTAAACAGAACAGTAGCATTATAAATGGAAGTGGTGAATGTAAACAAGCACATGTACTCAAACTGCAAGATCTACTGGATTTGGAGCAGATGTACAACCTTCATCAGCTTACACAGAATCCCTGAAAATGGAATTAACTTTTGGTGTGTTTTACCAGCCTTGAGAAGCGTGCCAAGTATAGTGCATGGAATGAAAGGATACGAGGAGTTCCTTCTGTTCGACAAACGAGGTACAAACATGCGGCTATCACATGGCTCATCTTTCTTCCACGGGTGAGGTGCTTGCTCACTGCCATCTTGAAAAAATTGAAAGCAGTATCAAGGCAATGTTGGTTCAGCTGCAACTGGACTCCTAAGTGGTGAATTTGTCGTTTACCTGAAATATAAACAATATATTTTTATAAGTCTGCTGTGTTTATGCCAGAAATTAATAATATATATGTTGAATGCTTCATGACAAACATATCTGGTCTTGTGGACAGCTTGCAGCAAAGATAAGTGAACAATACTTAACAGTTCACCATCGTATATATTTAAATCAAGCAATCAGTAGCAAGTTACCACCATTAAATTTGCAATGAATAGAGTAAGTACTGGAGGTTTAAAAAAACCCAGCTGCATGAACATCAGCGTAAGTATGTACGACTAGGTTATTATAGAAGAAGCTCTTTTGAAGATATAGCTTTCAAAACTTTGTCTTCCGATTTTAAGCGATTGCTTAGTTTGGAGGTCTACTCTAAACATGTTAAAATGTCCAACGGTAACTAGTAATGGTCAGTAACTATGCTGCATGCAAAATGTGGTTTCAAACTAATTAAACAAGGGAAATATAGTGATGTTTCCAACATAACTGTCTTACTGTTGTGAGTCTGTAAAGGACCACTGCTACACTCTACTAAATTAAATATACATTTTTATGATCTTCTATTTTGTGGTGGCTACTGATACGATTTTTAAATCGATATTCATTCTGGCTTAAGGTAGATCGGATCCAGAAACAGATTGTTCAATTCACAATCTATGTGATACAAGGGCAATTTATTATACTTTATTGCCAATTATTAGTTTGGGGCTAAATTATACACCACCAGAAACTCCCAATTTATTAACAGCGATGACTTCTTCGAAACATCTGGCATTCTTACAGCAATAGAAATCCAATACTGGAAGCTGATCAGGAGATTTTTGGCCTTGCCCACACATGTCAAGGAGGCATGAAGTAGCCCTGCACAACAAACCCACATGTCCACTGGGGAGCTTGCTAAAGACACTGGCTTCATGAGCCACAGAAGTTTCCTGCCACATTCCATCCCACGATATCTGAATGTGTTTGAGGTATAAGGGATGGTTACACTGTTCGGAGACTAGACTCCTGGTCTGATAAGACTATTTTTTGCAAGTTTTCATTTACCAGAACTCAAGGCCAACAAGAGTGCGGTTAAATCACTTTGGGAAAAAGAGGGACGTGAAAGACATTAGGGACAGTTGGACACTTATGCCGTGGTACCCTTCAACACCATCCTACCATGTCTTCTCGACACCACAATGCCTGTACCTTGCAATACTCAGTACAAGTCTTGTGGAGAGAGAAGACAGCTGTGGCCGGCTTCAATAGCTGAAGAATTGGAAAGAGTTACTTGACCTTTGCCTGAGTGAAGCCTGGGTATGAGGTCCACAGCAGGTAGCCTCTTACAAACTTCTAAGGTCCAGTGCAATCTCAGGCCTGCAGCATTCAGCCACTATCTGGGGAATTCCAACTTCTGAGCTTGCAATTACACAAAAGCGGACATTTCTCAACGTAGAGGAAGCATGTTGTCCACTGGAAAGGATAATCTTGTCTGGTTTGGGTTAGGACTGTAAAGAATTTGAGATGTGTTCTGCAGCTCGTAGTATTCAACTACAGCTCTGTTTAATTGGACTCAATTTGTTAGAATGTGCACTGAATTTTTAAAAAGGAGGTACAAAGTAAAATACATAAAATATACCAATAGAGCATCAAATTATCAAACCTTAAATACATACTGTAATTCATCCACATTCAAGATTAAAAATAGAAAACATGGTTCATGTAATAAAGCTAAAACACAGAAGATGTTAAAAACAAATGTTAAATGCTGCTGCTACTACTTTCCCTACATTACCAACAGCAAGTAAGCTTTAATATCTGCAGACTACTGCTACAGAAGTGAGGGAACCCTGCAGCACCGAGCTAAGAACGATATAACCTTTCTCGATAAGACAGGGTTGGTCACATGTATGTAGGATATCTGTCAAATTCTTCAGCATACGTTCTGGGAACCTCATTGGCATGATAGGCTAGATTCAAGAAAGCGTCCGAAAACTAACAAGAGAGACTGTATTCTAATGCATCTTCTCCAATATAGTTTTTTTTGTTTCAGCTCCACTTGCTTTACAGACACCTTGTACCCTTCTGTTATCCAGATTCAAAGCAGTGTCACTGGATACACACTTCTGGCAAAATGAGTCTACCGGATTTTAGGGCAAGACAGGAGGCTAGCATAATGCATAAACATTTTATTGCCACTTCCAAGAAGCAAACCTTTAAAGAATTCCAAATAGAACTTTAACAAGCAAACAAAATAATAGTACTCTGCAGTCCAACAAGTGCTCCCTGCCAGCCATCTTCTTACTCTTTTGTTTGCGGTTTTTGAGCAGGTAAGTATATGTGTTTAGCTATACTTCTATGGCTGTTATGTTTAATATAAATGCTATCAAAGGTCTTTTTAGAAGGTTTTTAGGTGTAAAATGTGTGATTGAGTAGGATAAGGGCCATTAAAATTATGCGATTGTGCGGCGATTTTCGCATAAATATAGATTTACCGCATTTGACACATAATCCATCATCTGCCGCATAATTTGCCGATTCTTTAAAAAAAAAAAAATAGTTTCTAGCTCCAACGGTTCAAAAGTTACTTGTGTTGCTGTGCAGTGAAAGTCCCTTCACAAAGCTATTGGACGGTCACCCTTTTGTTTTGCGTAATGCTATGTTTGGGTATCAAAATGCCACTATTGAGGTGCAACCAATGCCCAGACAGTGTTACCAAGTTTAAAATGATGAAATAATGAAGTAATACTATCACAAAATGTGCCACATTGTGCAACATAATTTGCCTTTTCTTGCTGCATAATTTACTAAACCCTGCTGCATAATTTGGCCCTCTACTGCCGCATAATTCCAGTGGCCCCGAATATGATTGCAAATCCAATTTATGGATTTAAAATGCATTTACATTTTTGAACAAATTCAGGTTTAGAGAAAGGTCTTTAAGAAAATTGAATAATTATTTAAGTACTGTAATTATTTACTTAGGCTAGTAGTATGGTTGTAGATAAAACAGTGTTTTTGTGCTGTAAAGTAATGTGAGGAAATCAAAAAAACGATCCTATGTTGGACAAAAAGAAAGGCTGAGAAGAGATAAGCCAGTAACTGTTGAGAACATCGAACTGTGCCTTTCAAGTGCTTAGATACTGTTTAAAATAGGGAAAGGGTAGAAAATACCTTGTTTATAGATGAGCCAAAGCAGTCGTTAAATTGCTTTCCTCACACAGAAACGCATTGCAGAGTGGGAATTTTTGCCTTAAAAGGCTTCAGAGGAGTCTTAGAGCGGGCGGCCATATTTGAAAGGGGCAAGCACCGCATAAGTGCCTGTTTCAAAAGGAAATTGAGCACAGTCACGCATCAAACTCAAGACGCAAGTAGGAGAGCGAGTACTTGTAATTAAAAGTACCTCAGTACAGATAATCAAACAAGGCACTTTTAGACACTCTCCAAATGTTTAACAAATTCTGAGAAGTTCATTTTAGGAGGTGGAAATAAAATGAGGAATATGAAAAGTATGCTAAATTGCTTTGACTCATTATTTGGTTTTGAGTATTTTTTAAAGGAATTAGAGGTTATTAGGTCACTAGGATACTGATTTACCGGCACGGCTGTGATAACGAGCAAGTCACTTACCTTCGGTAACGCTTTTTCTGGTGGATACAGTATCTGCCTGTGGATTCCTCACCTTGTGAATATCCCCTGCACCAGCAACATTCGGAAACTTTTGTAGCTCTCCACGCCGACGAGGACGACGTCACAGAAGCACGGCTCCGCTGACGTCACTGGATCCATAAGAGGACCTCGTCGGCGTGATGACGTCAGTTCCGCCCTTTTTTCCGTGCCTTCGAGGCATACGGACGGACCGACAACAATATATACACAGTATATAATATTCAACCCAACACAGTGTGAAGTCAATGCAGGAAAGCGAAAGAAATAACACACTTCGTTTCACAGTAACAGACAAGTTTTGAAACATTCTCACTATTGTTGGTGGACAACGGGGAGGCGGGTGGGTCAGTGAGGAATCCACAGGCAGATACTGTATCCACCAGAAAAAGCGTTACCGAAGGTAAGTAACTTGTTCTTCTGATGGATACATCTGCCAGTGGATTCCTCACCTTGTGACTAGATTCCCACAGCAGTCCCCACACCCTTCTGTACCAAAAAGCCCTGAAGGACGGAACGAGCAAAGTGTCCGTCCCTCCTCACCTCGGAATCCAAGCAGTAATGCTTTGCGAAGGTGTGGAGAGAGGCCCAAGTTGTCGCTCTACAAATGTCCTCCACAGGAACACCTCTAGATAAGGCAGATGTAGAAGACTTTGCCCTGGTAGAATGAGCCCTTATACCCTCTGGAGGTTCCTTACCGGCCAAAGAGTAACAGATCTTGATACACAAGATAATCCATCTGGAAAGGGTGCGCTTGTGCACCGCTCGGCCTTTCCTGCAGCCAATGAAGCCCACGAAGAGCTTGTCATCCACTCGAAAGTCTTTAGTTCTATCGAGGTAAAAACTCAAAGCCCTTTTAGGGTCCAAGCGGTGAAGCCGCTCCTCCTCCTTGGAATGGGTGAGGGGGGAGGATAGAAGGTAGGAAGGATAATGGATTTCCCCAGATGGAAAGGAGTTACCACCTTAGGCAGAAAAGCAGCCCTGGTCCGGAGTACCATGCTATCAGCATGAATGGTCAAGAACGGGGGTATCGAACTCAGAGCTTGAAGCTCACTTACCCTCCTTGCCGAGGTAATGGCAATGAGAAAAACAATTTTAAAAGACAATAGTCTCAAGGGACACGTGTGCAAAGGCTCAAAGGGAGAACCCATCAAGTACGTTAAGACAAGATTTAAGTCCCATTGAGGCACAATAAAGGGAGTAGGTGGAAATTAGTTGGTAAGGTCCTTAATGAACCGTAAAACAATAGTTGATTTAAACAAGGACGGCTGAGCCAGGAAGCAAAGGAATGACGACAAAGCCAATAAATAACCCTTCACAGTAGCTACAGCAAAGCCTTGCTGAGCAAGAGAAAGAGCAAACTGAAGGATGTTAGATAAACAAGCCCTCAAAGGGTCAATAGACTTCTCTCCGCACCAAAGGACACATTTGGACCATCTATAGGAATAGATAGACTTGGTGGAAAGACACCTGGCAGACAAAATTGCGTCTACCACGTCAGGTGGGAGAGAAAAAGAATTCAGGTTGCCCCGTGCAATCTCCAGGCATGAAGGTGTAACCTCTGGAGGTGGGGGTGTAGAACCTGCCTCTGCGACTGCGAGAGGAAGTCTGCCCTGAGAGGGAGACGGAGCGGAGGGCACGAGGAGAGGTGGAGAAGATCTGTATACCACACCCTTCTTGGCCAATCCGGGGCTATCAATATGACTTGGGCCCGGTCTTGGCGAATCTTCCTCAGAACCAGAGGAATCAAGGTTATAGGAGGAAACGCGTAAAGGAGATGTGAGTCCCATCTCAACTGAAACGCATCCCCCAAAGCTCCCTGCATCGGATACTGGAGACTGCAGAATGACGGGCAGTGAGCATTCCTGTGAGTGGCAAACAGGTCCACCCGAGGAGTTCCCCACGTCCGAAAGACGTGACGAACCACCTCCGGATGGAGCCTCCACTCGTGGTGGGCAGAGAACTGCCGACTGAGACAGTCTGCATGCACGTTCAGAACTACGGCCAGATTATTTGCCATCAGACAAATCTGATGATCCTGAACCCAGGACCAGAGACGCAGAGCCTCTCTGCAGAGACAACGCAACCCTACTCCTCCCTGCTTGTTGACATACCACATTGCGGTAGTGTTGTCCGTCAGGACTTGAACCGACTGACCGCGAAGGGAAAGGAGGAAGGCCTTGAGTGCCAAACGTATAGCCTGCAACTCCAAAAGTTTGCTGTGAAGCAAACTTTCCTCTGGAGACCAAAGACCTTTGATCTCCAGATCCCCCAGATGCGCGCCCCACCCTAAAGTGGATGCATCCGTTATCACTGTGGCCACCGATGGAGGTAGATGGAAGGGCTTTCCTTGAGACAGATTGCCCTCCATGCTCCACCAAGACAGATCCGCTGCAGCTTCTATGGAGGTCTTCACAGACTTCCCGAGATCTCCGTTGTGCTGATACCACTGCCTGCGGAGGCACCTTTGGAGCGTCCTCATGTGCCAGCGTGCATGGTTGACCAACACAATGCAGGAGGCAAACAGACCGAGCAGACGAAGGACCTTCAGGACTGGAACGACCGCTCCATTGTAAAACAAGGGAATCATTTCCTGTATGTCGAGAATCCTTTGTGGAGGTGGGAATGCTCGACACACAGTAGTGTCCAGTACCACCCCTATGAACAGGTTGCGCTGAGAGGGCACCAGGTGAGATTTGGGCACGTTTATCGAGAAACCCAACTTGTACAACAGCTGAGTTGTAACCTGCAGATGATGAAGCACCTTCTCTGGCGACTCCGCTTTGATCAGCCAGTCGTCCAGATAGGGGAAAACTGGAATCCCCAACCTTCTGAGAAGGGCTGCCACCACTGCCATCACCTTGGTGAAGACTCGAGGTGCAGTAGTAAGACCAAACGGGAGAACCGCAAACTGATAATGTTGCGACCCTACCGTAAAACGGAGACACCTCCTGTGCGACTTCAGGATGGAGATGTGAAAATACGCATCCTACAAGTCGAGCGACACCATCCAGTCCTCCTGTTGCAGCGCTTGAAGAACCTGCGCAAGGGTGAGCATCTTGAACTTCTCCTGCTTCAGAAAAAGGTTCAAGATCCAGGATTGGACGTAGCCTGCCATCCTTCTTGGGTATCAGGAAATACCGGGAATAGCATCCCTGACCCCTTTCCTGCTCTGGAACCATCTCTATCGCACTTTTTACCAGCAATGTAAAGACTTCCTCCTGCAGGAGAAGGTGGTCCTCCGAGCAAGCACCTTGTCAAGGAGGGTAATTTGGAGGGAATTCCCGAAAGGGAAGAGCATACCCATTTTCTAAAAGATTTAGAACCCAAAGGTCTGTACTGACCAATTCCCAATCTCGCAGAAAATGGGTAAGCAGACTCCCCACAGGACCAACATGATCCAGAATGGTGGATCTAGGGCTGCTTAGAAGGGGGAGAAGGAGAAGGAGAAGGAGAAGGAGAAGGAGAAGGAAAAGGAGAAGGAGGAGAAGAAAAAGGAGAAGGAGAAGGAGAAGAAAAAGGAGAAGGAGAAGAAAAAGAAAAAGAAAAAGAAAAAGAAAAAAAAGAAAAAGACTGACGACCTTGAGCACGACATCTGCCCCTGCCCCTGCCGTTCTTATACAGGGTATTTTGCTGCTGCTGAGGCTGCCTGTAGGTCCGAAAGGACGACCTCCCAAAACCTCTGTACCTCCTGTAAGAGGAACCTCTAGGCTGTGCCTGCAGGCCCAGAGACTTAGCCGTGGCTTTGCGGTCCTTGAACCTTTCCAAGGCTGCATCCGCTTTCTTCCCAAACAGCCCAGAACCATCAAAGGGCAGGTCCAGAAGTGTTGCCTGCACATCAGGAGAGAACACTGAAGAATTAAGCCAAGCACTCCTCCTTGTGGCGACCGAGGAGCCCATGATCCTGGCAACAGAGTCCGCAGTGTCCAAACCACTCTGAATAACCTGTCACACAGCCGCCTGAGTGTCCGAAAGGACTTCATTAAAATTCTGCCTGTCCTCCTCAGACAACTTAGGAGCTGCTTTCCTTATGACAGTATGGTAAGGAGCCACATCCTTAGATGCTCCATCTGTAGGAGGAGAAAGCTCCAATTCTGGGGACAAATCAAGGCCACTTGCCTCTTTTAGTTCCACAAACAAGTCATCTGACTCCATGAGCTCAACCTCTTCCATTTCTTCCACCGGATACCTCTGCTCTTCCAAAATTCTCTGTGCCTCTCGCCTGGATCTAATCCTCAGAACCGGCGTCGGCGGCACCGCACACGACTCCGACGGAGCCGGCGTCGAACACGGATCCGGAGTCGAACGAGGTCGAGCTGGAGCCGGAGAAGAAGGGAGCGGCGTCGACGTCCTCGGCGCCAGGAAATGCCAAGACGGCGTCGCTGGAAAGAATGGCATAAAGGGAGCCTGAGCATAAGCTTGAGGAACCCCCAAATTAAAGGCCATTGGACCCCTGGGACCCGAAGGTGCTCCAGAGGGGTACATCGCTCTGGAGAAGACACCATACATAGCATTTAAAGAATGCGATGGGTTAAGGCTCAGATTGAGGCATTACCGGACTCCGGCCAATCAGCGGCGACGGTGGAGCCAATGGAGTCGATGACTCATCAGGAGCCGGAGCCTCTTCCACCGGAGCCGGAGAATGCGACGGCATCGGTGATGGAGCTGGAGCCGGAGCATGCTCCGGAGAACCTGCAGGCAAAGCCGGGCAAACAGGTGAAGCCGGATTCGACACAGAAGGAGAGGGAGAAACATATTCCTTATGACGAAGTTGATCTCGGAGCAGTCTCCTTATCTGAACGGCGTCGAGAGCCGTGCCTCTTCTTCTTTTTATGTTTCTTCGACTTTGAAGCATGACCCGACGTTGACCTGGACCTCGATCTTGAACGCCTTCGACCTCTTCTCCTTTTCTCTATAAATAGCTTTGCTTCTCTCTCCTTTAAGGCCTTTGGGTTCATCTTGCGGCAGCAAGAGCACACCTCGACGTCGTGATCCAATGACAGGCATCAGACACAATCTTCGTGTGGATCCGTAATAGACATGTGTTTACCACACTCTCTACAGGGCTTGAACCCTGACTTCTTCGTCGACATCTTGAGAAAGAAGCAAGATGAAAACAGAAACACAGCAGAAACACAAAGTAACTAGTAAAAGCTACGGAGAGTCCCAAAAAACCGTTAGCGTCAACAGCACGGTAAAAAGGAAAGGACGTCATCACGCCAACGAGGTTCTCTTATGGATCCAGTGACGTCAGCAGAGCCGCGTGCGGAGCTGTGCTTCTGTGACGTTGTCCTCGTCGGCGTGGAGAGCTACAAAAGTTTCCGAATGTTGCTGGCGCAGGGGATATTCACAAGGTGAGGAATCCACTGGCAGATGTATACGTCAGAAAGTTTGTTTCCAGTCATTGTATGTAGATGTGGTTTAAAATAAGGTTTTGAGAGGTTTATGGTACATTTTTGCTGAAAAATTGATCGATTTATGTTGAAGTTTGGTAGTTTAGGTTTTAAGTGTCATAGGTTACAGTGCTGATTTTTTTTAAAGGAATATATACTATAGGTTACTATGTTAGGTATGGCAGATCAGATATCAGATTAAACAAGCCAGTTTGGCAATGTGACAAGTATAATTACAAAAGAGTTGAAGGAGTTAGTACAGGAGTGAGTGAGAATAGCGTTAAAAGAAAAGAGGAAAGCAACTAATAATGAGGAGGAGTACTTTTCTATATCAGAAGGAGAGGATAGAGCTGTTACGGGCCCAAAGGGTAAATGTATGAGAAAAAGAAAAATATAGAAGTGCAATATGAATAGAGAGGAGTCCCAAGCAGCTCGCACAGACTGGGTGTCCTTATCGACATATCGGACGGGCAGGTAAACCCTGCATATGATATTGAAGATGTAGATGAACACTTCTTAGACCTAGAATATAAAGATTCATTTGATGAGGAATGGGATGGAAGTACTCAGAGTAAAGAGGCTTCAAAAAGGACTGTGAAAGATCTCCTAGGAGAGAGGTTATTTGATCCAAGAGAGAGTAAACATCCTCGGGGATCTGAATGGTGGCCCCTGCCATATGTGGCAAAATATATTAAAAAATGGATTAGGAAACCTTAGGGGAAGGAGTAACGTAGGCTTATAAGGGCAGAGTGTTCGCTCCCTGTGATAGGCTACAAGGAGACTCTTGCACCGAATCTGGATCATGAGCTGATCACATTTATTTAAATCAGGTTGTGATCCTAGGAAAGGATTATAGCGCTCATAAACCCAATATGAAGATAAACTGCAAGATGTTCTGGGCCCTTTAGCCAGAATTTTTTATTTAGTGGAGGAGGCTTACGTTAATGGATCTGACTTCGATATTAATTTATTAAGGGGCTGGTGCCAGCGTGCAATTTGCTTATTGGGAAATACAAATGTTGGACTAAACTCGGAAAGGAGGAAGGCAGTTCTTTTGCGAATAAATCCTAAATTAGGGGATTTGGCCAGGAAAAAACCTAGTAAGAAAGCAAAAGGACTCCTTTTTGGAGAAGGAATGGTTACAAATTTGGCAAAATATGTACAAACTTTTACGGCCTTGGATAAGGCACATTACTCTATGAGGAGAGATTTTGTAGGGCAAAATAATTTATGGTAGGGTCAGAAGGAGAGAGAGGCCTCTCGGCCGTGCCTATTATAAGTCCCAATATGCAGGAAGAGGTTCATTTAGAGGAACCAAAGGAGCAAGTAGTGGAGAATTCTACCCTCAAAGAGGAAGAGCAACCAGAGTGAGGATACCCCGAGGAAGAGGCCAAGCATCCTCTTCAGGAACAGGTGAGTATGAGCAATATCATTGGTTTTATCCACAAAAAAGTGGGAGGAAAATTGAATTTGTATGTAGAAAATGGAGTTTAATAACAAATGATGCATGGGTTTTTTCCACAGTCGCAGACTATCAGATAGAGCTCGATTCAACACCTTGGAAGGTTCCAAAACCAAGGGAACTCCGATACAGTCTCGTAACTCACCATTCCTTGTAACTCTGTGCTGAAGCAATGTTAAAGAAAGGAACGAACGAAGAAGAGTGTTTTGCAAGTACTTTGTTTGGAGAAGAGAAAGAGGATAAGGGATGGCTTCCCGTAACAAACTTAAAGAATTTGCATTTGTTTGCGACATACAGACATTTGAAGATAGAGGGAGTCCATTTACTCAGATGTTTAATGGGGAGGAGACTGGTTGATAAAAATGGACCTAAAAGATGCTTACTTCACAGTTCCTATAGCAGAGGACAGCCAAATGTTTTTACAGTTCCATTGGAAAGGGCAAATATATCAGTTTATGCCTCCCGTTTGGGTTGGCTTTGGCCCAATGCCGTTTTACGAAGGTACTGGGAGCAGATGTAGGTTTTTTGAAAGAGGGAAGAGTTTGTCTAATAATTTATCTAGAAGACACTTTGGTCATGAATCTATGTTCAGTGATATTTGTGTAACAATTGATCATGGAGAAAAAGCCTTTAGAATCTTTGGATTTTGTGATAAATACAGAGAAGTCAATTTGCACCCCACACAGAGTCTAGAGTGTTGTGGTAGACACTGTCAATGCTCAACTTCTGTTACCAGAGAAGAAGATTTTGAAGATCATGAAGGGAGATTAGCCATGAGGAAGGGAATGGTCAAATTGAGAGACACAACCAGGGTGATAGGTCTATAATCGTCATCAAATCAGGTGATGTTCCCAGGTCTGTTACATTACAGGGCCTTGCAGAGAATGAAGGGATTGGAACTGTCAAAAGGGCTTTGATATAGAGACATGGTGAGCATTTCAATAGAGGAACGCAAGGAGTTGGAATGGTGGTTAAAGAATTTACAGGCTTACAATGGAAGGGCAAATTTTGGAATGAAGCCAGATTTTGTTCAGGAGACAGATGAAAGCAATCTAGGATAGGCAGCTTTGTGTTCGGCTCAGGAAACAGGTGGTATTTGGAGTTTGAGAGGAAGAAAGGATCATATAAAAAATTTTAGCGATGAAGGCAGGATTTTTTACTTCACAGAGTTTTAGATCTCAGTTCCAGGGAGCTTCGGTTTTGCTAAAGATGGACAATATAACAGCGGACTCTAGAGCACAAGATTGGATGGATGGCTCAGTACTTACTAGGGAAAGAGAACTGGGTAGCAGATTGAAAATATAATTTATTAGAGTACAACAGCTGGAAGTTAAGCAAGGAGGATTTTCACAAGATTAAGAAATGTCTGGGTCTGTTGGACATAGGCCTGTTTGCATCCAGACTAACTCATCAGTTGAGAATGTACTACAGTCGGAGGCTGGATCGTGGCGCTTTAGCAGTGGATGTATTTACTAAGCATTAGTTGGAAATGAGAGGTTATGCATTCTCTCCATTTGCGATGATACAGAGAGTTATTTCAGATGAGAGGGCAGAGATATCAGTAACACCGTTTTGGATGTCTCCGGCTTGGTTTCCTACGATTATGGAAATGGGTGTGGAGGTTCTTTATTTGATAATATATTGCAAGGGGTTGCTGAAAAGAGTGGGAGCAGCACAGCATTCATTGGTAGAGGCTAATTCGCTCAAACTTCTAGTTTGACGGTATCATGGAATTTGGAAGACTCAAAGATCTTTCGGGAGCAGCTTTGGTGTTGCTCAATGAGTCTTGGGCACCAGAAACATAAGTTATACAAGAGTGCTTGGAATGTCTGGTGATGTTGGTGCATGGCAAAGGATTTGGATCCCATGAAAGTTAACGAAGTAAAGGTTGCAAATGTTCTGGCTGAACTATTTCAAAAGGGATTGTCGTACTAAACAGTGAATTTCTATAGATTGGCGATTGCAGCAGGGCATTCGTTAGTGAATAGAGTTTCTACTGGCAAAAATTATCTTTGCTCTGTAGGGTAATGAAGGGCATTCAGTTAAAAAGAACCCCAGTGTCTAGGTATGAAACAGTTTGGGATGTGAATTTGGTATTAAAGCATTTCCAGATATGGACAGGGAATATGTACCTAACATTGAAAATGCTTTCTTGGAAGATGTCCAAATTTTTATATTTAATTTCATTCAAAAAAGTTTCGGATGCCAGGGTTATGGATGTAAGCAGACGTTTTTATCGACCAGAGGGAATTCATTTTGAAATTTGGAAAAGAACAAAAACTATGTAGAGTCTGTTTCCTATCCCAAATTTGAGAATTAGAGTTCCTTACAGGAGTATGAAGCTAGAGTGAAAGAGAATAGAGGTCATGGAGTGGATCAACTGTTGATTTTGTATGTGAAACCTTACAAGGGGGATTCATCAGTTACAAGTGCAAGATGGGTGAAGTCGGTCATGAAAGAAGCAGGAGTGCATTTATCTCAATTTAAGGCATATTCTGTAAGAGTGCTTTGGTAGTAATACTTATTTGAATGGCGGAAGATTGAAAGATCTTAAAGGTGGCTGATTGGAGTAATGCAGAAGTATTTAGGACGTTTTATTTCATACCGGTAGAGCATGTTTCAAGGTGTTGCAATGCTTTGAACATACATAATGCTAGCCTCCTGTCTTGCCATAAAATGTTGATTCTCAGAGGTTTAACTGCATTGAGAATCGTGATTTTATTAAAGACAAGGATGAAAGCATTATCCCTCTCACCCTCCCTGGGTGTGGTAGGGTTTAGTTAAAAGGATATTTAAGAGAAGTGATATTTATAATACGTACTCAGTTTTGAGAAAATGTATAATTAAGATAGGACACATATTAGTGATTTTTTTTTCCATATATTTTCTTTTAGCAATTTGAGTTTGGAGAACGGATCAAAAGATGAAAGTAAGATTATGAAGGCATCAGAATAACAGAGGAAGAAGATGGCTAGCAGGGAGCATTTGTTGAACTGAAGAGTTCTATCATATACTTTGGTTGTTAAAGTTCTATTTGGTATTCTTTAAAGGTTTGCTGCTTGGAAGGGGCAATAAAAGGTTTATGCATAATGCTAGCCTCCATGTCTTTAATAAAATTACAATTCTCTATGCAGTGAAACATCTGAGAAACAACATTTTCCTTCACAATGCATGCTAAATCCAAAGGAAAATCATTGATAGGTTCAAATTCCAACTTCAACACACATGCACACTTTTGCAGCTCACACTAACCTCCTTTATCCGGTGAAGAGATCCAATGAGTGTTTTGCCATTTACTATGGACTTTTATTATGAGAATGGTTGCATGTTTTTGAATAACGCTTGAATCCTTAATATAACTGTATTCATTTGCCTTTATGGTCTCATTCTTAAAAGCTGTGATGCAACTTTAAGTTCTTTACTTCTTTCACTTTTCTGTAGCATTGTTACAACACACAGGTTCTGGCGTGTAGCCTTTGTGCTCAGATCATGCAACTAAAAGTAAAACTATAATACATTTAGGTGAATTGATTTGTCGATTCTCTTATCAGGTGGTATGGGAATTCAGTGACAGCTGACAGCAAGACTGGTAAAATGACTACATTAAACTTAACTATTTCTCAGATTCCCTATTCTTAGGATTTTTAGGATGACAAATGAAGGTAAATAAAATGAAACAGGCAGATGGGGTGTTGCCTAATGAGGAGAAAAGGCCACTTTCTACAGTGTCAAATAACAGAAAATATTGGATGTGCCACAAAAATAGCTACGAGGTAACTAGAAGCGCTACATAAAGGGCATTTACATGATACTGATGAATTAAGCTAATAAAATGATCCTAGAAAAGTACTTTTTTTTTATATAGCAAAATAATGCATATTTACATAGTTCTGCTAAAGTATATATATATATGCACATTCAGACCCTAGTATTCCCCCCCCCCAGTAACCCAAGTGACACAAAACAATTTAAATATCTGAATGCCACATAAATCTCATAGCAACTTTAAACAAATTTTAGACACATGAGCAATCATAATTTTGCAAATTGTATTCAATGTATCCAACCTCCAAAGATCCATTCACAAACGTTTTATGAGATGTCACTGACAGATAACTAAGCAAATGCATTTCAATCAAATTCACCAATTGTATAAAATTCTGTGTATTAAGACAAATGATTAAGTTACCAATATTCACAATTTGCATAAAGAGGAAGCAATCTTAATCTAACATCACGGTTTAGCTAACACCACCAGGTTTTGGCTTACAAGTGCAGAACGTCAAAGGTTTGATAAACCCAAATATTTAGCTCTAATACAAGCTGGAAAATAAAACATAAAAGTTTTATGATTAATCTCCATAAATATATCTTGGATAAGCACATTTGAAATAAATATACAAACGAGAGTTATGCTTGAAGTATATCCCCCCAACAAGCGTTGGCAAAGCTAATACGTCTCCCCTACACTGTTTGCCAATGCTTTTTGGCGACGCTGAACAGCATAGGTATAAAGCAGTGTTTTGCCGGTGTTGTTTACTATTGGACAAAAAAAGAACGTGTGATGATGCAGCTGCATCATTCTACAAGCCATGTGCATGCGTCATAACACATACATGCGCCTATAGAATGACGTGGCGCTATTTTCTTTTCTTACCGACCTTCCTAAGATGGTGGGCTGCAACTTAGATAGGTCAATTAAAAAACTAAGTGCATGAAAACACTTTTGTGGAGGGCTGACAACAATTTGCTGCCTGGTCCTCCAAAAAACAAAAATTTATATTTAAGAAGAATAAGTTGCTTACATTCAGTAACGATGTATCTGGTAGAGACATATTCTAGTTGTAGATTACTTACCTTTTGAATTTCCCCCAGGAGTCAGACTAGATCTGGAGATTTTTCATCAGCAGTACCCTTGCGCGTCGGTAGGCGGCGTCGGTCGGCTCCGCGTCCGTCATTGGCATCAGGTGCGCCGGAAATGACATTGCAGGACCCATTTAGATGCCGCCCAGAAATCCCTAGAAATCAGTTCGCAGAGCTGGGAGGATGGGTGGGGTGGGAAGGAATCTACAACTAGAATATGTCTCTCCCTGATAAATCGTTTCCGAAGGTAAGTAACTTATTCATCTGATACAGACTCTAGTTGTAGATTCCCTAATTTTTAAATAGATACCCCAGCAATACTAACCCCGGAGTAGGGTGTGCGAACCAATATCAAACAAGGAAGCCCTGGAGGACCGAACAGGCAAAGTACCCGTCCCTCCGGACTTGGCGGTCCAGGCAGTAGTGTCTGGTAAATGTGTGCAGGGATACCCACGTTGCTGCCTGACAGATATCCAGAACTGGGACTCAGCGTGGTAACACAGTGGTTGCCGCAGTTGCTCTAGTAGAATGAGCATGTGACCCCACAGGAGGATCCTTCTTTGCCAAAGGGTAGCACAATTTAATGCAGAGGACAATCCATCAAGAGATCGTTCTTTTCTGTACTATTGACCTTTCTTGGCACCCATATAGCCAATGAAGAGTTGATCATCCACCCAGAAGTCTTCGGTATGGTCAAGATAAAAAGACAACACACGTTTTGGGTCCAGACGGTGGTATCTCTCTTCCTCCTTGGAGGGATGTGAGGGTGAGTAAAAGGTGGGCAGAGTAATGGATTGTCCCACATGAAAGGGCGTGACCACCTTTGGAAGGAACAAAGCTTTAGTTCGAAGTACTACCTTATCTGGATGAACAGCCAGATGGGGAGGCTTGGAAGACAGTCCCTGGAGCTCACTTACTCTGCGAGCAGAGGTGATGGCAATAAGGAACTCAGTCTTAAGGGTTAGAAGCCAGAGAGGGCAATTATGAAGAGGCTCGAAGGGAGCACACATTAGAAAAGTCAAAACCAGATTTAAATACCATTGGGGCATTAAGAAAGGAGATGGAGGAAACAAGTGAGTAAGGCACTTAAGCAATCTGTTGACAATTGGACATTTGAACAAAGAAGGCTGATCTGGAAGTCTCAAAAAGGCAGAGATATCCGAAAGATAACCCTCAAGGGTGCCCTAAGTAGAACCCTGCCAGGCCAAAGAAAGTATATGCAAGAGAACATACGAAAGAGGGGCAGAAAGGGGGATCAACAGCTTTTGCTGAGCACCATGCCACACATTTATTCCATCTACAGGCATATACCGTCTTAGTGGAGGGATGCCTGGCTGCCAAGATGACATCACAGACTTTGGGTGGAAGGTCGAAAGCAGTCAACTGTCGCCGTTCAATCTCCACCCAAGGAGGTGGAGGCTGGACAGGTTCGAGTTGAGAACCGTACCCTGCTGTCAGGATCCCCTTTGCCCGCTTTAATATTCCTCGCAGGCAGTATCCTCGTTGGAGAAAATCGAATCCAGGTTGGAGAGCTGTTTTGCGTGTCATTCTGCATGAACTGAAGCATTCAGTAAAAAATGACTGATTACCGACCGCACTCACTTCCTAGTTGAGGTTGCGGTCTAGTTGTTTTGATGAAGAGTTTTTGAAGTGTTTATTGCGCATACGCAAGAATCACGCTGCGCACTTCAACCGAAGAGAAATCCTGTCAGGAGCGTTTCCTTACGCTCCGTAATTTAATTGAGGAGAATCTTGTTTCCCGTCTGTTGGCCTCAATTTTTGTATTAAGGGAAGTTTATAAGGCCATTGCTTGTTTTCGTTCCTTGAATGTCCATTAATCCAGGTATGAATTTCTTCAGCAGGAGGGAATTCGTCAGCGCTTCAGTGTCGGAGCATTGGTTGCCGAGAGTCACAGAGTATGGTGAAGTCCGTAAGCGTTTTAAGGCTTTCGAAGAAGCTTCTTCTGTGAAGAGAAGCGCTTTGAACTCAAGTAAGCGTATTTTGAGCAGTGCTTTGAAGTGAAAAAAATTAAGCATTCTTCCGCATTTTGAGTGAGAAAAGTTTGTTATTTCTCCTTTTGGATTTTGGCAGTCTGGAGATTTCCTTGAATCTCCATATGAGGTAAAAAGGAGATTTATTTGCAGACACAGAGACTTCTAGTCACGGCACAGGAGTGTCAAGTAGTGTTTATTCTTGAAGAGACATTTTGCACAATTCAATTAAAATAAATAAGAACAGTTGACAAAGACCAGAAAGAGTAACGCCATAAGGAAGAATATAAGAGAAAGACTTAAGACTATATACATAATTATGGACTGGGAACCAAACTTATTGTAAATAAGAAAAGGTTAAAAAACTGCGCACAGGTCTTTCCAGGGGTTCTTCCGATTAATTAGATGAAACAATAGATATAGGCAAAACATTCAGGAGAGGAGCAATTCCTTAATAAGATGCAGGTAATGATTACATTAAAAAGAGATTACAGAATTAGTGCTGAAATGTAAATAGGAGATGTGAATGTTTTACTTCTCTTGCAGGTATCTTCTCTTCTGCCCCCGTGAAGCATAGGAGAGCAATCAATAAGAGAAGAACCAGTGTCTGGAAGCAGTCTCTCTTGTTTTGTCTTCCACTTCCCCTTTCCCCCAAGCTGAAGTTAGAGGCAGCAGCTCAATCTCTGTCTCTGGCATCGGTTGGAAGGATCTGGGGCAAAGTCATCTGCTTCCGAGGGGATCGCCTTCTAAAGTAGAGAGTGTCTGACACCTGCTGCTGCGACAGAAGATCCTCCCAGAGGGGCAGTCTGATTGGAGGATCGATGGCAATGCTCAGAAGGTCAGAATACCAGACTCTTTGAGCCCAATGTGGAGCCACAAGAATGACTTGAGCCCGGTCATGCTCTGGGCAGAAGTGGTATAGGCGGAAAGGCGTAGAGGAGGTCGAAGCACCACTCATGACGAAAAGCGCAGCCTTGGAAACTCCAATGTGCAATATTGCTGATATTGTGCCTTCTCTTCAAAGGCGAACAGATCTAACCAAGGCTCTGCCCATCACTGAAAGAGTCCTTGCGCCACCTCTGGATGGAGACGCCATTTGTGATCGACCAGGCACCGATGGCTGAGTTTGTCCGCCCTGGCATTAAGAGAACCCGCCAAGTGGTGAACCACCAGGGATATGCCCTGATGTTCCAGCCATGCCCAGAAGGGGAGTGCCTCCTGACAAAGGGTCCACGACCCCACCCCGCTCTGTTTGTTGCAGTAGCACATGGCAGTGGTATTGTCGGTGAACACTTGCACCACTTTCCCTTTGAGAGAGGAAAGGGCTGCCTTCATTGCCAGTCTGAGCGCCTTTTCTCTGTGGTTCTCTAGAATGTTACAATTCGTAAAAGTTGATGTAAATAATTGATTACGAACCACAAGTGCCCATGTATATATTTGTGTCACTTCTCACTCGTCGCTGTCTTTCTTCACTTGTCACCTGCGCCGTTCACCTCAGAGTGTCACGAGCACTTGCGTGCACAAAGTTTTCGGGTTACTTATGCAACAATTGCTTACAGTGCTGCTACAACTGTCTCCAATTTCCATAACCCTTGTCTTTACCTTTTCAAATATATGATGCCTTTGGCACATCTAAAAATCTTTGTTGAGTCTCGCTGTTTTGTGTTTCCAGCAATGTTTTTTGAATGCTTTATAATAAGCCTTTTACAATAATACCGGTTGAGATATTGTTGCTTCTTTATACTTCCTCACCCAGATCTCAACCTGGTCTATGGGTACACTCATGTTGTGTTTACTTGTGCTGAAACTTAAAGCGTGGCACTCGAGGGCGTGATGGGAATGAGGAGCTGCGAGCGGCATTCTTGAACTGAAGGTGCCTCGCGTTTGAGACAAAAACAAAGCGTGCGTTGCTTTCAAAAACATAAAAAGTGGCCTGCCATTGCTAAAGCTGGCGTTCCACCAGTGCAGATTAATTAAGCAAAGAGTGCTCCCAAAAGGCTAATGCAAGCTAAACAGTAAGGACACAGTAAAAGGTCCAGACCTGATGGGAGGTTACAAAAGAAGACCCGGAAGTACTAGGAAGGGACTAATAAGCCTATTAACAAATCAAAATCCAACATTTACATAGGGCAGTCACAGCAGCCAATTGAAAAGATGGGCGGAGATTCAAGTCCATACCTGAATACAGCATGCCTCGCAGTGCATGCGCTGCCCAGGCTCTACCTAATAAGTGTCCTACAACTTCCTGCCACCTCTAACCTTTAAATCCGTGGCAGGCCATAAGTGTTCACATGAGACACACATTCATACTTCAAAGGTGGAGTAAACAAAGACATTGATCAATGCGGTCTTCTAGGCTAGAATTAAACTAGAGCCACTTACAATACATTTAATTTTGCACCACCTTCACATTTGCACTAGTAGATGGGACGAGGGAAACGAGAGTTACTTACTCAATCCTTCCACGTGTAACTCAAAACAGATAACAGCCACAAAAGGACAGGAATGAAAATACAATTAACAAGCATTTGCAATGCAATAGGTCTCGCATTTGCAAACGTTTGAGCTATTGGCATTGTAAATGACAAACCTTTTATCTATGTGTTGGTTTTGAAAACAGATAAATAAATGGCATTGTCATTTACAATGCCAATAGCTTAAACTCTCGCATTGTAAATGACAATGCCTTTTATGTTTTTTTAAAAAAAAAAATAACTAAGCGCATTATTATTTATAATACCAATAGCTCAAACTCATGTAAATGCGAGACCTATTGCATCGCAAATGCTTTTTTCTTACTTTGCTTATCTGATGGTAATAAATATCCAGCATAGTGAAACACTAACTTAAACGCTGACCCTTCTTCCCAAGACCAGTTCCTGCAGAGTCTCCCAAATAATTACTGGCTCTTATCTGTACTGGATATGTCGTTCCTTTTACACCCTTTTGTGGGATACTTGTATTGGGGGGTGGAGGGGGGGGGGGGCTACTAAAAATTTCAGGTGGGCTAATTCTTCCAGCAATAGGCAGAGTGGAGATGAACGGGTGAAAAAACAACAAAGCCTTGTTAACACGTAAATGGCTCTAAAAATGCGGTTACACATATTGACATTCCCAGCTCCAGATTGCACGGATCGTATGGCAGACTTACAAAGATTTACACTGGGGCATCTCCAGACTGCACTGACCCTATGGCCCACTGAAAGAGACATGCATTGTCTGGAGCACCTCATATTTACACGGCTAACAGAGAAGTCACCAAAACTTCCACTGGTGCAACTCGGATTTACACGGGTTTTAGGCACACTCACACTCAGGCATCCACTGGAGTCACTCTGGAGAGGTCTGTTGTCTCTTGGGTGCAACAATTATATCACTACGGTAAAAGCAAGCTGAGCACCTTTTTAAGGTTGTAGACTAATTTATCACAAAAAGTGCACTCTATTTTAGAAATGTTGCAGAGAGAAAACAGAGAATCTGACAGAAGTCAGCAAAGAGCTCAGAAGCCCTCGAGAGCAGCTCCCTCCGATGACGGTTATTGTCTTTGCGCAGGACTTTAACTTCAGGTTTAGAGATCTGAAGTGGGATAAATCATAAAGGAGGGCTGGATTACTGACGCGGCTGTCGATCACTTTTGGGCATTTTCACCAATGCAATTATCACCAGCAAAAGTCTGTGGCAGTGGTTGACGAGCCAATTGGCTCACAGTGAGAGACAGTGAAGCCGTTGATACTTTTCCAAGCCATAAAGCAGCTCGAAACTATTTAGCTCCAAGAGCAGCGCTTATACGAGGGCAAGTTCTTTCCTCCCTTCATCATTTATTTACTTAAGAGGGACGGGAGACACGACTGGGGGCGGAGGCGAGTTAAATGAAGAATAAAAAAGAGAAAGAGAAAGAGAAAGAGAGAGAGAGAGAGAGAGAAAGAGAGAAAGAGAGAAAGAGAGAGAGAGAGAGAGAGAGAGAGAGAGAGAGAGAGAGAGAGAGAGAGAGAGAAAGAGAGAGAGAGAGAGAGAGAGAGAGAGAGAGAGAGAGAGAGAGAGAGAGAGAGAGAGAGAGAGAGAGAGAGAGAGAGAGAGAGAGAGAGAGAGAGAGAGAGAGAGAGAGAGAGAGAGAGAGAGAGAGAGAGAGAGAGAGAGAGAGAGAGAGATTCTAAAGCTACTTTGGCGGAATAATGGAATAATAAAGAAACTCATGCAGGGCAACGGAGAATATTAAACAATGAAAGAAAGAGACGTGGAGAGGGAAGATGGAGACGGAGAGAACGATGGATGGAAATAAAGACAGAGCCCGAAAAACCAATCAAGAAATAGGGTTTAGTTGTTTATAAACAGGGACACTTGCAATTGTGTGGCTAAAGAAGAAGACCAAACTATGCCAATAACGGCATATTCTATGACAGTATTATTTACAGACCAGGGTTTCGAGTGGACGCGTTTGTGAGTCATGTAAATTAGTGTTCACAAGCCGAGCATAAGACACCTCTGAAATCGTATTATTTCATCAAACGCGGCATCAAATCTCCGCTAATTTGAGCTATTTTCTCTAGGTTGGATTCCTCTCCTTCCGTGCCAATCGCACCCTTTGCTTTCATTCTTCCTTCCCTCCCCATCACCTTTCCTCCTGCTTCTACTGATCTTGTCTTGTCTTATCTTTTTTCTTTCTTTACAATATGGAAATGTTACAGGCCTGGAAGTGGCTGGTCAAAAGGGTGCAGAAAGCGGGCAGAGAAATGGATAACCTGATTTTTATATAGAGTTTGAAGTCGCCCTTAGGTTTTAGGTGCTGCAAATAGTAAGATTTTACAGTTACCAAAGTGCAACATTACTGCACATCTCGACCGCAGAAGGACGGAGGGCTTTGCCCCCATCAGAATTCGAACTTGTGCAATGCAGATTACAGCAGATGTCAGCTGCGAGCTTGTAAATCGCCGAGACTCCACCTCGCATATGCTACTTTTTTAAAATTAATGCTGAGTGAGTGGCTTTTATGTGGAGACATGGTGATCGTAGAGAGGAAAGGAGGCCAGGGCAACTGCAGGACCTCGCAAAAGAATTGGCGGAGATCGGTCTGGGGAGTAGTGGGAAGGGAAGAGAGTCTGGAGCGGAAATGAGATCGAGAGAGAGGTGGGAGAGAAAGGGGTGGGGAAAGGACTAATAACATCTGCTCTCACCAGAGAGAAGAGGAGCGCAGTCTATTTCGGTAAAGTTTAAAGCGCGTCTACTAGGCACTGCGTGGGACTAGGGTTTCGAGGGGACGCGTTTGTGAGTCATGTAAATTAGTACTCACAATCCGAGCATAAGACACCTCTTTGAAATTGTATTATTTCATCAAACACGGCATCAAATCTCTGCTAACTTGAGCTATTTTCTCTATGTTGGATTCCTTTCCTTCCGTGCCACTCGCACTCTTTGCTTTCATTCTTCCCTACCTCCTGCTTCTACTGATCCCCTGATGTCAGGATCCCGCCGCGCTGGGATTGGACCTAACCGCGGGCGTTGCCTGGTAACAAAGGGGCTCGTCTGGCCAAAGCAACGCTGGGAGTGGAGGAGGCGCGGGACGTCTCTTGGCAACCAGGCCTCCGTGCTTCTCCCCTGTCGCCGCCGAACACTGTATCTGGAGCCAGGGAGCAGCGAAAGAAGAAAGCTGCTTAGCCCGGGCCAGCGCCAACAACGGAGACTCCTTTTCAAAGGTAATCGGAGCACAGTGGCATTTCAGTGGCTGCCAGTACCGGTTTACTCGGTCCCCACGCGCTGGTTGCCATGACAATGGCACAAGCAAAACAATCAAAACAAGAGGGCGTCGGACTGTCCACTGTCCGGAGGTACGCGTGCATGTTTACCTTTGGCTTAATGACGAGGGCAGCCATCTTTGTCCATCCGGAGGAGCTTTGGCTGAATTGATTGCAAAAGGTACTCGCAATGGCGAGAGCAGTGCATGCGCTGCTTTCGTCAGGTGAGACCTAAAAAAGACAAGGAATGACTCTGGGGTAGAGTTATAAAAGGTGTTTTTTTTTTTTTTTTTTTACAGTGTACGCACTATGAAATTTTTTTTTAAAAACAGGCTCTGCGCACCCAAACCGCTCATAAGGTAGCAACAAAGTTTAGGTTCAAAAGTAGCCAATTAAGGGCTCCAACAACAGTTAAGAGACTGCAATATGAGGGTTGAAACAATGAAGCAACAGGCAGTGGTGCACTTTCGTCTAAAAGGGTGAGACTGTTTTAAAAGACTGCACCGCCTGCAATGCGATGCGTTTTGGAGGGACAGTACCACAGTAAATGAACGTAGCTGAGCAGCATTTTGTAAAATAAATGAAAAAATCTGAAATTATTCTCTAAAGGTCGTTGGTGATCAATAACACACTCAAGCTTATGATAATTCTCTGACCTTTGCTTCACGCCACGGAACAATCTACCACCTTTACACTGCAATAAGTAATTTAAAAGAGGGGGATGGGCCTGAGGAATTGTAGGCCAGAGGAATATTTCACAACTACTTTATCACACACATGGGTCCAACCTAGCAAGAGGAAAGACGTTAAAATGGAGCCATGGGTTTGAATCTGAAAAGGAAACAAACACTGGTAATGTCAACAGGTCTGGCATATGAATGCACTGTCAAGTGAGACCTAAACATTCATGTACATTAATAACAGTCTCCTCCATTCTGTGATTCTGCCAGAGAAAAACAGCATAACTTATCTAGTCACCAAAGACACTTTAATACTTTAATAGCATTACAATGCCATGTGTGGGCTCCCGAAAGTTCAAGCTCTGGCACTTGGATAAATAGACGGATCAAATAAAGTGGCGGCCCCTGCGTACTTTAGAATTCAAACACAAATGTTTTGCAAGGATGTGCAGAGATGCCCACGTCATTGCTTTGTTAAATTTCTGCTATCTGCACTCTCCTGGTAAAAGCAGACGTGGTTAATTTGGCTCTGGCGAAATGGGCTTTGATCCCTTCCGGGGGTCTTTCTTGGACAAAGCATATCAGGTCTTAATACAGAGCATCAGCGGGATACGGACCTCTTTTGAACCACTTTCCATTTCTTGGCAGTACCGTTGCTCATCAAGTGCTGGTCATCCAGTCGTATTCCCTTGGTTCGAACAAGGTAGTAGCTGACCGCCTGCCTAGTCCAATTTATCCAACCAATTCTCCTTTGTCGGATGGGGCGCAGGATAAAAGGAAGGGAGGGTGATGGATTGACTGAAATGAAAGGGAGTCACAACTTTTGGTAGGAAAGCAGCCCTGGTTCAAAACATCAATATGTCAGGATAAAAGGAGGTAAAGGACGGGCGAGGGCGGAGAGCCTACAACTGACTAACCCATCCGGTCGAAGTAATGCCCATTATAGAGACTGTTTTGAACATCAATATTCTTAAAGGACAACGATGCAGGGGCTCAAACAGAATCGCCAAAGAAAAGTCAAAACAAGTTTGAGATCCCATCCCACTGAGGGACAATAAACTGAGCTATGGGGTACAGAATTGTCAATCACTTCAAGAAACACAAAAATCGGAAACTTGAACAAGGACGGTTGGTCTGGAAGACAGAGGAACGCCAACAATGCATCTAAATACCCACTGACAATCCCTACCAAAGAACCCTGCTGTGCAAGAGAGCTGTAATACCTGATACACCTTAGCTTATAAGTGATCCATGTTGTTGTCCGAGCACCAATCAATAAAATGTCTCCATCATCCAGAGTAAGCATATTTGGTAGAGAGGTGAAGTGGTGACAATATGACGTCTATCACCTTTGGCGACAACTGAAAGGAGTTAAAATGTCCCTGCTCAATTTTCTGGAATATAGGTGGAGGCCTCTGAGATTAGGGTGCAGAGCCATTCCCCCGACTGGTAGAAAAGATCCAATCTGAATGGCAACTTGATCTGAAGACATATGGAGAAGTTTAGAAGGTCTGCGTCCAAAGCTTATTTGGGCAACCCGGGGAAGTGAGAATGACTTGCGCTCGGTCTTGGCAAATCTTCACCAGTGGCGTAACAAAACTTGAGGGGGCCCCCCTGCAAAGTACTTGGAGGGGCCCGCTCAAGATTTTATCAGAAGCTCTCAGGCCAGAGTATTGTGCTGAGGGGGCCCTCCCGCACCGCAGGGGCCTGTGTTATGACACTGCTAAGAACTCGAGAAGACAAGGGTATGGGGGGGGGAAATGCATAATGCAACTGAATGCTCCTCTAGGTTAGGGCAAAACCAAGATACATTCAATCTCAGATCCAATTTCAGCAATATTCACTACACTATATTGATGCCACTCAATTAAACCAGTCTGTACTCCTACATAAAAAAGCAAACGCAAGGAGAGGATGGACGGAGCGCTGAAACTTTTCAGACACTCACCCCCAGTCACTATTAGATCTGGGTTGAATCCATCATCGTTCTTTTGCTCACTTCGCCACCACTGTTCAGAGCCAGCCATATGCAAATCAGTCTTGCCCCGGTTCTTCATGGGAATAGTACAGCCCTAACTGCCAAGCCAGGTCTTCCCTGGACCGGAAACAAGAATCCGGAGACCCTGTTTCGTGGCAACACCCCTAATCAGCAGGCTAGCTGGAATCCAGTGGCAAAGTGAGCAAGTGAACCACGTTTGGACATAACCTGCCAACTTAGGGCAAACAAAACGAACACAAGGAGATGATGGACGGAGCGCTGAAACTTTTCAGACACTCACCCCCAGTCACTATTAGATCTGAATCCATCGTACCCTCCCAACATAGGGCGAACAATGCAAGCACAAGGAAATGATGGCGCAGTGAGCTAAAGAACGATGATTGTTTCGGCCCATATCTGTGACTGGGGGTGAGTGTCTGAAAAGTTCCGTCCATCTCCTTGTCTTTGCTCCTATAGAATAATCATTATAGCCTTCACCATGGAACCCTTCCTCAGCCATCACAGTTGAGTCCAACATGTCATCCTTCTGGAAGGTCGCCAGAGCCCCCAGCAGTAACCTCAGGCAGACTTCGAGCTCCACAGGGCACCTTTACCCTAGTCTCTGGCGTATCCTGGCTATCCCAACTTCTTCAGCCCTGTGTTAATTGTGAGATGTTAAACTTCGTGTTTCTTTATTGCTTATTTCTTTTGCATACAGCATATTCACGCAAAAATAAATAATAGCCATCAAATAAACTGTTTAAATAAATACTGTTCTTGTAACGACGACAGAATGAACATGGAAACCGCATTTTCAACCATATTCACATCCGACCTCAACTTCTTACGCTGGAAGGTGCCAAACCCGAGATCTATTTATTAAGGATTTAGGTCAGACAACACCCACACTTAACAGAGAGAGCTCAGCCTTATGGCGTAAAGCAAATATGCAGAGTTATTTCATGTAAACTCCTAGTCGTGCTGACGAGGAAACCTAAAAAAACAAAAACACCCTTGCAGCTAACGCAAGGACATGATCAGAATAGTTCACCCTGAAGCACAGGCAAGCACACAGTAAAACAGAGCGAACAATGTGTCCTTTCTCCGCGCGCTCCAGCCTTCGTGCTCAATGGCAAGGAGGCCGATCGATAGGGCATGTTCGCTTCTATGTTTTTCTAAGTCGGGCTCCACCGTATTCAGGAGGTCGTTTTAATTAAAGGTTGTGCGAAGAAGCAACGCGTAAAGAAGCTGCCAAGTGGGTAGCAGGGCGACCACCCTTCCCTTTCCCTCCACGAGTTTCTCTATGCTCCGAGAAAGCCACAGAGCAATGATGGCTGCTGCAGGGTGCGATGTAATAGTTGCCAAGGGGATTTGTGGAAGTGTGCGACCAATCATATTCCTTATACTATTCTGCATGTTCTACTTTAATTTAGCCATCTTATTTACGAAGAATATTTGATCAAAAGTAAATATGTGAGCGTATCTCCGGCCGCCGGCGCCATTACAGTAACTAACATTCGAAAGTTTGGGGCACACAATCTTACAAAAAAATGTTTATGGTAAGGGGAATTTCCTTGCAGGCCTCCCAGGCATGTTATATATGGATTTATCATCGATAGCTAACTGTACCGCATGAACGGCATGATCAAACAATAATAAATAGGCCTGTGATGAGCTATTTCAGCATAGAATAAAGCCATATTTTTCCGAATCAAACTTTCGAATCACTGGCCATGGGAAAGACTTTTTCCTTCTGGTTGCTGGCTCAACCCTACTCGCCCTAACTGGCCTGCGCCTCCACTGACTGTTGTTGTGCAGGTGGTGGCACAATGCAGAGCGCAACAGAAGCACAATCAGATGTGCTCTACGGTAAGAGACCTGCAAGGGCAGCTGCAACTGCTGCCCTCGTCATCTTCACGACAAACCATGGCAGTGTTAACCATGCCACCAAACTACCTGGAAGAAATAAAGGCAGTCGCAGAGACTAGCGCAGAACCCAAAGCCATTGGCTAACACGAATTTAAATTACTGAGTACAAAAAGCAAACGTCCATAAAACAAGCCGTCTCAAGCTAAGAATCAAGAATTGGAGAACACACTCTCTACACCCACCTCCCCCCCCACCCCCCCCACCACAGATCAAACTCGCTTTAGCACTCCTCCATGAGAAAGGTACTGAAAACTCGACAGTTCAAGGTAACTGACCACTGATAAACAGCCCAGCTTCTTCTGCTTCTTGGACCTAACTAAGAAGAGCAACCCCCATTTCCTTCTTCCATCTCCTATTCATTTTATTCAATTTCATTCAAAGATCTTTATTTGGTTTATAATCACAATAAACGAAAGTACATCAATACAAATATAGTTCAATAAACAGTGCAAAATAAATCCATGTCGATTGACGTTGAGTTCATAGTTCAGATTGTAGTAAATACTTTACCACAAACACTCTTACAATACAGTATTAGTCCTTATCAATTTACTGATAAATTCGTAATTCAGATTCTCATGATAAACAGAACGTTAAAATACATTACTACAATCAGGCAATTAAAATATAACTCACTATTAAATCCATGTTAAATAATTATAATTAGATTCATAATTCAAGGTTTAAAGGTAACTAAGACACTTCCTTTCAGACAATTCTTTTAGGACAAAGGATGATACTGCACTGCAAACATGTACATCCTCTAAACTACATAAATCTAAACAAGCACTAAAAATGCAATAGGTCTCGCCTTTAATTAAGTTAAAGCCATTTGCTTTGCTATACAATACCATTAGCAAAGCAAATGGCTTTAACTTAATCAAAGCCGAGACCTATTGCATTTTCAACGCTTGTTCTGGACTGCAGTGACAGCAGGCACATCGGTGTGCGCGTGCTCACACTGCTAACTTCTCACTAGTG
Source organism: Triturus cristatus (assembly GCF_964204655.1). NCBI lineage: Eukaryota > Metazoa > Chordata > Amphibia > Caudata > Salamandridae > Triturus > Triturus cristatus. The sequence goes on along the minus strand of NC_140592.1, from coordinate 808,687,343 downwards.
TAGAAGTTACGTCATGACATCATGCCAGCTGAGCGTTGTAGAAGGGAAGTCCTTTAAAGTTTAAAGAGTCATTTTCTCTTTGGATTTCCCTTCTCTTTTTGAAACTCAGGAGCAGCAACATCACCGTGGTGTCAATGGGGCTTTAAGAGGAAGCTTTTTCAATATTATATACTAGCCATAGTTGCTGCTTATGTAGTGACGTCGGATGAAATGAGGAGCGGCCAGAGACTCGACATGAACAGTGGGTTCCGCGGTACCGGCCCCTGGCGTGTCCCTCACACAGGAAAAGTCCATCTCCCCTCTAACAGTACATACACCCCACCCTCCATATCCCTCAATGCATTAAAGATCAGGATTGACGTCGGGTGAAAGTAGGAGCGGCCGGAGACTCTTGGCATGAAGCGCTGGGTTCCGCGGTACCGGCCTCCGGCGTGGCCCTCACACAGAAAGAGTCCCTCTCCCCTCTAACAGTACATACACCCCACCCTCCATATCCCTCAACGCATTAAAGATCAGGATTGACGTCGGGTGAAAGTAGGAGCGGCCGGAGACTCTTGACATGAACTGTGGGTTCCGCGGTACCGGCCCCTTGGGTGGCCTTCACACTGGAAGAGTCCATCTCCCCTCTAACAGTACATACACCCCACCCTCCATATCCCCCAGTGCATTAAAGATCAGGATTGACGTCGGATGAAAGGGGGAGCGGCCGGAAACTCTTGACATGAAGCGGTGAGTCCCGCGGTACTGGCCCCTGGCGTGTCCCTCACACTGGAAGATGTGTTCAGTCATCCGAGGACGCTGGCCCTCACTGCCTGTGAGAGTGAAGGCCTGGAGGGGAGCGCGCGTGTGTGTCCAGTGAGAGTTTCTTGCTGATGTGGCCTCAGAGCACCAGTGGTAACAACCTCACCTTTCACAAGTGAGGCCGGTCACCTCTGACTTTTATGGCACCCCGAAAAAGTCTCACAAAAAGCACGGTCCGCTTTCACCTTCGTGCGTCGTTAAAGCTTTATTGTCTTTATGGGGCCATGTGTTTGAAACACATGGCCCCATAAAGATAAGAAAGCTTTCACGACGCACGGAAGGCAGACGAGCCCATCCAAATGGGACGGCTCAAAAAGCCGAACAAAAACGTCACGATCACCTCTTTTCTAATGGCTGGCCACTGTTTAGCATAAACGGTGACACCGGCCAATGGAAAAGAGGGGCGGGGCTTAATGCACTTTACAGAAAATACCCAAAATCATTCAATCTCGCCAGCGAGACTGCGCATGTGCGCAGCCCACGCCAGGCGAGACGTAAAAAAGCCTCTTTATAGTCACTAATATTCTTAAAGGGGTTTAAAAAAACTGCTTCCCTAAGTTCATATAGAATTTACAGAAACGTGCAAAGTCGTTTGTTTTGACTTAACATCACATGGAACAAGCATTGGCATAGCCAATAGGTCTCGCCTTTCAGACCTTATAAGAGATTACAATGCAAGTGCTAAGCTGTTAGCCAATACAATCGTGGTTCCAAGGCTCGACCAAAAAAGGTCTAAGAGTTCCCCCAGCAATTCCTAACACCTTAAGATTTCTGACAAATAGGCTTGTACAAGAAAAAATACAGAAGTGCTGGTTGGGGTGTTATTGAGACCGGTAACAGGTTAATCTAATAAATAAGCATTGGCATAGCCAATAGGCCTTGCCTTTTGGACCTTATAAGTGTTTAGCAATGCAGCACATTATCCTGGGTGCTGTGCCGCAAGGATTTGAAGAGCTACACAATTACTACATACTGGGTGTGAAAGAAAGAGTGAATAATTTTTGTGCATGGAAATTGTGCATGGTGTGTGTAAGAAACAGCAAAAGGCAAGCACCTTAATGAATGTCATCTTCTGTGCAGCATGCTGGTACCAGTGCGTTTTGCACCTCTAAAGGTAGGCAAGTAAAAAAAGTGTTAAAAAGGAAACTCACTTCCAACCATCCCTGCATCCTTTATGTAGTGCAGTAACACGGACTAAAACAACATTGTAATGTCATCTGAAAAGCTCAAACAAAATAAAATTGTACAAGAACCAAATCAGAGGCAAGGATTTAAATATTGTGAATATTTTGGCATATTATGTCCTTACTTACATGAATAAGTGGCAGTTGTATAGGGTGGCCACTAAAACATGCCCCCAATACATGTGATTGAACCGAAGCACGCTGTTTGGTAAATAAAAATCCTTTGCAATAATATTACAAAAATTAAAATGAATGAGACAACAATGTTGTAAGGCGGCCCTAAAGTTAACACAGCACATAAGAAGAATGTGTAAAGTCTATTATTATGGCAGCTTGTAACAGGGAACAAAAACCAAAAGAGGCAAAAGGTATGTAATTTGGTCGAGTTGATATACCTAAAGGAGCATGACACAGTCGAAGGACAAAACCTACCTAATATTAACCTTTGAATTCCACCAAGCCAGCCCATGACATTATCATTACCTCAAGGGCGTGGTGCATATACAAACGGCTAGAAAGTCAAGCTTCACTCCTCAATGGTGGGACACAGGGCCGCTTGCATTGAGATACAGAAAGGCATCCTCCAGAATAAAATAAGGTCATATAATTTGCCCTACTCACTCAGAACACTTTACAGTGTCTTCCAAGCCTTCATGTCCTCTCATCTGCAAAGTATCGTTTTTGCATTTATATAGATGTACTTGTTACATAAATAGTTGTAAGACAAATTCTAACAAGGGCAGGTGCCCAGATATCCACTGGTGGATAATGTATTGTCAACAGAAGCTTTGGGGTTTCTCGCTGATTTTTGGAACAGACTTTTAGCTTTTAAGCTACAACAGTCTTCAAAATATACCCCTGCAAATTACATCAGGTGCGCTCAGACTTTATTTTGTTTAAAATAGAGAAATGCTTGAACCCCAAAAGTTATTCATTTGTAAATGGAGTACAAGTTTCAACAAGCGCAATCACACATGCCTCTAGAGCTGAAGCTATTTCCATGCTGAGTCAGATGTATAAACTCAGTAATTCTATGCTGCATATGACCGTGGTGTTATCAGTGATGGCATCTGAGAGGTCATCAGTGATATTATCAATAACCTCCTTTAACCCCTTCGCTGCCAGGCCTTTTCCCCCTCCTGTGCCACACCCTTTTTTGGCTATTTGGGGTAGTGCGGGCTGAGGCCCCTGTAACTTTTTGACCACATAAGGTATCCACGCCAAATTTGCATCCTTTTCTTCCAACATCATGGGGATTCTGAAGGTACTCAGGGTTTGTGGATTCCCCTGGAGGGGTCACAGAAATGAGCCAAAATACAGCAAAATTTAGTTTTTGTTTGGAAAAATGGGAAAAACGGGCTGCAAATGAAAGCATCTGGGTTTTTCCCTGCAAATGTTATCAAAAAAGGGTTTGTGGGGCTGAAATCACCATTTTCCCAGCTTTTAGGGGATACCAGACTTTTGTCAGAAACCCAACATTTTTTACACAATTTTGGCATTTTTCTGGGACATAGCCTATTTTTGCTATTTTTAGTGCTTTCGACCTCCTTCCAGTTAATGGTACAAATGGGTACAAAAGCAATAATGGATCCTGGAAAGCTATACATTTTAGAGAAGTAGACACAATTCTGAATTCAGCAAGGGGTCATTTGTGTAGATCCATCAAGGTTTCTTTATAGAAACTAACAGTTAAATATAGGATAAATTGAAAATTTGTTGAAAAAAAAAAAAAAGCCTTTTGTGTCAACGTTTTCACATGCAACTTCTTCTAATTATGACAGCTCTTTGAAAGGAATATACCGTTACATCCGCTGGACATTACTGGTTCTGGGGATATATAGGACTTGTAGGTTCACCAAGAACCCGACGAACTCAGAGCCAAAAACTGAGCAGCAACTTGCAATGGTTTTTAGGTCTTGCTGAGCCCAGCGCATGCGCTGGCTCGGAGAGACATTTTTTATGTGGGCTTTTCAAAGTGCTGCTGGCTGGCCTAACGCTTGCGTTCACGCGATCTTGCATGCGCGTAGCCGGCCGCCAGCAGCACTTTGAAAACTTGTGTTTCATCGCGATCACTTTCGCTTTCAGAACGATCGCGATGACGCACGCGCACACACAACTCCCGCTTCTCCCCCTCCCCCACCACATATTGAGTCTCTGGCCGCTCGCGCGCGGCCAACGCTTGTTAAAAACTAACTGTTACCCTCATTTCACCTTCACTGGTCTGTATGTCCACCAGCATGGTTTCTGACAATCTTTGTGCAGTTTATACATTTCGCTTGCGTTGTGCTTTTAAATTGTTTTGTATTAAATAAATCTTAAAAGGGGCTTAAATCCCGCCACCTTTATTTCATTGCTTTTTATTGGTATCTATACTGGCCTCTCACTTTTCCTCTGTTTACAATTGGCTGTAGCACACTGTTTCCTGTGTCCTCATGTTGTTCCTCTCCTGTGCTGCTCTGATCCGTTTCTCAGGGCCAAAGTACTGTTTCAATCTGCTTTTATGGAACTATTTTTTTTAAAGGTTTTTACCTGTTCATCACGCATTTAGAGCCTCAATTTATAGTGTCTGGTTGCACGCATTTCAAGCTCTCAACATGCCCCTTTCATGTGCCTCGTCAGTTTCTACTCTTATTATTATTAATAGCTTTGTTGCGCTGACAGCGTGACTTTAAAACTGCCACCTCTCAGGACTTTCTTCTTAGAACTTTATTGGAGTGGACCTCTTTGCAGTTGCCTTCCCTCTGTGTTGTCGTTTACCCTGCCCCCTTCTCGCCCTCTGTCTTGCTGCCCACTCTCCGGTTTCCCCTGTGTCTGCCAGAAAGAGACTTCACTGCGCTTGGTTTTGTTTTAGATGTCTACGGCTTAATAGGCTCGAACTGCAGCGGCTATTTCATAACCAGTCCCAACATAACCCTTCTTATTAACTATCATACGAAAGATAATTTGACATTTCGCTTTAATCCAAGAACGGACGCTACACATGCATTCTTTGGTATACCATTTTTAGTGCAAGTGCCACGTCAGAGCAGTGGCTGTAAGCTGCATTTTATATTAAAGAACAAAAGCGCTTCAGACGCTTGCTATGCTACCATCTGCCCCAGGCAACATATTTAGCTGTGGTCTGGGCTCACCACTGCCACCCTCCGGGGAATCCCTGAATTGCTGCCATGGTGACTTATGCAACCCTGGACGCAGAGCTGAAAACAACACATCTGCTGTGGCCAGGACCGGCTCCAACCTCTGGGACAAGTGCGCTAGGCCCAGTGCACGATGAGCAGATTTTGTCTCTGCCACCTTAAACAGCACCAGCCCTCGGACATTGTTTTCACCAGCCGTACAGGTCTGTTGTGGCTGGTGCGGGCCTATGCATGTGCGCGCTTGTCAGCTGGCAGCTTGAGTGAGACAGAACTGCACTCTACAGAACAGACACTCATGTCTGCCAGCCCTCACCAAACTTCGGCAGCCCCTTCACGTGTAGCAGGATGTTTTAATTTCAAAGTCCTTCCGCGGTCACTGCAGCCGGCAGAATTATTAATGAAAGGACCTCCAGGACCACCTCATCAATGCTCCCCTCACCTGCTCATGGGGGGTCACCGGGGGCTGTCCCACTCATGAGGATAGTGGGGACCTTGTGTCTAAATGCATAGGGCACAACTCTGAAAACAGCGTTCCATTTCATGCCCTCTCAACGGTATTTCAATCTATAGCTGCAGATGGGGCAGCATCATCAGTGTCACTGTGCCAGCCTGACCTCTCCTGCCTGGCAACTGTCTGCAGCATATCACATCACAGCACTGTCAGAGTACCTGTCTGCAGTGAGTGACTCCACACACTGCAGCTACAGCGCCCAGGGCGAAGCAGGAATTATTTACAGCAGAACTGTCAGTGACTGCGTTGGTAAGTGAAAGATAATGTGGTGATTAATGTTTCTGCTAGAGAGAGTTCAGAGTTTTGTCTAGTGCAAGTTTTGACTCGCCAGTAGCGCAGAGGTTTAACATACCTGCTGCAAAGAACATGTAATCTGCACATCACAGAACATTATTTTATCTGGAAAGCTCACGGGGTTACTGCTTTTATCGAAGAGATCCTTTTGTTACTTGCAATTCATATCTACACAGTGACTTAAAAATTGTTGTCAAAAATATCAGCTGCATGTAAAGTGAATAGTATAGGTTAGAATGACATACACTTCACACCCCCTTATTTAATGATCCTTATTTTGCTACAAGGTGTAATTTGGGTAGAAATGCATTCTTAATAGTAAATGGACCCCAACTACTGTAAACCACCACAAGAGAGAGACGGAGGCAGACAAGCAGTTTCTGAACGTATGACCGTTTAAAAAAATATACATAGAATTAATCCGAGGCTATAAAATTTGAGGACTCTTTACCTATTTAGAAAATATTCTGTTTTTGGGAAAGGGCACAATCGTTTGCATTATAAGCAGCCAATTTAATCTTTTATGTTGTTGCTTTCATTTGAATGGTGCAACGTGTTTTATTTTTTTCTATGCGCGTGTCCCGCTGAACCACAAAAACTGGCGGGACTGTACTCACTTTTTAGGTCAAGCCTAGAGCAGCACATGCGCTGCTTGCTCGACTTTCAGTAAGGGGGATTTCAAAGTGCTACCCACATGCTTTTGCTGGCCTCAAGCTTGTGTGCACGCTCGCGTGCACGCGCACAGCTGCCATCTGTCTTTCTTATCTCTTTCTCCGCATCGCTGGCCATTACTTTCACGGCCGCATCTGCCTTTCTTATCTCTGCTAGTTCCTTTAGCAATATCGACGTGCTTGATTATATCTTTTTCTCGCATATATTTCAATAGCCCCTTACGCACAAACTGGCATAATCTGTTCTGCCTGCTGTACCTGATCATCACTTTTTCGGTTGGCGCCTGCCACGATGACCAGCATCCTTGACCCCATATAAGAATGTCATAGATTTATCTACCACATACCCGATCAACAATTACATTCTTGTTCTGCTTAATGAGGGTGAAACCGTCCGCATGATGGTGCTGTTGGGCTTCAGAAATGTACAAGATCTGCAAATAACCTGTAATGCGCCTTTAATCTTTCAATTTTAAGTCACTACTGATCAATGTTGTGTTTTTCGAAATTTTAGTGGATTTACCTCAGAAGCGTGCATTACCGAAGCCCCATATCGACTAACATGTATTGCATTCCAAGTAATATAGAACAGCATGCATACATTGATACGTTAAGCCTATTTAAAGTGTTGAAATCTAGTTAAAATGCGTTAGTTTGGTTTCATTATTTACTCGAGGAACAGTTCTGGTCCAGTATGATCTGTGATGCAGTATCGCGCTAGGTTTAGATTGGCGATGTGTCTGGCGAGTAGACTCGCTGCAACCCTAATTATCACACATGAAACGCGACTTTGTTTGATTTTCCTGCAGCAGATGGGGTTATATAGGACTGGGAAGTAGACATTTTAGAAGTCGAGAATGTTCCCCACGGTTCCTGTTTATCATCTAAATTATTCACCGCTTTCAAAGAACCCCCTAACAATCACGTTCAGTGACCCGATTTTAATTTTTAGACCTGGCTTTAGCCCAGACCGTTTCATTTTAGTGAAATTATTACACAGCAGGGCTTGTTGCTATTTCCATTAGAAGAGTGCTTTTTTTTCACTAATAACTGTGGCGCCATTTGATCTATATCTGCACAAAACTAACCCCAAAAAGTTCTTCCACCAATGCTCCATCATGGAAGGTTTTTTGTGTCAACCCCTCAACCGTGGCCAGGAAAACAAGCATTGGCATAGCCAATAGGTCTCGCTTTTGGGACCTTTATAAGTATTTAGTTATGCAGCACAATATCCTTGGTGCAACAACATCAACTGTTGCATGGCTAAACACTTATAAGGTCCCAAAGGCGAGACCTATTGGCTATGCCAATGCTTGTTTATTATGTACAGGGTATATAGTCATTATTCTGTAAAAATGTGTACATGGAAGAATCGGTATGAAAGACACCTATGTATTTCTGAAATGGGAACAAAATATAGAGTTTAGAAACAGTAGATATTTGCACATTTCCGAAATTGGGAATACTCATATTAGCATAAGAATTATCAGTCATTTTTTAGAATGACTTCTTTTTTACACAATGTCTTTCATTTGGAAGGCAGAAATGCATCGAAAGTCAATAGGTAACAACAGTTCCTTTACAAATCTGAATTACCCTAAGTCTCCCGATAAAAATGGTACCTCACTTGTAGGGGTAGGCATAGTGCCCACGACAGGAAATGGCTCAAACCCCAACTTGAACACACCACATTTTCACAATGCAAAATTACCCTTTTTAGCAAAGTGCCTAGCTGTAGTTTTTGAACCATAGCTCTGCCGGCACCTAGGGAAACCTAGCAAACCTATACATTTTTGAAAACTAGACACCCAGGGGAATCCAGGATTGGGTGACTTGACTGCATTCCACCAGGTTGTGTTACCCAGAATCCCTTGCAAACCTAAAAAATTGCCAAAAAAAGACACATATTCCCCACATTTCTGTGGTGGAAAGTTCTGGAATCTACGTGGATCCACAAATGTCCACCCACCCCGTGTTCCCCAAAGTCTTCAGAGAAAAATGGTACCTCACTTGTGTGGGTCGGCCTAGTACCCGCGACAGGAAACGGCGCAAAACGCATCGTGGACACACCTCAATTTCACAGTGAAAATGACCCTTTTTTGGCAAAGTGCCTAGCTGTAGTTTTTTAACCCTAGCTCTGCCGGCACCTAGGGAAACCTACCAAACCCACACATTTCTGAACACTAGACACCCGGTGGATTCCAGGGAGGTATCGCTTGCGTGGATCCCCCAACGTTTCCTTACCCAGAATGCCCTGCAAACCTCAAATTTAGCTGAAAAAAATCACCTTTTTCACACATTTCTGTGTGGGAAAGTTGTGGCATCACCGGGCTGACACAAATTTCCTACCACCCAGCGTTCCCCCGGGTCTCCTGATAAAACCTGTGCCTCACTCATGTGGGAAGCCCAAGTACCCGCGACAGGCAAGGGGGCCCACAACGTAGTGAGGCGACATGAAAATTGCCTACCTCAAAACGACCTGGTTTTGCAAGGGGGGTCACTTGGGTTTTTGGCCCGGTGCTCGGCGGCCACCTAGGGAAACCTACCAAACCCACACATTTCTGAAAACAAGACACACGGGGGATTCCAGGGAGGTATGGCTTGCGTGGATCCCCCAACGTTTCCTTACCCAGAATGCCCTGCAAACCTCAAATTTAGCTGAAAAAAAAAAATCACCTTTTTCACACATTTTTGTGTGGGAAAGTTGTGGCATCACCGGGCTGACACAAATTTCCTACCACCCAGCGTTCCCCCGGGTCTCCTGATAAAAACGGTGCCTCACTCGTGTGGGAGGCCTAAGGACACGCCACGGGCAAGGGTCCAAAACGTAGTGAGGCGCACTACGTTTAGGACCCTTGTCTGTTGAGGCACACTACGTTTCAAAACTGGTGGGGCACTCCGATCAGCTCCTATCCTGAAAGTTTGGAGGTGCTTCGTCAAGCGGGGGCCGAGAAAAAAGGGAGGTCCCAAAACGCGTTTTCTCCATGTTAGTTCCCATAGGAAATTTTGGAACAGGCTACAGCCCGAACTGCTGAACGGAATTACACCAAAGTTTGCAAAAAGATAGCCCTTGGTTCAGAAAGAGACCTTTATTTAAATGGTGTAAATCTGTTCAGTAGTTCCTGAGAAATTCAAAAAATAGAGGTAAAAAAATCAATTTCCCATAGGAAAATTTAGACACAGTTATAGCAAAAACTGCTGAACGGAATTACACCAAATTTGGCAAAAAGGTACTGTTTGGCTCAGAAAGCGACCTTTTAAAAATTGGTGTAGATCCGTTCAGTAGTTTTTGAGAAATTAAGAAATAAAGATAGTGATATCTATGGCCGTGGTGGATCCGCCCACCCTCCCGATCAGGAGCTTCATGCTAATTGGCTGTCAACACTACAAACCAGGAAGTGTTGGCAGCCATCTTGTGCCTCGGCAGAACCGAGGCACAAGAAAACAGAAAAAGAAGCGCGAAAAACAGGAAAAGGGGGCAGGGTAGAAACATCCTGACCCCCTAGGTCTGCTCAGGGGGTCCCACAAGGACCCCCAGAGCCCAAAAAAATAAAAAATAAAAATCAGCGAGATTCGCGCACCCAGCGTGAATTTCGTCCCCCCCAAAAAAAAAAAATGAGGCACGGGCTCCCGCGCTTCGTGGCAGAAAAATAAATGTGTGGCCCCAATCCCCCTCACACTGCCCCGGGGACCGCCACCCCCCGGGGCTTTGCACAAAGATTTGCGGGGGGCACATGGCCCCCCACGCAGCCCCGGGGACCGCCACCCCCCGGGGCTTTGATTTTTTACTTGAGGGTGGCATCCAAGCGCCCCCCCCCCCCTACAAGCCCCAGGGACCGCCACCTCTGGGGCTTTTATTAATAAATTTGGGGGGGCACACGGGCTCCCCGCTGCCCCGGGGACCGCCACCCCCGGGGCTCTTATATTTTTAATTATTCCTGTGTGGCCCCGGGGACCGCCACCTCCCTGGGGCTCTATTTATTTAAATTGGGGGGTCAGCGACAGACCCCCAAGCCCCAGGCACGTTTTAAGTTGGGGAATTAATTCCCCTTCAATCCTGAGGGCCCCTGGGGGCCAAATAGCCCACCAGGTACCTCCAGTAAGTGCCACAGACCTGCATTGCAGAGAGGTGGTCCAGGCAAAGCCCCTTTTTACACCTCTCTGCAACGCAGCTCTCTGGCGCTTACTGGGAGGTACCTGGTGGGCTAGTTGGACCCCAGGGACCCTCAGAATTAGAGGAGACTTAATCCCCAACTGAAAACGTGCCATGAGGAGTGTTTGCACACGTCACCTTAGGCACCCCCTCCCTTCACCACTGTGCAAACGCGCCCCGTAGCACGTTTTAAGAGGTAGTTTTAATCCCCCTGCCCTATTAAGTACTAGGGCCTTATAGAGGAGGTCATGCTAATCACAGGGGTACCCTAACGCATAGTGTTTGTTCCCTAGTGTATGTAGGTGTTTTAACTGTATTCTAAGTGTGTTTTAGCATAGCACTGGCTCTAGTCCTGGTTAGTCAGAGTCAGTTACCACTACCCGTACCAGTACCTGTCTGAAAAAGTTAATTTTCTGCTCCTCTGTTGGTTCTTTCTGCACAGGTCTTTCTTCTTCCTGCACTTTTGTTCGTCTTTCTGGACTTCTGTTGCTTCTTTCTGCATTTCTTTTGCTTCTTTGTGTGCGTTTTTTCTTCTTTCTTCACATGTCCTACCTCTGTAGGCATAGAAAGAAACTAGCATTTGAAACACCTTAGAAATTCACTGAAAAAAACCATAGGTTTCATGGGTGTTCTAGTTAGTTGGACATTTCACTCGTACAAAACCATAGAAATTCCTCCGTTCTAGTTAGTTCTGCCAACTATAACTCGCGCCCCCGCAATGCACTGCTGAGGACGTCACATATTGCATCACTCATGACATGGTCAGTGACATCACTGATGACATCACTAATATCATCCATGTGATACATTGATGCATCTTCACACCCTAATATAACCTTTAATACACCCACTCTAAATTATAGACTGCCATTCTCAAAATCAGACACTCCAACAGCAATAACTACATACCCACTCACTAATTCTTAGGTTTACACACACATCCAATCACTCACCCGTACAGTCACTCATACTTATGGTCACTCAGTACAGGACTATCATATGCACTCATACACCTATATAAACACTAACACACCACCGCTCATCCATAGAGGTACTCACACACCTAGTCAGTTATGGAAATAATTAATCACACTGCCATTTACTCACCTATACAGTTATACACACACCAGCTCAATCACTCATACAAATACTAGCACATTCTTACGCTCTTATACAATCACTGATACAAGCACAGTCATCCATACATCCACTCTCAGAATCACACTCACTTATAGCCATTTATATACTCCAACACACATATATACTGCCTTTCACATATGTAGTTACTCACACATGTACCACTGAGCTATACTTTCATTCACTAACACACCCATACACACACTCACCCAACCATACACTCCATCACAGATGTACTCTTGAAACCATGCACCCAGTGAATCACCCACTCACACATCTGTGCACAGAGTCACAGACAGCCCACCCACATAAACACTCAGGCACCCATACAGCTACTCAGACAACCAATCAATAACACATATAGACACTCATGTAGCTATTCACAAACCCATATAGACGGTTACACACCAACAGACAGACGCATACAGACATTCACACAGTTTAGTCACTAACACATGCATTCAGTAAGATACATTTAATCACTCACTTATAGAGTCAGTCACGCACCTACTAAATCATCCATTCAAACACTTATACACCCACTCATTCTTTAATACGCCTTTCCCTATATATATTAAACATATTTAAACTTTACAAAAACACAGTCACTGGATGATGTCATCAGTGACTTCATCAGCGATGTCATTTGAGATGTCATCAGTGACTTCACTGACCAGGTCATGAGTGATGTAATATGTGACGTCATCAGCAGTGCATTGCGGGGCGCGAGTTATAGTTAGCAGAACTAAGTATAACGGGGGAATTTCTATGGATTTGTACGAGTGAAATGTCCAACTAACTATAACACCCATGAAATAAAGGAGAAACTAACCGAAATCGTCAGAGCCTGCAGCGGCGCGGAAGAAAGGAAAATGGCACCGCAAAAGTGAAACTCAACCAAGTGGAGCTGGGGACGGGAGCAGAAACAGACGTAGTGGAAGCTTACCCCACCAGGTACCGCCAAATCACTCCCAGACCTGCTCCCACTGCAGCGGCATAATTAGCAAAAAACGCGGGCAGAGATAAGAGGGGTATAACAAAGCGAGCAAAAGAAATATGGAGGGGTGAAACGGATTGGAACCTGGCGAGCAAAAGGTCAGCATGAGGACAGAACCTAGAGCAGCCGCCGGTGTGCTAGATCGAGCGGGACGGTGAAGATATAGCTGAGCCAGCTGGATAAATAAAAAAGCGCTGCACACGGATTCGGTCCAAGCAAATGTTTAGCAAGGAAATGCCAGAGCAAGCGGAAAGGCACTGAAAATGATGGTGGCATGAGTCAAAAGAGATCAAAATTTGCCAATGCATGAAAGAAGGCAACTAACTTAACCGCGCTGTTCAGGGGCTTAATGGCGGCGTAGGCGAAACCAAAACCCGGCAAAAGCAATCGGATCAACGTCCACCATCTTAGGTGAGTGTGGTAGATCAGCGGGACCAGCCGCCTTCATAGTCGAGAAATCGTGTGGTGAGAGGTGCCCACGCAGCCGAGGGAATATAGCGCTGCAAGGAGGCAACCTCTCCTCGCGAGTTTCACCCAAGTTCCATCTCCACACAAACGGTGAGAGCTGAAGAGATCTCAGAGCGGAGCAGGAGCGGTGAGTTGGACGAGCCGTGCACAGCGCTCAAGGAACAGAGCTCCCGCCCAACCTGCCCTCAAAGCACCCATAACCTGGTGAGGACCCTTCACACTAGCAAAAGGGCCGCGCCACACGTAGGTAGACCATATATCGCATAGGAGCAAGAGTGCCTGTAGAGCGGACACAACACGGAGTAAAACGGAGATCAGCGAGAAAACCGCCGGAGCATAGCCCTGAAAAAAGTGAGACCCACCTTCTCCGTGGACAGCGCACCACAGACTCACTGGGTGGAAGCACTAAACTGGCACCACAGAAGCAAAACCAACTTCCAACCAGCTATACAACTTGGTGGAGGAGAGCGTGCTCCACAAACGCGACAATAGAAGGGGGAGGGATACATCACAACAGAGCAGAGTATCTACACAGTGACCAATGGACTAGAAGCGCAAGACAGTGATGCTTGCAGGGGTCCTCCTGCCCCACAATACTGATACAGCATACCAGGCATACAGGAGTAAAAAAAACTACAACAAGAACTACCACCAGGGCCCCTGCAAGAGCGGCTAGTAAAGAAACCGACTAGGAGTGGCAGAGCCAGGGAACAGTGGCGAGAGTGTAGAAGAAAAAGACTAGCAGAGCTGCGACCCAGGGGGAGAGATCCCCCCTTCCCCGCGAAGGATAACATCCAGCAGAATCAACGGTGGAGCCCAGACAAGCCCTCCAGCCACAATGGGGGAAATCTCAGGATCCTAAAGGATTGGCCGCAACACCAAGAAGAGGGGGAAGATTTGAACTGCAACAGGTGAAGAGAGGGCTAACAAACATGGCGGGGAGCGATGCAGGACACCAACAACAACTAAAATAAACCAAAGCTGAACCCGCTCTAACAGACTCACCGATAAAGCAGAAGCCTGACATGAACAGCACACTGGAGATGATACTAAAAAAACTAGCGGATGTTCATGATCTGGCCAAGACCACAAAACAGACTACGGATGCAATTCAACTAGAGCTGGCAGCAGTGAGGGCAGACATGCACGCAGCAAATAACAGGCTTACAGCAGCGGAGCAGAGAATTAGTGACATTGAGGATGCGGACCAGCAAGTAAACAAAGACCTAAAGGCCTTAACCAAAGCTACAGCAGCACTCCAGAGACAAACGGCGGAGTTGGAAGATCGAAACCGAAGGGGAAACATAAGAATACTAGGCGTACCGGAAGGCGAAGAAGATAAATCAGGGTCTTGCCTGGCCTTCATCGAGGAAATGATACCAAAAATCACAAACCTCAAATTTGACCAAACCTTTGAGCTGGATAGAGCCTATAGAGTACCTGCATTCAAGTCCGCAACAAAGTCAGGTGCTCGCCCAATAAGATGCAAACCGCTAAGGTCACATCACACAGAAGCCATTTTCAGCTTTGCACGGAAAAATCATCATATCGCGTGGAACGGGCAGAAGATAATCCTCACGCAGGACTACTCCAAGCCCACAGTGGACATTAGGAAGGGCTCCCTGGCCCTACGCGACAAGATGAGGAAGAAAAACATCTTGTTCTCTTTCACCGGCCCGACAAGGTTCCGGATATGCGACAATGGGCGAACTCATATCTTCGAGGATCCGAGAGATCTAAACAGATACCTGGAAGGTCCAGGAGAGCAAGTAATGGAGACCTCCCAGGCAGGCACCGGCAAGAGAAGAGCTTCACCGGAGCTGAGGGTGGAGTGAGCGAGTGTAAACCCTTGCAGCTTAACACTAGTAACGTACTGTAATAGCAGCCTTATCTACCTCATAAACTAAGTAAATGCGTAACTGTGACATCTGTGGTAAAGGAAAACCTAATAACGAACTGTAAGAGCGTACCGAATTACCTCAGACCCCAGGTAACTTTGGACTAATATACCTTACTACCTCAAGGCACCAGATGTGCCATAGTCTTCACACTTAACAGCAAGTCACTCAAGAAATCCAAAAGCCATGAATCAGTCACAAGGGTCTTACCTCCTTTAATGACCAGAACAAGGGCAGCCAGCTGAATGAGTCCCACAATCCAAATGCCACAACCAACTATCACTGCCCAGAGAGAAAGCAGGACGCAGGCGAGCTGGGACTTAGCCCTGCGCTGCTGCACCGGTCCCAATCAACGGTTACCCTGATGAAGATCTCTCCACAAAACCAAGGCGTGAAAGCAACCAGTTCAACAGATAATCTAGCTATCAAGGAATGGTAACCAAAGAAGAACCAAATATCCTTTTTGTTTAACCTGTCGGCGAGACGTAGGAGGGCGGGTAAGTGAGGGGATTAACTCAGACTCCTGCACGCAAGTGACTATAAAGAGACTATATATATGCTACTTAAATTTCCGAAGAGGAGCACTCTTGGGGAAGGACAAAACACAGAACATATACTAACAGCTCCAGGGGAGACGGAACGGCGATCCTGTCGTTGCACGTTCATCATAAGATGTTCTTATGTAGGGGGGTGGGAGGGTGAGGGGGGGGCACACCTGGCTTATTTTTCTTCCTTCTACCTTTCCACTATCTTCCATGCTATCTACACCTTCTTACCTATATACTCCTGTACAAGAAGATACACTGACCCGAACAAGACTGAGAAGCAGTAGGCCTATCACTGGGACATGCACGGGACGGACACCTGCACTACACCAGGAAATAGAGACTAGCGGGAGGGGAATGAACGCAATGAACAAGAGCTGGGGACACAAAACAGGATTAACAGCGTGCCCACACCATACCCAATGACACCGACCAACAAGCTTAACCTGGCGTCTGACCTAAAGATAGTCTCCCTCAATGTCAATGGGCTAAACCACCCAGTCAAGAGTAAAAAAATACTCCACATCCCCCTTGCTCTTAGCCAGGTAGTAATCTTGTTACAAGAAACCAAACTATCCCTGGATGATGTCAAACTAGTGAAAGCCAACTGGATAGCCCAGGTGGCGTGTTCACCGGCAGAAGAGAAGAAGCGGGGGGTAGTCACACTGATAACTAAAAACTCCAATCTAACAATAGAATCACACCAACACGACGAGGCAGGAAGAGTCCTGATAACTCACTTGAGAAGGGGGGAGGAGGTCATTCATGTCGCCAACATATACGGCCCTAACACAGACGGCCCTGCGTTCTGGGAGGGGGTATCGCACAGGCTAGATGGCATCCCACAGAACGACCCAACGGTGGTGGAGGGGTACTTTAACATTGCTCTAGACCACATACTGGACAGAATCACAGTGCCACTCCCAAACCTCAAGAGCGCACTCCACACTAAAGAACATCTGTGCCAGATTCAACCTTAAAGACCCATGGCGAC
Organism: Triturus cristatus; assembly: GCF_964204655.1. Lineage (NCBI taxonomy): Eukaryota > Metazoa > Chordata > Amphibia > Caudata > Salamandridae > Triturus > Triturus cristatus. Next base: position 808,670,553 of record NC_140592.1, on the reverse strand, counting down.
TCCAACACACGGACACTAGGGATTACACCTTCTACTCCAACCCGCACAACTCGTACAGCAGGATAGACTACATACTAATCACAGGCCCACACACACACCTAATAGATCACACGGACATAGTGCCGAGACTAGGGTCCGACCACTCATGCATCAGCCTAAAGCTGAGCGGGTGCCACAACGAAGAAAACCCCCGAAGATGGCGTTTTAACAGCGACGTCTTGACAGACCCAGTAAACAAAAAAAAGATAGAGGAGGCCATAAATGAGTATCTTGTAGACACAACGATACACCGGACATTAAGCCAACCACCCTTTGGGATGCACTCAAGGCAACAGTCAGGGGCACAATAATCGAAATTAAATCCAAATTAACAAAAACCACTCACCTACACCTGAACTAGCTCGAGCAAGACATTAAGAAACTAGAAGCAGCCGACATCAGCGCCACGCATGACACTACTATCCTACGTGAACTAACCGGCAGGAAATACGAATTTAACAAAATCCTCAGTGAAAGGGCCGGACTATGGATCAATAAATACAAGTCCATAAACCTTTGCGAGGCAAATAGGGCGGGGAAACTCCTAGCCTCTTATCTAAAACACAAACATAACCAATTTACCACCTCATCCATCACCGACTCACACAACAGAACTCACACAAGGCAAAAGGACATTTTATAAGACCTTCCAAGAGTTCGACCAGGAACTCTACACAAACGACCAGAGCTTTGACCTGGAGGCGTGTACAAAATATCTCAGCAGACTCAACCTCCCCAAGCTAACCAAACTAGAAACACAGAGACTAGAGCAAAACATTAGCATAGCAGAGATCGAAATGGTGGTCAAGTCTATGAAAGATAACAAAGCCCCAGGACCGGACGGTTACACAACGACTTTTTACAAGACCTTCCTAGATCAGCTGAAACCCACCATAAAAAGGGTGTTCAACCACTGTGCGGAGGATGGGCTAGTTTCACAATCCATGTCAGTGGCCAATATAGTTGTCATACCAAAGGAAGGCAAGGATGAACTGCTGCCCAAGAACTATAGGCCCATTTCCTTAATCAAAGTAGACTGCAAAATGTACGCGAAAATCCTGGCAGCAAGATTAAACCCTGTCCTACCCAGTCTGATAAGCAGCTCACAAGTAGGCTTCCTAAAGACCAATATGTCTAGCGACAACATCAGACTCCTTTGCCACATTCTAGAACACACCTCTAAGCTGACAAAGCCAGCTGATTTCGAGAAGGCCTTCGACAGAGTCTCTTGGGCCTTCCTCGAGCAATGCATGCAGTCATTCAACCTAGGGGAGGGTTACATTAGGAAGGTGGTGGCATTTTATGGTGACCCCAAAGCCCGCATAGTTATTAATGGTTCACTCTCCGAACCTCTCATGCTGCAACACGGCACCAGACAAGGCTGCCCACTGTCTCCCTCACTCTTTCTGTTAGCCCTAGAACCATTGATAGTGATATCAAGACTAATGCCGAAATAAAGGGGATCAATATAAGGGACGTGGAAATTAAATTAACCGCCTATGCTGACCTCCTTATCGTGACAGAACAGGCCAAGTCCTCTATTGCGGCCCTGATTGAATTCATAGAATTATACTCAGTACACTCAGGATATAAGCTAAACAGGGACAAATCAGATTGCAAACCTCTCAACAGCCACACCTCTAGGGACTCCCTGGGAGGTTCGGGCCTGACCTGGCAACAGGGTTCATCAAATACCTGGGGATCCACTTTGGTAACGATCTCATGACCACATTTCACCAAAATGAGATGCTACTATTAGAAAAAATAAAGAAACTCCTAGAGTCCTGGTCCCCAAAATGTATAACATGGTGGGACAGAATAGAAACAATCAGGATGATGATTACACCAATGATCAACTACCTGGTGAGCATGCTACCTTTACTACTCACGGATGACTTCCTCCGCAAAGTGGATAAACTAATCAGTAACTTCCTATAGCGGGGTAAAAAAGCACGCATTAGTATTAAAAAACTAAGACTAGACAAAAAATTAGGGGGGGGGGTTTAACTTAGCTGACTTTAGAACCTACCAAACGGCATTCTTAGCAAAGCAAGGAGCCTGCTGGTGGTCACCCCCGCAAGACTACATGCCAGCATGGCTACTAGTGGAACGAGCCATGCTAAACAACCTCAACCCGCTAGCTCTGCTGACAGCTAACAAACATGCACACGCCTCCAGCCCAATCTTCAAAATCACAAAAATAGCCCTACTAAAAATAGACAAGAAAATGGAGAACTGTGTAAGGAACTCGAAATGGGAATCCCTCTGGGCCAACAGCAAGTTCAAATACAATGGTCATTGCCTAGTCTTTGACGCATCGATAGAGAAAGGCATCTCATACCCAGCTCAGCTTGAGGAAGAAGGCCACCCCAGCACGTTTGACACTTTGAAAGATAGACAAACTCCCAGCAATGGAGTTCTACAATTTCCTAAAAATCAAAACAGCCCTAACAAAAGCTAAAATTTTGCCAGTCACCCCGTCAATCATGCAGTATATGACAAAAATCAATAGGATAGGTCATCAAGTATCACACCTCTACAAACTTCTCTGACCAAACTCCACAAAACTCAACGACAAGACAGCTAACTACTGGGTAAAACAATCCAAAACTCCACTCAATGAGCAGGAGCTAGCTCTCCTTTAGGCCTCCCCCTCACGTAACAAAATATCGCCAGCGCCATCACAAACAAAATTCTGGCTACTCCACAAGACCTTCTGGACCCCCGCTCGGTTAGCCTCGCTAGGCCTCAGAAAGAACGACCTGTGCTGGAACTGCGGATGTGAAAAAGGGGATCTTGCACACCTCATCTTCTATTGCCCAAAACTCAAAAAGTTCTGGAGCTTTCACGATGTAACTAATAGTGTAGTCGGTGAATAATGCTCCCCATTTCTCTTAGATATGGCCGAACTTTTGCTGTTTACTGTTTGCGTTGGGGAGGAAGATATTGTGCGGGAGGGAGAAGCCGGGGGCATGGTTGAAGGCCCTCCTCCAGTTTATTATTACTCTCTCCCCTTTTCTGTTAGGGGGGGGTTTCCTCTCTTTCCCCTTTTTCTCTGTTTCTTCTATATTTCGGGTCTGGTTCTGGGGCGACAGGCACGCTGCGGGGGGGGTGCCGTAGTCATCTGCAGAGGTGCAGGGTGGGGGGTTGGGGGAGGGGCTTCTATAGTCCTTTACTTTGTTTCTATGGCCTTCTTTTTCTTCTCTTATTCTTCTTTGTCTTTCTTTTCTGGGGTCAGTGCGGTAGGTTTCCTTCGTGGCCAATCATTGTTTTTCATTTGTGCCCCATTTCCGTGGGGTTTTATGGGTCCTAGGGCAGGAGACTGCAGGCGCAAACGGCTCGTGATATCCCTCCACATCCTGAACCTTCTGTTTCAGCGCCATTGACTTGATAGATTGCTATTTATTGTTGACGTTCACTATTCTGCCTGCCATTTTTCGCTGCTGAGAACTTGATTGGCACCTGATCCTTCTATCCTTTATTGTAAAACGAAAACCTTTTATATCCTGGTTTCCCTCTTGGGCTGTTCAGTGGATAAGAGAATACTAGCATGGAGAATCTGCTTCCCGAGGTGCTGCATGTGATTAGAATCTGCTTGCTGTTACTTTCACTGCTTAGCGGCCGGCCCCGAGGGTTGTAGGCCCATACTTGTCTTTATTTGCAATGTCAATAAAGGTTTTTCAAAAAAAAAAAAAAAAAAAAAAAAATAAAGTTCTGGAGGAAATCTTTGACTTCATTAAAAGGGCGCTGGGGTGCACTTTAAGTCCAGTCTCCTCCCTCACCACCGCATTTACAACCGCAGGACACCCCGCACAGCAGGACAGGGATCTTCTAGACCTCCTATTGACCGCGGCAGTTAAATTGGTCCTGTCCAACTGGAAGGATACTGCTAGGACAACATACAAATGCTGGTTTAACTGGGTGACATACCTCAGAGGCGCAGATAGCACTACCCGCAAAACTCGCCCGGGGGGGGGGGGGGGGGGGGGTATCGTCCTCTACACAGTGATACAAGCCCACACTAGGCTCATAGCGAGAGAACACTTCTTGTACCCTACCTCTACTCTTTCTCTTCTCTCTTCTTGCTATCCTATCTCTAATTTTCAAGCTAGACAACGCAGAGGGGACCAGCTGGACGTGTACAAAACAATATCATGCAATCTCTGTAACACCAACTACGTTTATCTGGAAACCCATAACGAAAATGCGAATGTACCTGTTTTGTAAAAATTAAATAAAAATACTTTGAATTAAAAAAAGGAAAATACACCACATAATCCGCAAATCTATATTATGGTCTCCAAACCTGGAGTTAGTTGAAGCTCCCTCCATTCAATACACAGTAATATGGAGGAGCACTTACCTCCCAAGCCCTGGCCTGAGCCTGGGGAGGTTCGTCCTCCTCTCTAGCCTCCTCATCATCCTCTTCATCTTCCTCCTCCTTGTACTCCTCTTGGGCTCTGCTATAGGCAGGTCTCCCATCCCCCTCCCCCCAGCCAACTGCCCAGGGGCAGGGACCTGACCATGGCTATAGGGTCCATGCACCACTGCAGGTAAAATCACATCAAAGCCCAGTGGGCATGCGCAGCAGCAAAGCATCGTGGGGGCTGTTGTCTTAGCGGCTTGGAATAAGTATAGAAAGAGAAAAGAAACTGACTGTAGAGAAGCTTCTCAATCCTTAAAATAATCAGCGGCCACTTTAGAAGCTTGCATTACAAAGCTTACAGTGGCTAAAGAAGAGCACAGGCAAATGCTGCTTAAGTAATTACATTTATTTATACACATTTTAATATAAACAGAGCAACTTATTCTTTTTATTGAATATAATGTAGATGATGAATAAATACACATCGTTCTGCTGTTTTATTTGACTTTGTTTAAAAATGTACTTTCAAAAGTACCTGCTATAGTTAATTAAATTGTTGGTTTAAATTTGAGTAGAAGACATTTTGAGCCATTTTAAACATGTCTGGCGCCGCTACATTCTTAGTGCGGTCATACTATTCCACTACCACTGAAGGAGTCCCGAACTACGCAATACTTTGCGTATTTGACTGCAATATAGATTTATCAAATTTGTGGGACAATTAGCCAGATCATGTAAGCAGAAAAACAGACTAAGGCTGAAAACTTTAGCAACAGTTGTAAAGTAGATTCTTAAACTGCAGAAAGCAGCCTGTCTCCGTGGTGTGGCGGTACTCGGTACTAGTACAAAGATGCAAAAACAAAAGTTGTGATAATAGAGGACACCATGGTGAACAAGCATTTGCAATGCAATAGGTTTTGCATTACGTGAGACCTATAGCATTGCAAATGGTTGGCATCACGGACAACAGGAGGGAGGGCGGGCGGGCGAAGGAGGGGGAGAAGGCACGGACAACGGGCGGGGGGAGCGAGAAGGAACGGACAACAGCTGCGGAGTAAAGAAGACACCAAAGTACGTCATGCCTGCGATAGGAGAACCTCATTAAAGAAAATAGTGCTCACAGTCTAAATAATACGTACTGTGTAACAACTGCAATAAAAGGGGCCAGTCACCATGGGAGGTGACAAATGAAGAGGAGGCGGTGCTAAGGAGGGACTAACAAGCCTATTGACTAATCAGAAGCCAGCATTTAGGACGGACAATAACACAAGCCAATGGCAAATATGGGCGGAGAGTGGGCGGGGCTTCTATTTGCTACTCCATCACAACAGTCTCGCATGTGCGCTGGCTCGACCTAAAAATAAAAGACAGGTTTGGAGACTGTGAGAAGCAGAGGAGGCAGGAAGTAAACCTTATAAATTATGGAACAAGAATAAGCAGGTAATGGCCAGTTCCTAGGGGTGTAGCATGGGGGGGGGGGGTGTTTGGAGTGTTACACCCCTCTAAGGAATGTATTTCCTGGCAAATAGTTGGGTACTGGTGGTTTCAGTCAGGTTTGGTGAGGTATCTGTTGGATTTCACCAGTACTTTTTGCATAACCACAGACAGAACAGCACACACACTCTGTCTCTCTCTGCATTTAAATTACACACATTTGTTTAGTTATTTTGCAAAAAGTGTTGATTTCTCTCTCCCTTTCCACTGCCCCTTTAGCCCCTGTCATGTGCCCGGCTTGTCATATAATGTATTTTAACATTATATACTAGCTTGATTGTTGGAAAATCTGAAGCTACTCCCTCACCCCTAATCACCCCCCTCCCCATCATCTTACTGAGCAAGCTACGCCCCTGCCAGTTCCAGTCCCTTTGTGTGTCATGTCTCAGCCTTCCTGTTATTTCCCTAAATTCCTGTTGTTTGTATTTATGGACCTGCAGTTTTTGCAACAACAAAAAAGCAGTATATTGATCCAGTAGCCACTAATCTTGTTTTAGGCCTACTTCTCTGCAATCAGCACCCCCATCCATTTACAACTGTTGGCAGGGTAGTGGAGGCGGGCTCCACAAGGCGGCCCACCGGGAGCAAGTGCAGAGTTACTCTGTGCCAGGCACATGTGTTACAGCTGGTGCAGCGCAGTCAGGAGGCCTTTGCTCACATCATATTGACCCGGACTGGTTCCTGCACACAGCTGGAGAACAGGAGAAGCCTGAAAATTGGTGGCTGACATTCTCCGACCTACGAGAGCGGCTCATCTTTCAGTTTCCAGGTGTCGTATTCTCCATAGAGGGCACGAGGTGTGTAACAAGATGCCCTGCTAGATCGATAGCTCCGCTGTCTTTGAATGAAGGGAATGTGAAGGGGGATGTCTGATAACTGAGTCTGAGGGTACAGTCTATGTTCCATGAGTGTTAATACTGCTGTCTAAGGGTTCAGTATATATGACATGTGTCACCTGAGGGGCTCTGCTGCTGCGAAATGCACACATGTCTAAGATTTAAAACAAAGGCTTGCGCTGTTGTAAAAAAAAAAAAAAGATAGATGAGCCTGTGAGCATTGTGTCGGCTCAGCGTGTGTTCCGCTTTTACAGGCACAAGTCAGTGACACCGCTGTTGTGGCGCTAGGACCAGAACTGCTGACTTTAAAACCAAGAAAACAGTTTCAAGTCTCGGCGTCGCTCAACAGCCCGTGATTATGGGCAAACGACTTAATATCCCCATTACAAAAAAATGAACACATTTGACCTTGTGTAATGCAACCTGAGCTCATATAAAGCACTCAATGCGTTCAGTTTGAGATTGCGCTATATAAATCAATTAAAAATTCAATGAAGGCACCAAAGGAGTGGAATGCTTGGACTTTGCTCAATGGTAGGATGAACAGTCACCTACAAACTCCTAGAAATACAAGCAAGGAAAGAGGCCACGTCTCGTGGAGGAGGTAGGGCTTTAGGTCTGGTTGGGGGGAGGGGAACAAACACGAGGCGACGGGATAGGTAGGGGATTGAGATAATGAATGCCGGGCGCCAGTGTTGCAGTGAAAGCGGGTGCCCGTGTTATTGACAGTGGGCACCCATGTGATTGAAAGCGGGCGCCCGGGTTATTGAAAGTGGCAGCCCGTGTTAAGGAGAAAGGAGGCGCCCATGTTATTAGTTTAAAAAACATAAGCGGTTCCGGCTGAAGCAGCGCATGTCCTGCCTGCAGTAAGAGAAACTCAATAAAGGAAATAGTGCTTAGATACGTAAGAACACGTGCCGTGTAACAACCGAGTTAAAAGGGCCAGTCGCCATGGGAGGTTACAAATGAAGACAAGGCGGTACTAAGGAGGGACTAACAAGCCTATTTACGAATCAGAAGCCAGCATTTACAAAGGACAATGACACAAGCCAATGACAAATATGGGCGGAGAGTGGGCGGGGCTTCCATTCCATACTCCACTACAAGTCTTGCTGAGCAGCGCATGCGCACTGACGCTAGGCCCAACCTAAAAATGTGGTCTAGCGTTAATCCATTTGCCGATCTTTGGGACTGCCACCATAATAAGCACAATGCTGAGCAGAACGTGTGTCAAAATGTATCGGTGTTGTGTTTTAGTAGCAATAGATAAATACAACCCTCACTATTTAAGATAGGCAGATAAATACTGTTTTTTTTTAAATTTGTTGCACCAAGCTTCTCGTGTCCTCTCGATTATGAACAAACATCGCTTTTAAATAATTCTTAGAATAATAAGTAATTGTTTCTGGATTGTCAATAAGAGTAGGCTCATTGAGCAAGCTCAGGACTTCGTTTATTCGTGAGAGGCACAGCATTTTATAAGGATGATCGAGTGACCAACACTCCTCAATAACAGATTTGGGAAGTGAGGTTACCATCTTTCTCCAAATTGTATGCCTTAGGAGAATAGGCTTTATGTATAAAGAATCTTCAACTCTTTGTCAGCAACAAATGCTGATGTTGACTGTGGTAAAGCACGTAATCTACCCATAAAAACATTTTCCTGTGTTTGCAAAGAAATGGTGTTAAAAAAAACCCATAGGTTGAAGGAGAAAAGCATTTACTTTTAAAGAAAGATGCCATTTCTCTAATAGCTTTGCAACCAAGTTCAGTGGCAAATATAAACACACCCTCAGTGCGTATTATGTTTGGCTGACAATATTGTATATGTTTGCCCCATGTACCACTAGAGATAAACTGCAATACCAAATATAAGAAAGATGCAGCTCTCCAAAATTACCCATACCCTATACAGCCGACGTGGTTTCGCCAGTAAAATGCCATTTTGGCCAGTTTCCTTTTGGGGTGGGGGAGGCGACACAAGTATCCCTGAGGACTTGCTTTCAATCCACATATTTGGGTGGGGTAGCTACCCCAGATGTCCAGGCATACTACATGGCTGCGCAGCTTTTCGTCCTCAATGATTGGTGGTATGGCGATCGGAGGGATCCAGCCTATGCTGTGGAGCGCTGGCTGTTGTAGGACAGTGCCCTGCACACGGTCCTCTACTCTGCAGTACTGCTCAGGGAGCTGCCACCCGCGACCACTTTAGTCTTTAAGATGTAGAAATCGGCGCTTCGTATGATGGGTTGGTGGGAGAAACTCACGAGAGAAGCATGTATCCCTAAAAGGCCCGGCCACATCCACCTGATGGGCGAGCAAGCAAAAGAGACACAATTGATGGACGGAATGCAGAACAAGGTCTAGTGAAGAATGAGTGGATGTAGAAGTGCCTGAATGGATTATTTAGTAGATGCATGACTGACTGTATAAGTCACTGATTGAAAGAATGTCACTGAATGCATGGGTTAGTGACTAAACTGTGTGAATGTCTATATTAGTCTCTCAGTTGGTGTATAAGCAGGTGCATGGGTTGGTGAGTAGCTACATCAGTGTCTATATGGGTTATTGATTGATTGTATGAGTATCTGTATGGGTGTCTGAGTGTCTATGTGGGTGGGGGGTGTCTGACTCTGTGCATACATTTCCGAATAGCTGATTCACTGGTGGTATACATTCAAAAGTGCATCTCGGAAGGGCTGTATGGGTAGCTGACTGTGTTGATTAGTGAATTGATGTCTCAGTTGTATATATGTGACTAACTATATATGTTTTTAGACCGTATATGTGAGTGTTGGGGTATACGTGAGAGAGTGATTACAGGAGTGTCTACATACATGAATGTGTACTTGTATTAGTGATTGTATAAGAGAGTAAGTATGCGTTAGTATCTATATAAATAAAGAAGGTGGTGTGTGTATAAATAAGTCAGGTGGTGTATAGATTTCTGCATAGGTGAGTACATTGGTGTGATTGATTTTTGGCATGACTGAGTTGATATGTGAGTAACTGTATGGATCAGTAGCACTGTGTGAATGTATGTATAGGTGTAGGAGTGGATATTATACTGATGTAATGATGAGTGACAGCATGTATGAGTGACTATGAGTAGGTCTAGCTTACAATATATAGATAGGAATCAGTGGATGGTATATAGTATCTGGTATTGGTGTGTCTATGGTTTCGAAAATGGTAGTCTGTATTTTAGAGTACGTGTATCAAAGGTTATAGTAGAGTGTGAGGAGGTGTGTCAGACTATCACATGGATGATATCATCAGTGATGTCATTTGAGATGTCATCAGTGACGTCATGAGTAAGGTCACTGACCATGTCATGAGTGATGTAATATGTGACGTCATCACCAGTGCATTGCGGGCACGTGAGTTATAGTTAGCTCAACTAACTATATCGGGCGAATTTCTCTGGTTTTATAGGAGTCAAATGTTCAACTAACTATAACGTCTCTGAAACCTATGGTTTTTTCAGTGAATTTCTAAGGTTTTTTAAATGCTAATTCCTAAAACAATTTCTTGATTTTCTAATTTCATAATCTCTCTATTAAATGTATAACACTCTTCCACTGTAGGCATTAAGCAAACTACAGACTTTTTTTCTTTCATTTTCTTGTACATTACTTCTGCTGGTGTGTTTTCATTTGTAAACAAGTTCTTTAGTAAACGACTTTGAAAAGCTTCTTTACAATGTTTGCTTAGAACACCAATTCTTACATCTTTTAGAATATTTGCATAATCTTCATCTCTTGCTTGTTGCATACTCGGAGTTCTTTATATTCAAAATTTAACCACAGATTCACATTTCCAGTACTTCCCAGAGATTTCTTTGTGTCTTCATGTAGAAAAGTTTTAAAACACTGGTTCCTTTTATAGGGGTTAGTTGTAGCAGATCTCCAAATACAATTAAATGTTTTCCTCCAAAGAGAACGTCATAATCTGTTTTTAATACCTGTTGAAATCTTAAGTGTACAAAAGCAAGCATTAAGTTTGAGACCATGCTCATCTCCTCAATAATTAACAGTTTCATTTTTTCAGCACTCTTGACACTTCATGAGAAGCTTCTCCAGACAACTTCTGATATTGTAATTTATTATCATGCTCAACTGGCAACATCAGTAATCTATGCAAAGTAACTCCTTTAACATTGTGTGCAGCTAATCCATTGGAGCTGTTACCACAGAACATAAATGTGAACCAGTAGTTTTTCTTAAGAAAACTGGTTAAAACTTTAATTAAAAAACTTTTACCTGTCCCAGCTTCACCACTGATGTACATCAGAAGAGGTTTAAAAGATGAACACACACACATTCTTTTTTTTCCATGCAACAAACCATGTTCTATCTGTTCTTTCACTTGTATATATATTTCTTTCTGTTCAGCACTTAGTTGTTCTTCTATCTTTTCCAATGTAATATTCTCCTCGTGTGCTTGTTGCATTGCAATTTCGACTTCATGCATAGAAATCGCTGCTTCATTTTCCAGTATTGGTTGTCCAAGAGGATCTTGACTACATTGACCACTACTTTGACTATCTTCAGAACTTTCATTAGCTATTTCAGCTGTAATAGTCTTTTCCTGTTCAACTTCATCATTCAACATTTTTAAATATGTAGGGAAAATTGTACATGCAATGCTATCTTTACATGCATTAAAAGAATCTTCATAGCAGTCAAAGTCTCCAAGTAATTCACTTTCGCTACGCCATGGTTTAAAGAGTTGGAGAACTGCTAAATAGTAAAATTCTCGCTTATCTGGAGTTTCACAACTGAGTTTCTTGTGGTTTATCCCACCCTCGTCGCCAGTGTAACATTTCATAAAATAAAGGATGAGTCCTTGGGTTGCTGCATCCAGATGTAAGTTTATTTTCATTAATCAGGAATCAATGTACAGGATACAGGCCCCAGTTAAGATCCAGTTAAAGCTCAGTTAAGGCCCAGTTTAAAACCCAGTTAAGCCCCACCGGGAGCAGCTGCCCTGCTGCTCAGCCTCAGATCTAACTGGCATTAGAATCAAACATACACAAAAGGAACTCTTGGGTGACATCACAGATAGAGGCTGAGGGGCTTAGAACAAACACAGAAGAAGGACAGAGAAGAAGGAAAAGCAGGATGTAACAATTACCCTTTGCATGTTTTACTAAACAACCATGACATCCAACTACTGCATATTTTTCTTCTTTTAAATTCGGTTTAACATTTCTTTTGAAGCTGTAATGTTGAAGTACTTCATACAGAAATAACTGTTCCAGATGTCAACTCCTTTTCGGATAGTGTGTGTCCAACATATTAGTTTTAAGAATGTCTGTACTGTCTGGTTTATTTGCTGCTAAGTATTCAATTTCTTCTAATGATTTCAACACTCTATTCCGTGAGCAGGCAAGACCTAAACTTACCCAAATGATTCCTCGTTACTTTAAATATAAACTTGAAGAGTACAAGCGGTCTGAACATTCATAGGATTCAATATCTCGGTGGGAAAGCATTTTCAAAGTAAAGCTGTACAATTTTTTGCTAAGGCTTTTCTCTTGTGCAATTTCTTCCCACATTTCTTTCATCTCTGTTTTTTCTGATTTTGTTATGTACGATGTAACAGAACGTGCAACAGCAATTGAGTTATCTGCAACATACTGGATGTCCATGTTCGCATTCCACATTTTTAAAATGACTGGATTGTAGTCATTGATATACTTTGACACTTCTTTTTTTTTTTTTAAGTTGAAGGTATTCTTTGGAGATTTCTGAGTTATTGTGTGCCTTACAGAAGAAAAAAAAGAATTTACTCTTCCTTTACAAATGACTGGACATGGTAAACCAAACCGACATTTGGTGTAAAATTTTCCTTTAGACTTGTATTTTCTTTTGCAGTACTTTCCACAACGGTGACTTTGGAAACGTAAAACTTGCTGTCTCAAGATTCTCTCTCCTTCTCTTCGAATCTCACATGTCACATACTGTTCGATAAAAGACAATACTGTTTCATCAGAATCCGTTCCAAATTTAGGTGCATCCTTGACCCATAGTAGCCTATGTATATGAGGTGCACCTCTTGCTTGGTACTCCATTCTCCAAAAGAAATCGGTAACTTCTCCAAGAGGTGGATTCTTTTTATTGCAGATAAAAGACAGCATAGCTTGAAACCTATGATTAAAATATCTGCACACATTTACAGGATCCAATGAACACAGTTCAACAGGAGTCTTTATTTCAACATTTTTTATATTGGAATTCACTTCTCTTAGAAACTCAAGAAAATCTTCCCATGCATACTCTGCACAGCTAAGTGTGACGAACCATGTTGGTGTACCTAAGTTCCGTAACATACACTTGAGTTCTCCATGACGACGATTCCAATACTCATTTGTTCCACGTTGACATGCCATCAAATTGATTAACTGTGCTAAATGTTCATCTGTTTCTTGAACTTTCTCCACAAATTCTTTCGCAGAAAAAAGTGATTAATGAACTCCAGTTTTAAGTATGTGGTTTACTGCATACGAGAGAGAAGACATATCACTTTCAAACAAAAGGTGAAATATGCATGGAATGCACTGTTGAAATCTCGTATCTTCAGAATATAATCTTGTTGACCGATATTCTGAAGCTAGAATCCGTACAGGTCGGTCATCATATCGTCCACCTTATCCAGTAGGAAACCGCTGTGGAAAGCAACGAGCTTCCAAGCTCTTCTCACATACACTCATTGGAGTTCCCTGTGCTTTTTTCATTTGAAATAACTCAATGCTGCTTCCTATTACTTCTTTTGAATGCAAAGGACATATTGTGTAATGTTCATAAAATAACTTCAGTCCTCGACTTGTCCACTTTCTCTATTTGACCACTTGAAATTTCACATTCATCTTCTAAACTTATCACCTGTTCATCCACATTTACAGTTTTGTAATAAATATTGTTCTCTATAAGATATAAGGTAGCCTTTTCAACTTTATGAACATCCACAAATTCTTGCAATATTTTCTGACTCTTTGTTGGTACACCATTTACTAGAATGACTACTGCCTCATTTTCCTCTCTCTCCAGCAATAGTTTCAATATTTTTCTTAAAATCCAAAGGTAAGGACACCACTCTTCCTTTCAACCCTTTTTGCAAGTCTGTTGGTTGCAGTTTACCCGTTTTAGGCTCCATCCGAATTATAGGTTGAAAAGGATGAACAGATTGAATTAGAACCGACTCATATGTATTCAATTCTGCCAGTTCCTCCGGAATAGCTACTAATTCTAAGTTATTATGTACTGCTCTATCAGGCATTTTGTTCTCTTCTAATTTGTTGTAACAATATTTACATATACGTTGATCACTACCTAACCCAAATCGACCTTCCACCAACAAGTAAGTTGCTAATTCTTCCCAATTACTATTGTTCTCCTTTTCACTTTTCAAATACAAATCAACATTCCTAGTTTGACTTTTATAATGAGTACCTCGACAACTAACACAAACATAGTTTGGTATTTCAGAGCATACTACATTAAACTTTCCAATTTCTTCTTCAAACTGATCAGTGCTAATCACTTTCCCATCTCCTTCAAGATCTGTAATTGTCAAACTTTCACTTTCTATGGACTGCTCTTCTGAACCAAAATATCGCATTTCAATAACATCGCACTTTTTTTGAACATCTGATAAAGTACCATGTAAAAGACCTGTATTCAGTTCACTTAAACATAATGCAGAACTTCTTACATAGTACAGTTTCCTCACAAACGTCCGCATTTCTGAATGGTGTACTGCTAACATCCTCAAATGATGAAAAACACTTTTACACACTTTTCTTGAAAGACAAGCCAGAGAATGCCCAGTATATTTCAGTTTATTTTCCTACATTACATGGATCTAGTCCTTGCAACAACTTAATCTTCTGTTTAATACTTTTCTGTGTATATTCTCGTAGCAAATTTCGCATTATATCAATAGATTCCCATCGAATACTACAAATACTCCTACAACCCCACTTATACATAGGAGCTTGTGCACGTTTCCTTGCACTTCTTCAGCTATTAACTCTTCTGAACTTTTACCAACCAATTCCTCTTTTGGAAAGGGACAACCATCCTGAACATCGTAGCAACGACCTGCAGTATCAACTGTAATTGGTAAACTATTTTCCTGGAAGTAACTTTCCTCATTAAAAAAAGGCTCACTAGTAGAAGTGTGTTTCCAATGTCCACTAAAGATTTTGCAAAAGTTGTTTCTGTTCACAAGTCTTTTTCTTCTACTTTTCTCTTTCAACACTTTGATTACTTTATCCAACACTTTGATCCTCTTCAAAATCTCAATGAATAACTTCTGTTTTAAAGTGAAAGCTGTATCCACTATACTTTCAAAACGCTGCTTCTGTTTGAATTGCACAACTTTTTTTATATTTGCAGCATGTTTTCATTAAATTCTGAATCACTCTAGGTCGAAAAAGTCTCCGACGAATTTCTTGAAATTGTTTTTGTCTCCGGGTAACAGATACTGTTGATTATGTTTTCTTTTCCTGGTATTTTAAATTGAAGTCTCCTTCTCCTTACTTGAAAAATTCTTCATTTTCCTTAGGCTGATGTTATTTTCATTAAATGTTCGTAATATTTTTTTTCAGAAATTGTCTAGTGTTTTTACCAGAAGAAACTGTTTGTGTACTACTCTCATTTTTGTCTAATTGAAAATCTTTCCTTTTCTACAAATATATATTTTTTTCTCTTGTCTTTTTTCAGTTCAAGGCATTTTCAAGTTTTAATCCAAACGAAATAATTTTCTGAAAAAAAATAAATAGATTCAATTATTTTTTACATCAGTTCAATATATTAAAATAATAACATACAATTACATAAGTTCTACTGACGGCTTCCAGAGGCAGTGCTGCAGCGTGATGGGGCAGGGCAGGGGAGCAGTAGGATGACGGGTAGTGCTGTATGTTCTATGGCAAGTATTTATTTAATTATTTGCATACACCTTTACAATTTACATGTAACTGCACTACCTCGTACTTTCCACCTCTCCACCGCACCCCACCACCCCACAGCACTCCCTCTGCAACCTACCGCAGACACTTTTATAGGTGGTATTTTTTTAAATTGTAATCTATGTACTTAGGATGATATTATCAACCAAACAGCACACAGAACAATTACCAATATTAGCCTAACAATTTTATCTACAACTTCGCAAACATAACACTGCACCCAAAGGTTTAAGTGTGGGGGGGGGGGCGGTCTGTGGGGGTCTGAGCACCGGCAGTTTATTTTTGGGGGCCTCGAAACGGATCTCTATGGGTCTTTATTTTCGGGCCTTACAAAGGTAGTCCGTTTTTTTTATTTTTTATTGGACTGTACTGAGACAGTGAGAGCATGCACATTGCTCTCTACTGAGAAGTGGAGACATCATGCCAGGTGAGTCGCGTTGTAGGAGAAAAGAAATCCTTTAAAGAGCCATTTTCTCTCACGATTTCCCTTCTCTTTTTGCAGCGCAGGAGCAACATCATCGTGGCGTGATTAGCAGAGAGACCACCAGGCGCGCAACGCTCATTGCCCCGGACTCCCTGAGACAGATTCCCAATAGCGCACACAGAGCCGCATCCGATTACTTCACAGGTCTTCAAAAGACCATTTGCTTGTAAATGATGCTCTGTTCTTTTTCACCCCTTTTTAGAGCCCCTACATCCCCACTCTGCCTATTGCTGAAAAAATTAGCCTCCCCCGAAATTTTGCTCTGGTTGCGCCTTTGGAGACGACCAAATGCAGCCAACTCCAACACAACCCTCCTCTTACCTCTCACAGTGTCTTGTTGTAGTGCTACAAAAACACACGCTTTGCCTGGCTCACTTAGGGGCATATTATCAAGAACAGCGTTAAAATTATTGCCGCTTTAGTGGCAGGAAACTGCCGCTAAAGCGGCGATAAAGAGCTTGATAATATGCCCTTGTGAATTCCCATAGAAGCCCAGCTTCACACCAGAACCTGGGCTGCTATGGGAATTCACAAGGGCATATTATCAAGCTCATTATCTCTGCTTTAGCGGCAGTTTCCTGCCACTAAAGCGGCAATAATTTTAACGCCGTTCTCGATAATATGCCCCGTTATGTTTCTAAATTAACGTCTTACTCTGAAAAGCTGCTTTACATTTCTTTCGCTGGATCAACCTTTTTTTTAAAACACCACCAGTGAAGGGTGGTGAACTATGGTCCACAAAGAGCAACTCAAAGCTTTCTTGTTCTTTATCAGAAACATCTGTCAGTCAATGATTATCGCCAGCCTTTTCGGCCCCTTAAGAGCCTGGGTGGATGAGTACAATACGCGGTATTTAGGATCGGGGGTGCACGGAAATAAGGACGGATAGTTGAATAAAGTGCGAGTGGATGGATGGCCAGATGGATGAATGGATAGCTAGATGGATGGATGTATGATGGAAGGATGAATGGATGCATGGACCAGTACTTAGGATAGACGGGTGGGCTGATAGATGCGTAGGATTGGTTCTGGGACAGATGTATGTATGGATATATGGGCGTATGACTGGATGGATGGCACAGTGCTTACCATAGGCAAGTGGGCGGATAGATGCTTAGGATAAGTGCAGGGAAAGATGTATGTATGTATGTATGTATGTATGTATGTATGTAGGTAGGAATGTATGAATGAATTGAAAGATGGTTGGATGCCACAGTGCTTAGGATGGATGGATGGATGGATGCAGGGCTTTAAGTGGGCGTCTCTGAGCACCGGCAGTTATTTTCGGAAGGCCTCGAAACGGATCTCTATCGGGCTTTATTTTCGGCCCTCGCAAAGGTAGTCAGTTTTCTTTTTTTTTTTGCGCATGCTCATTTTGCTCACTACTAAGTGGAGATATCATGCTAGGTGAGCAACGTTGTAGGAGCGTGTTTTCCGAACGTAGGATAATTGGGGGGGATTTTCTTAAGCACACAATGCTAGTTATCTTGATGTAGACCACGCCCCTACTTGGATAGCCCACACCCCTTTAACAGGTTTGCCCGGCCCCTTTTAGAGCACCCCCAGTTTTTTTCCCCACTTAAAGCCCCGACTGTACCATAGTAACAAAGAAATGGTCCAAGCTTCCATTTAAATGTACAATGGCACCAACTTTCATAATTTGCCATCAACGCTGACAGCCTTCTACCACAGTGCAAGAGTGTCTATCAGCATGAAGATTTGTTATCCACAGAAATGTTGTGTGATTTGAGCAGCTGCCTGCTGGAACACTCATCACCAAAAGGTATTAAAACATATAAATTTGCGAGTAAAACATATACCATAAAGCTGTTCATAAATGGGCCCAGTGCCACTACACCACCCTCATCCCTATTCTTGCTTAACCTTACGAAACCAAAGAAAGAGCCCCAGCAAACCTGGTAGAGCCACTATAGCAATACAGGGACTTAATTTCAACAAGTGTCTGCCGGAACGCTCAGCAACAAAAGGTATTAAAACATGCACATTTCTGGATAAAACATGTACCATGCCATAGAGCGCTTAATAAGTGGACCCAGTGGCACTATATCACCTTTACTAGCTACACATGTGCACGTTACAAATGTACGTATTATAATCAGCAACATACCCACCTCTCCCACCCCCACCCCTGCCCTTGCTTAACCTTACGAAATCAAACGGCGAGCCCTTGCACTCCCGTTAGCGCCACTATAGCCATACGTAGACTTAATTTCAACAGGTGTCTGCCGGAACGCTCATCAGCAAAAGGTATTGAAACCTGCAATTTTGCAAGTAAAACATACACCATACCATAAGGCAGTTTATAAATAGTCCCAGTACCACTACACCACCTCCACACCCGCCCTTGCTTAACTTTACGCAATAAAACAAAGAGCCCCAGCAAACCTGGAAGCGCCACTATAGCCATACAGAGGCTTCATTTCAACAGATGTTTCCCGAAACGCTCATCAGCAAAACATACTACAACATGCAAATTTGCGGGTAAAACAAATACCATGCCATAGGGCGCTTTATAAATGGTCCCAGTGGTACTACATCACCTTTAGTAAATAGACATCTGCAGATTACTAAAGTCTGTGTTTTAATCACCAACATACCCACCTCCCCTACCCCCACCCCCGCCCCCGCTTAACCGTACAAAATCAAAGCGAAACCGCCACCATTCCTAGTAGCGCCACTATACCCATACACAGGCTTAATTTTAACAGGTGTCTTCCGGAACGCTTATCAGCTAAAAGTATTCAAACAGGCGGGTAAAACAAACCATCCCATAGCACGGATTATTAATGGGCCAAGTGGCACTACACCACCTTTACTAGCTAGACATCTGTATGCTAATAAAGTTGTTTAAACACTCCGTAGAGTGTATAGCAGAGGATGGGAAAAGTAAACAAAGTTCTAATTCCCAAACTTTTGATATACCGTCCCTTTACTGTATGTATATTAAGGACATTACATGGAATGAAAAAATTGACGAGTGTCTCAAAAGGGATAGTGAAGCTGAGCACCGTTAAAACCCGGACCACTTAAACACCTACGTATATTCAGCACAGGGACACAGCCTGACAAGTAGTATCACTTCTAATCACATGTAGTTTACTAATGTCATGAAAGTCCAACCGAAAATATACCGAACATTTTCATTTCTTTTTTCTCTCACACATTTATAAAACATCTCTTCTAAAGAAACACTCCCCAACCACTTCTATTTCATAAGAACAGACAATTATTAATACGTTTACTACCATATATTTTAGTATATCTGACCTTTTATTATTCACTAGTCACAAACTACTAAAACTATTAACTATACCCAAATGCAAACCAGAAACCATGTTCATATTATATCTCAACCTATGATCAAATGATTCAAACTATGCGTACATCTAAAAGGAACGCATCACTTTTACTATCTTCATCTCTTCTCCATGTAATCTCCAAACACTGTAGACGGCCTCACAGTACAACAACCTACCTAGACTTATATTCAAATCTACCTCTCACTGTCAAAAATGAGACCACAACCTGTCCACATAACATTTCTGGGTTTGGTTTTAACGCTTTTAACTTAATAACACATACATCCCCTACCCCACCCCCCCCCCCCACTACTTCCACAAAAAGTATAATTTGCAAACGTGGGACATTTTGTTTATCTCGCCTGAATACATTAAACCCAAATCAACGCTGTATTTCATTTTCAAAACCATACAGTCCTTTAAAGATGACAAACTACATTTCTTCTTTGTGAAAAATTCCTAAACATATATAAAGTGCTTATTTAACAACAGGTCAAACTTTATGCATATTTTATAACCAATATGAAACACCACACTTTAGTAACAGTATATTATTTTGAAATAAAAAATACTTTCAAACTTTGCAATTCTAGGTCAGGACCGGAGGCGAGGATTATGCTATCCTTTCTTCACTTTATTGATAGCAGCCATTTCAAAGTCAAAACAACTACCATTCCCATGAACCATAGGGAATAAACATTAAAACCATAGTGTCCACAGATAGAATGTCCCTTTCAATGCACCAATCAGGAATCCCCAGGGTGTTGCTAGTCCTCTGTTTGTGACCATACTTCCTCTTTCTTCGCTGCTTGCAGACAAGATAAGTCACCTTTGCTCTATTTGCTTACTGTTTGTAATATTATCTGCAGTTTTGTTTATGCGCTTATTGCCTTTGTTTCTTTGATGTGTGTTCATTACCTTGGTAATATGCTGTAGTACGGCATTTCCGTGCGCGAAATACCACGGTTTCTGTTTCCCTCACGGAGCGGTTGTGTCGAGGGCGCGCGCCAAATTCACCGGCGCTCCACTCGTTTTTTCGTTGTTTACTTTGCAGTCATTTCTGTTTTGTGTGGTCTTGAGCGAACCACCGCTACTCGGCGCTTCGCTTTGGCCGCGGGAGTCTTCCAGCTCCCTAGCGGCTGTTGTTGGTGTGGGCTTGAAGTGGCTTAACAACGCCACCAGAGGGCGCCTGACGACGTCCTCTGACGAGGTGGGCACTCTTGGGATTCCGATCATTCCTGAAGCGTCGGAACCCAGCGCTGCACCGCCGTACGCGAGCCTTGTCTGTTGTCTGCCTTGCACGCCCCTGGCAAGGGTCTGTATCTTGCCATTAGGCTTCTTTTAACTGTTTAACGCCCCCGTGTGAACGCCCGGTTGCTCGGGTCTGTATCTGCCATTAGACAGCATTGCAGAGTTTTCTGCTTGGGGGTCAGTATATTTAGGCCAACAACGCTTAGTTTTATGCAGTGTCAGTAGCGCAGTTATACTGCAAGGACCCATTTCAGGCAGACTGCCCATAATATATATTCTGCACCAGGGCTGTTTGGGTCCTAGGCTTCAAGCCTTTGTTCTGCGAGCACTACCCGCCCATATTTTGGCTGATTCCCAGCCACCCTTAGTTAAGGTTAGCCTCCTTTACAAGTTTTATTGGCCATTGTCTGTTACCCATATACTATGGAGACCTCCCATGACGACGTAGTCTACGATGATCAGTGGGAAGAGGACCCCCTGGCGGCTCTTCCCTGGGGAGACGATTTCTATGATGCTCTTGATGAGTCCATCCACAAAGCGGTGGAATTGGCCATGACTCCTTTGGAGGAGCGGTTATCCTGCAAAATTGACCAAGCCTGTGAAAAACTGGCCAGGGCCGCGCAATCCTCAGCTTCAGGCCTTCCTCCCAATGACCCTGCCTCAGATGCTCATTCCCCTCCGCCTAAACGGGCTAGGGATGCGGGGACGAGTTCCGACACCTTTGCCCGCCTTAAGCAGGCTTTCCTATCTAGTTGTGCTTCCCCTGCAACTGCCTCTTCTGTACCTCCACCAATACCCTCTACCTCATCGGGCGGGAATCCTGATGACCAAGGGGACGCGGATGCCTCTCCTGAGCGGTCCCATCCGTGGCTCCCTTCCAAGCCGCCTGCGGCTGACACAAACTTGTGTGCAGACATGCTGGATCCAGATGATGTCTTACACCCGGCTCCTCTGACTAAATTGTTGGATATCTTGGGGCCTATTACCAAAATTTGGGATATGGCAGAGGAAGCCAAGGTTTCGTGCTCCCTAATTTCTCCGGAGCATCTCTCCTCATGGGCCCAACGGGTAGTGGTGTTCCTCGGAAACGCCAACTGCGCGCTTTCCAGAGAAAGGCGCAGGTCTCTTCTTATTAAAGTTGATCCCAAGCTCGGGGACCTGGGGGACACTGAGGCGGGCCCTGTGACTCAGGGTGGCCTTGTTGGTGAACCCTTTATCAGGGAGCTGGGTAGGTTCGTTAACACCTTCACCTCCCTAGATAGGGCTCAAATTTCCATCGGGAAAGTGTTTCACCCTCATGTTTTCCGGGGGGAAAGACGAGGTAGGGGCCGCTCGTCCGGCCGTCCAAATCAGACCAGAGGACAAGACTCCAACCAAGGACAATATCAGGAAGCCCGTTTTGGAAACTTCTACCCCACCAGGGGCAGACGAGGCAAGAACAGAGGCGGCAGAGGAGGAGGCGGCTCCATTTCTTCCGGTGAGTGTTCTCCCTTCTTAAAGTGGGGAGACGTCTGGCGCATTTTTTCCCAATGTGGACATCTATCACGAGGGACGCTTGGGTCCTACAGAGAGTATGGGGCTTTCATATAGAGTTTCAAGGAACCCCAGTGCAGGTAGTGCTCCCCCCCCCCCCCGACCACTTTGTTTTTCAGAGGTAGACGCGGGTTTGATCGACCGGGAGGTCCATGCCCTTCTGACCAAAGGTGCAATAGAAGAATCCGTGCCGCATCCAATAGGTTTTCTAAGCAACCTCTTTCTTGTGGACAAATTAGATGGGGGTCAACGTACGGTTATCAACTTGCGAGAATTCAACGAGTGGCTGGTTTACCGCCACTTCAAGATGGAGGGAATCCATCTCCTTGGAGACATCCTGCGTCTTGGAGACTGGATGGCGCGTCTCGATCTCAAGGACGCTTATTTAGCGGTGCCCATCTTCCCTCCTCATCGCAGGTTCCTTCAGTTTCAGTGGCGCAACAAAACCTACGAGTTCACCACCCTTCCCTTTGGTCTGTCCTCCGCCCCCTGGTGTTTCACCAAGGTCTTGAGGCCGGCAGATGGCGCAGGATCCGAGAACCCTGTCTCGACACCTACAAACCGCGGTAGATCTTTTCCAAAATTTGGGGTTCGTGATAAACGAAAACAAATCTACTCCGATTCCCTCCCAAAGAGTGGTTTTCCTCGGGTTCCTGATAGACTTGGTGGAGTCCACTCTCAGCCTTCCTGCTCGCAAGCTGACGAAGATTCGCCACGAACTTCGGAGAGCTTTAACGCTGGCTCGGATCTTCCTCCGACAATTGGCTCGGATAGTCTGGCTTCTGTCAGCCTCCATTCAGGCCGTCTTTCCCGGCCCGCTCCATTACAGAGCTTTACAACGCCTCAAAGCGGAACATCTCCACAAGGGTCACCCTTATTCATTCAAGGTGGGCCTGACAACAGAAACCAAGGAGGAGCTTCAATGATGTCGCTCTCCCACATGGAAGCCTGGAATGGGTGTGCCATCTTCGGTTCCGCGCCCGATATCGTTGTAGAGTCCGATGCGAGCAGATCCGGATGGGGCGCAAAGTGTGGCGACTTCACCACCACGGGGGTGTATGGTCTCCTTCGGAACAACAGTTGCACATCAACTGTCTGGAGCTTTTGGCGGGTTCATTCGACATCAAGTGTTGGACCAAAGATTCGGTTCGCTCCTGCGTCCTTCTCAAAATGGACAATATCTCCGCAGTCCGGTATATCAATCATCTTGGGGGCACTCGCGAGCGAGCACTTTCGGACCTGGCGGCGAACCTCTGGCAGTATTGCCTGGACCATCAGATCTCGGTCACGGCGGAGTATCTGCCCGGCCAGGACAACCAGGTGGCAGACTTTCACTCCCGCCACTTCCACGATCTGAGTCTCTGGAAGCTACATCCAGGGGTATTTGCAGATCTTCAGTGTCTTTGGGGTCCCTTCTCGGCCGACCTCTTCGCCTCCCGCCTGGATTACCAACTTCCCTGGTTTTACAGTTGGAGGCCGGACCCTCTGGCGGAACAGTCGGATGCTTTCCTCCAGGACAGGCGGACCGAAGCGGGCTATGCCTTCCCCCGTTTGCAATGATAACCCGGGTTTCGTCCCAGGTTCGCCGGCAGAGAGCGACCATTGTTCTCATCTCACCGATTTGGAGGTCTCAAGTCTGGTTTCCGGTTCTACTGGAACTTTCCTGGGATTATTCGATCCCACTCCCCCAGTTTCTAGCTCTTCTTCTGAGTCCGGACGGATGTCCTCACCCATTCATTGAACAAGGCTCCCTGACTCTAATGGCGTGGCGGATTACAGGGGACGATGGGCGGTCCCGTGCCTTTCGGGAGCGGCTGAGACTTTCCTGTCCGAGGCCTGGGCAGACAGCACTCTCAAGCGTTATCGATCCACATGGAGATGGTGGTGTCGTTGGTGTCAGCGACGGAATTTCAATCCCGTTGCAACTGATGTGACCGCCATCTTGAATTTTTAGGCCTCCATAGCAGAGGATGGTCTCGCGTATAGGACCATCAACACCTTCAGGTCCACCATTTCTGCTGGTCACGCGTTGGTTGATGGTTCACCTGTCGGAGAACACCCCTTGGTTTGTCGACTCCTTAGGAGTATACGTCTATCACTTCCCCCAGAGCCTCGTTATTCCCAATTATGGGATGTTAACAGAGTGTTGAACCTCTTTCAGTCTTGGCAACCGAATAGGTTTCTATCCAGGAAAGAACTTTCGGTTAAGATGGCCATGCTTCTGTGCCTCATTTCTTGCAGACGGGTCTCTGATGTCAGAGCTTGGGATGTGTCTGGTAGAATCTTCTCTCCCACCGGTGTCACGTTTACCATTCGTAGACGCACCAAGTGCGGGACGACTACTGTCTCCTACCCTGCTTTCCCGGACTCTCCCAAACTCTGTGTAGTGGCCTGTCTCAAGGCCTACGAGGAGATGATGGAAGAGTTGAGACCCCGTGGGGAACGCCGGTTGCTCATTGCGCTTAAGAAGCATCATAAGGCGGTCTCTTCTCCCACGATTGCCCGGTGGGTCCGTTGGATTATGCAGGAGGCAGGCATAGATTTACGAGCATTTGGTGCTCATTCTACAAGAGGAGCTATGGCCTCCAAGGCCTTTACCCTGGGAGCTCGTCTGGAAGACATCCTGAATGCAGCGGATTGGTCTTCAGACTCAACCTTTAAGCGTTTTTATTTCAAACCGGTTATTGACATGGCTCATTTAGTTGTGAGCAAGCTTTAAACGAGCATAATCCTCGCCACCTGTCCTGACATAGAATGAAAAATTTCCTAGCTAACGTAACGGAAAGTTTCAATTCTATTAAGGACTCGGAGGCGAGGATTATCCCACCCAGGGTTCAACTTGGTTGTTTTACCTCCCTCGTATTTGGGGTAAGTAAAATGTTTACGTGACATTCTGATATTGTGATCTTGTACATGCTTTGTCGCCTTCTCTCCTCAGGGCTAAACCTTAGCCACTGCTGTCGCTTACGCCTTCTTTTAGTTTTCCAGGGGATTCGAGTAAACAAGACTCCTGATGTGAATCTGCTGACTGACTGAGCGACGAAAGAGGAAGTATGATCACAAACAGAGGACTATCAACACCCTGGGGACTCCTGATTGGTGCATTGAATGGGACATTCTATCTGTGGGGACACTATGGTTTTAATGTTTATTCCCTATGGTTTATGGGAATGGTAGTTTTGACTTTGAAATGGCTGCTATCAATAAAGTGAAGAAAGGATAGCATAATCCTCGCCTCCGAATCCTTAATAGAATTGAAACTTTCCGTTACGTTAGCTAGGAAATTTTTCATTCTTTCTTTGTCACACAGTATATGTAATGCAGCGCTTTCATCAAGAATGGAACCAGTAATGGCACAATTTATCTGTCGCTCCACATATAAATACATGTAAAGAACAAATCAGAATACTTCATTCCTTCATCGACATTCCAAAACTTATCTCCATTGGTTATTTTTGAATTTTCCATCTGAAAAGCTACTTAATATTCCGCGCCACATACTGTTTAGAAGTTCAACCTATTTTATCACCACACTTTCTGGAACATTCTACGACACCTGCAGGTTAAAAGTTCATGATTTTTTTAAACGTAAGGTTTTTTTTTCAGCATATTCTCAAACATTTAACAGCACCTGCGGGTTAAAAGTTCATCGTTGTTTGAAGTTCCAAATGTACCTTCCAAGTGCAAGTAGCACGTCTGGTTGAGCTGAGCACATTTCATCCTATCGTATGGACTCCACATTTAGACTGCTCTTTATTAACCAATGACAAACGTGCTTTTTCATGCAACTAATATGCACCCTAGTTTTTAGTACCCAATGCTTCTTATCTTCCAATCAATTATCGTTTTCTGTGGGTGAAAAAAAAGATTTTTCCCCATCTTTAAACATATCTCTTACTCTACGAAGGAACTGCATGAGCTACAGACATCTTTCCATACCTTCCAGCCATACCTTCAAAATGCTAGTGTGGATCGTAGGACATAGCTAGGTTTTCTGGTGCAAGAAGTATGCAGAACAGAGACGTATTGACTTAGACCTAGGTTTACAAAATGTGGACATTAAATGGTTTGCACCGAGAGGATTGAAGTGGCACCAATTGTTGCCTTTGGTTAAAACCTGTTAGCATCTCCAACACCCTGACATCATGATTGTGCATTGTGGTGGAAATGACCTAGGCACATTGACTGGGGTAGGTTTGGAAATGCTAATGAAGGACACCTTTCGACAATTGATGTTGCTTTTGCCTCAAACTGTCTTTGTATATTCCAATATATGCCAAAGACAAAAGTGTAAATGGTCAAACCAATTTTGTCCTCAGATTGCAAAATCTAGGAAGAATGTCAACAAAGCTGTGTCTGCATACCTCAGAGACCATAGAATGGGGTCGATCTACAACAACAACATACGTTTTGATATGGCTGATATCTACAGAAGTGATGGAGTACATTTCACAGATCAGGGAAATCGAGTTTTTCTGAATAACCTGAAGCTGTGCATCCGCACTTATATGTAGCTCCAACTAATAAACACAAGGGCTCTATTTAGAGCCGCCTTATAGCTGACAACTTAGGCCTGCTATTTTAGGGCCAGGTAACGGCAGCTCCGGCACCCTCGCTAAAATGTATTCTCCACACAGCTGTGGCACAGCGGCCACACCATCTGACTTTGGAGCACAGAGCTCTCGCTTTGATCACCGACTCAAGCGACAGCTCAGGATAGCACCATGTGCCTCTGAGCAATAGCTCACTTAATGTGCACGCCGGCCTCTAGCGCCTGCAGACCCATACGAGTGAGTAGTTTGTACTTTACAAATACCGCATTGATTGGAAACGGCAGAATTGAACTTCACACTCCCTCTGTAGCACCCCCCAATCACCCTACAGACGTCACACTGTTTAAAACAAAACTTCCTCCTAGTACGTATGCACACATGCTGACATTACTTAGACAGGTGTGCCGCAGCGGCTAGAAAACATGAGTTCAGAGCACAGGGGTCACAGTTTAATCCCCTGCTCCAGCAGCAGCTCACCACCATGTGACTGTGGGCAATAGCTCACTTAATAACTCACATAATTTCCACGCCGGCCTCCAGGGCCTTTAGACCCATAGCGGTGAGTAGTTTGCGCTTTACAAATACCGTATTGATTTACCTTCGTACTCCCTGTATAATACCACCTAAGCGGGACAAAAGGGGGGTGGTGATGGACGGAGCATCAGAACCAATCAAACACTCACACCCAGTCAACAGATTTGGGTTTGATCCATCACCGTTCTTTAGCCCACTCTGCCACCCCAGTTCAGACATGGCCATATGCAAATCAGTCTGACCCTGTGCCTCATGGGAACAGTCCGGCCCGAACTGCCAAGCCATGCCTTCCCTGGACCGGAAACAAGCTTCCTAGGACCGGTTTCTGGCATTTCAGCCGTCTTCAGCCAGGCTTGCTTGAATCCAGTGGCAAAGTGAGCAAGGGACTCACGTCTGAGCATAGCCTGCCAACTTATGGCGAACAATGCGGGACAAAAGGGGGTGGTGATGGACGGAGCATCAGAACCAATCAAACACTCACACCCAGTCAACAGATCTGGGTTTGATCAATCACCGTTCTTTAGCCCACTCTGCCACCCCAGTTCAGACATGGCCATATGCAAATCAGTCTGACCCTGTGCCTCATGGGAACAGTCCGGCCCGAACTGCCAAGCCATGCCTTCTCTGGCACCATAGCACCATATACAAATTACCGTGTTCCAAACAAAACTTCCTCCTACTACATATAAAATATTACTGACACTACTTGGACAGGTGTGGCACAGGGCCCAGAGCACATGACTTCACAGCATAGGACACACAGTTTGGGCTCACGGTTTCATCCCAGAGTCCAGCAGCAGCTCAATTTAGCAGCATAACACTCTAGGCAATACCTCACTTAATTTTTGTACCCCGCACTTTCAGACCAGCAGGGGTCAGTAGTTCAGCGCCTTTATCCCCAAGTCCGGCCGCAGCTCAGCTTACGCCCCCAACGCCATCAGACCCGTACGAGTGAGTAGTTTGCACTTTCCAAAGCTTAGTAGCATGAGACTCTACGCAATACCTCACATATTTTCCATACCCCAGCACTTTCAGACCAGAAGGGGTCAGTAGTTCGTCCTAGTAGGTATAAACAAATGCTGACACTACTTCCACAGGTGTGGTGCAACGGAGAGGGCACCTGACTTCACAAACATAAGACACACAGATTGGGCTCATGCTTTAATCCCAGAGTCCCGCAGCAGCTCACCTTAGCAGCATCAGACTCTACGCAATATCTCACTTAATAACCGTACCCAGCACTTTTTAGACTGGTAGGTATGAGTAGTTCGCTTCGCACCCCCTCTATAGCAAACCCTAAACACCACACAGAGGTTACAGTGCTCCTACCCTCCGCTTTCCTACTTTTTTCGCCCTTTTCTCCCCTTACTCGCTTTGACGGAAACACAAAATGCCGGCCAACACTTCCTAGTTGCACCCGCTCGCTGCGCTCCCAACCAATAAGTAGCAAGCTCATGCTCGTAACGCCTCAGCCAATCAGATGGCAGAATTCCCAAATAATGATCTGTAAATTTCGATATTTCTCAAACCTACTGAACGGATTTCACCAAATAAACAAAAGCGTGCTTTCTAGACCGAGACCCTTCTCCCTGCCAAATTTGGGGTAATTCCGTTCACCCATTTGACCTGTAGCCTGGTCTAAATTTCCTATGGAAATGAACATGGAGAAAACACGTTTTGGGACCCCCCTTTTTTCTCGGCCCCCCCTTGACAAATCACCCCCAAAGTTTCAACATAGGAGCTGATATGAACAAAGAATTAGTCTGGACAATTTTATGAAGATTCATCAAACGACGCCAAAGTTATAAGCAAAACAAAAAATGCTCTTCCTATGGAAACTTGGTCCTAACTATTACTACCTACTGGCAACCGCGGGAGGGAGGGATCGATGGATGGATGGAGAGATATATATATATATATATATAAAATTCACTTAAAAAAACATAGGTTTCACACATGTTATAGTTAGGTGGATATTTCACTCGTAAAAAACCAATGAAATTCCCCCGTTATAGTTAGTTCAGATAACACCGGCGAGTTAAATAAAAAAAAATTCAATTGTTTTTTTCTGCCTTCGGGGTCCTTCAGGGACCCCCTGACAAAGGCTAGGGGGTCAGGAACTCTCTACCCTGCCCCCTTTTCACGTTCGCCACCTTCCTTTTTCACTCTCGCACTGAAAACAAACAAAATGGCGGCCGACACTTCCTGATTTCGACCGATTCGAACGTTGACTAACATGTAACCACCAATCAGAATTACGCTTGCGCACGTTAGGGTGCTCGCACGGTGCGCGTCTATAGATATGTATGTGCTTTTAACTGCAAAGGCGCATCCCTGACCTGAGGACTACCTCTCTGCCAAATTTCAAGTAATTCTGTTCAGCCGTTCGGGCTGTACCTTCGACTAAAGGTCCTATGGGAAAATGCATGGGAAAAACGTGTTTTGGGACCCCCCTTTTTTCTCAGCCCCCGCTTGACGAATCCCCCCGACACTTTCAGGGTAGGAGCTGAGCGGAGCGCCCCATTAGTTTTGAAAATTTCGCGAAGATTCGTCAACCGGCGCCAAAGTTATTCAAAATAGATTTTCAGATTTCCTATGGAAACACGGTCCTAACTATAACTATCTACTGGCGACCGCCAGTAGATTATATATATATATATATATATATAAAATCTACTGGCAGTCGCCAGTAGATAGTTATAGTTAGGATCGTGTTTCCATAGGAAATCCGCAACATTCTATTTGGAATAACTTCGGCGCCGGTTGACGAATCCTCGCCAAATTTTCAAAATAGGCGGGGCGCTCCGCTCCGCTCCTACCCGGAAAGTCTCGGGGGGATTCGTCAAGTGGGGGCTGAGAAAAAAGGGTGGTCCCAAAACGCGTTTTCCAAATGCAATTTTCCATAGGGACCTTTAGTCCAAGGTACAGCCCGAACAGCTGAACAGAATTACTTGAAATTTGGCAGAGAGGTAGTCCTCAGCTCAGGGATGTGCCTTTTGCATATATGTAGTCAATCTGTTCATTAGTTCCTGAGAAAATCAAAAGTAAAATCATATATATATGTGGGCGGAGCCTAACCACACATCTCATCCTGAGATCTGATTGGCTGTCAGCACTTCATCCAAGACGTGTTGGCAGCCATCTTGGGACCAATATACATGATAGCACCTCATTAAAAAGCATTGCAGTTAATAGAAGGTTTTAAGACTTTAGTTACATTATAAATCATTTGTTGATGGTATCATACTCATTTTAGGAATTGTGGTATGTTCTAAGGTGATTTCACCATGTGAAAAAGCCTTCTGCTGGGATATCATGACTGAGAGAAAAATATTTTCTCATGCTTTTCCCACAGAGGTTTGGAAGGTGATCTATAAGCTAAACTGAGAGCTTATTTTCTGTAAATTCACATTATCTTTCTCAGTCATGTGAGAATGAAGTCTGACATTCTCAGTAAAACATGTACATCCAACAAGGGCAGAGACTGTCAGTTGATTCCTTTGTGTTCTACTGCAGCTTCCCAGAGTGTTCAAAGAACAACTAGAGCGCTAACAGTCCTACTTATGATAAACGTATGGCGACACCTGAAGCCATCTTGCTTGGATTAAAGTGGTAACTCTTAAAACATTTAATTTAAAAAGGAACAAAATGAGGGGGTTCATTTTTCCATAAGAAATATGATTAGTGCTGCAGAAAGAAAAATTAGGGCACATTTTGAGTGACTTCTCAAATCCTCTTCTATTTCATTAAAAAATTCTGACATGCAGACTGAAACATGCACTTTCAATACCAGCAGCAGTTTTCCCTGGTGAGCAGTAGCTTTACTACAGTGATCTAATGAGCAAAAAGAGTGCTAACATTCTGAATTCATGGCAAATGTGAGACATCTGAATGCCTTCTTGATGGAATCAAAGTAAAAAACTGAAAGTATTTCCTACTGAGGAGACTGCAGTAAATGAGGAAATTAGGAAACTTCATAACAAATAAGTCTCCCAAGATGGCCACCAGAGACAAAAGAGCCCAAATGTAGCCCAAAATCACCCAGATGTAGCCCAAATATAGCCCAATGACAGAAGTGTGCAAAACACTTATTATTTTGTGTTTTTGCAGTGTTATATAGTGCAGACTTGTCAGGTATTGGAGTGCTTTACATGAGCATTGGTTACATCACACAAGAACAAATTCATTTTGGTTGTAGACATGGGGAGACTAAGTGATTTGACCAGAATCACAGAATGTCGAGCTGAAGCAGAAACTCCAACCTCGTTCCCCAGTTGCAAAGTCTGCAGTTCTGGAAGTAACACCACATCCTCTCCCCTCAGTGCAACATTTAATCAAGTGGTCAACTGGATAAAAAAACATAAAGATAACAAATAATTTAAAAGTGCTTTGTCGCTATTTGAAAACTCAGAAAATGTGTCCTTATTTTAGTCTTTTAGAGCACTAACCACAATTTTGATGCCACTAAGACGCTCTCATATATGTAATTTCTAAAGGAAATGCTCTAGATATTACAGTTTTGATTACATCAAGATGACATCAGGCGTTCCACACTTTTGTAATAAATATAGAATGTTAGCAATCTAGTTGTTCATTAGGATACTGTTGAGAGGCAGAGGCCAGGGGCACGGACTCTGAAAATTGAAGGCGGGTAGGAGGGTGCAAAAGCAACAATTTAACCACACTGAGCAGGCAGGAAGGGCCGTGGCAGCACAACAGACTATGGAGGGCAGTGGAAAGGGGGGCAGGGGCAACAAACCAACAATACAGGACTTGCAAGAGAGGCTGTGGCAATGTAATAGACCATTGTGGGCAGAAGGAAGAGGCAATGGTAGTACAACCATACATGCCAACAGACCCGATTCAGCCAGGAAACGTCCCATGTTTTTAAGCTCAAATGGGCTCTATTTGATCGGTCTCCTGTCTACAATCTCCTCTTTTTCAATGTAACTCAAAGGGGAAAATCAATACCCCAGTTTTTTTTCAAAATCTCCCTCTTACCAAGTTCAAAATGTTCGCAAGTATGGTACATTGGATCATGGAAGGAAATGGGGTAGGGACATGGACTTGGATAACAGAGGACAGGAGGGACATGGAGAGGTGCATCAAACTGACCTTGCAGGGCAGGCATCAGGGTTTGCAGCAGCCCAATACACCACACAGGGCATACGGGACGGGAGTGCAGCACAACAATCCATAGAAAGCAAGAGGGAGGGGACATGACCATGCACATGGACAACAGAGAACAGAGGGGCAAGAGGCAATGGTAGCTAGCTGACCATAATGGACAGACAGGAGAGAAAGCTGCAGCATAACAGACCATAAAGGGCAGGAGGGACGGATCAGGGGCATTACAATAGAACAGACAAGCCAGGAGGGAGGGTGTAGGGGTCTGCACATGTAAACAGAGGGCTGGGGGCAAAGGGGCAGGGCAGGAGCAGCAAGATAGCCATGGAGGTCAGGCAGGATGGGCACTAGAAGCAAGACACACCATGAAGAGCAACAGTGAGACTGTGATGGAATACGCACAGACCATGGAGGGAAGGTGGGAGGGGGTCAGGGGCAGCTAAATGACCACACAGGGAAGGTGGGAGGGGCCATGGCAGCACAGAAGACCATGCATGGCAAGTGGGAGGGTTAGTGGCAGCACAATGGCTATGATGTGCAAGAAGGAGGGTGCAGGGGCATGCACAAAGGACGATGGATGATAGAAGGGAGGGTCAGGACCTGTGCACAGACAAGAAAGTTCAGGGGAAGGGGCCTCACAACAGACCGCACGGGGCAGGCAGGAGGAGCAGTTGCAGCACAACAGACCAGGGAGGGCAGAAGGGTGTGGCAGTGCAATGGACCATGTAGGACAGGAGGAAGGGGATAGGGGCATGGCATGTGGACAGGCAGGGTGGAGGTGGCAGGGACAGGTTACAGTCATCTGACAATGCTAGGCAGGTGGGAGGGGAGTGGCAGCTCAACAGAACACTCAGAGTAGATAGGAGTGGCAGGTCCATGGAACATGGTGGGCAAAAAGGATGGAGCAGGGGCATGCACAAAGACATTGGAGGGCAGGGGGAAGGAGAATAGGGGCAGCAAGCTAAGCACAGAGTTTAAGCAGGAGGTCAATGATGGGGCATAGAATTGGGCAATGGAGGGCAGGAGGAGTGGACTGGTACATCATACTAAATTGAGGGCAGTGGCAGCACATCAGACCATGCATGGCAGGAGGGAGGAGGCTAGTCCATGGTGGGTGTAACACAGCATTGGGCTCTGCCAGGAGCGCGCTGTGACTCTCAAGTGATGTTCGTCCCCTTTCCAGAGAGTAAAATAAAAAGTATTACACATCCGGCAGTGGATGTGTGTTTTATTAACCGTGAGGGGGGTTTCTTGCATAGTTATGGTCGAATTTTTGTCGAATCCCCTTTGAATGGCTTGGTGTGCATGTGTATTAAATGTGCCCGTCAATAGCTACCCATGTTTGTCTAAATAAACGACAAGGGTGTCTACCGGGATTAGGCATGGTAGGGCATCAGACATGTCAGAGCTTCACTAGTGGTGTAAATACATTCCACGTGGATTCATTGTATGCATAGTCGCCTTTTAATGAATATCACGCAAATCGTCATGGTGATAGGTACGTACGGTTTGTCCAGCATGTCCTAGGTGTGTCTATAAATATGTATTTTTTAAAAATAATAAAAAACAGTGGCCGGCCCTGGGGATTGGGGTAAAAAAAATATAATTAGGAGACAGGCCGTGGGGGATGGGGTCATCAGGGCCAATAAATTAGAATAAGAAGGGGAACCACACAGCCCCCCTTCTTAAAAAATTAAAATAAATAAAAGACTGGCATCGTGCCGGAGGCCACGCCCCCTCCTTGCAGCACTCTGCAAACGCGCCCCCTGGCGAGTTGTAAGTTGGGGAATGAATTCCTCTTCAATACTGA
Source organism: Triturus cristatus (assembly GCF_964204655.1). Classification (NCBI taxonomy): domain Eukaryota; kingdom Metazoa; phylum Chordata; class Amphibia; order Caudata; family Salamandridae; genus Triturus; species Triturus cristatus. The sequence continues at coordinate 808,636,229 of NC_140592.1, read as the reverse complement.
GGGCCCCTGGGGGCTGACTAGCCCACCAAGTGCTTCCAGTAAGCGCCACTGAGCTGCATTGCAGAGAGGTGGTCCAGGCCGTGCCACTTTTTACACCTCTCTGCAACGCAGCTCTGTGGCACTTACTGGAGGTACCTAGTGGGCTAGTTGGACCCTAGGGACCCTCAGGATTCAAATGAACTTAATCTCCCAACTAAAAACGGACACAGGGCGTGTTTACACAGTGGTGAAGGGAGGGGACGGGGCCTGAGTTAACGTGTGCAAATCACCCTGTGGCCTGTTTTAAGAGGTAGTTTTAATCCCCCTGCCCTATTATATACTAGGGGCTTACAGAGGAGGTCATGCTAATCACAGGGGGCCCGCAACGCATAATGTTCCCTAGTGTATGTAGGTGTTTTCACTGTATTCTAAGTGTCTTTTAACATAGCACTGGCTCTAGGACTGGTTAGTCAGACTCAGTTACCACCAGTATCCGTCTGAAAAAGTTGAGGGTACAGGATGATTTTGCAACAAGGCTTCTTTCTGCTCTTCTTTTTGTTCTTTCTGCACGTTATCCTTCTTCCTGCACTTTTCTTCATCTTTGAGGACTTCTGTTGCTTCTTTCTGCACTTCTTTTTTTTCTTTCTGTGCATTTTTTCTTCTTTCTTCACATGTCCTATCTCTGTAGGCATAGTTAGAAATTAGCATTTAAAAAACCTTTGAAATTCACAGAAAAAACCATAGGTTTCAGGCACGTTATAGTTAGGAATTAGCATTTAAAAAACCTCAGAAATTCACTGAAGAAACCATAGGTTTCAGGGGTGTTATAGTTAGCTGGACTTTTCACTTGTACAAAACCAATGAAATTTCCCCGTTATAGTTAGTTCAGCTAACTATAACTCGCGCGCACGCAATGCACTGCTGATGACGTCACATATTACATCACTCATGACATGGTCAGTGACATCACTGATGACATCACTGATGACATCATCCTTGTGATAGAGTGGCAGACCTCGTCTCACCCTAATATAACCTTTGATACACACATTCAAAAATAGAGACTAAAATTTTCAAAACAATGGACATACCAATACCAGTTACAACAACCTCTTCAGTAATTCTAAGATCCACATACACTCATTCACCAACAGCCCTATACAGTCACTCATACATGTACTTACTCATCATATGTACTCATACACCTATACATCCCGTTACACAATGCCACTCATCCATAGAGTTACTCACACACATAGTCACTCATGCTAATAAAGAATCAAACATACATTTACTTGCATATACAGTTATACACACCACCACACTTACTTCTACGGAAACGTACACATACTTAGTCTTTTAAACAATCACTTATAGAAACACATACTTATTCATACAGGAACTCTTTCAATCTCTCACTCTCACATATACTCACTTATATACACCAATAGTCACATATACTAGTTTAAAACATATGTAGTTACTCATAAAGACACTATTGAGACAGTCATTCACTCACTAACACACCCATACACACACTCATCCACCCATACAGTCCTGCACACATGCGGTCTTCAACACATACAAAAAGTGAGTCACTCATTCATGCACCTATGCACTACGTAATACCCCCCACCGAACCATGCAGACACTCAGTCTGATACTCAAAAAACCAACTAATAACCTATATCGACACCCATGTAGCTACTCACCAACCCATGCAGCCACTTCTACACAAAGTGAGAGACTGATACAGATATTTACATATTTAAACATTACTCACTAAGCCATGTATTCACTATGATACACTTAATCAGTCAGTTACACAATCAATGTTTCGAAAACAAATCATCCATTTAGACACTTATATACCCATTTATTCTTCCATCGACCTTGAGATATACATATATAAAACATATTTAATTTTCAGAAAAACACACATTCACTGGATGATGTCATCAGTGATGTCATCAGTGATGTCATTTGAGATGTCATCAGTGATGTCATCAGTGATGTCACTGACCATGTCATGAGTGATGTAATATGTGACATCAGCAGTGAATTGCGGGCGCGCGAGTTATAGTTAGCTGAACTAACTATAACGGGGGAATTTCAATGGTTTTGTACAAGTGAAAAGTCCAGCTAACTATAACACCCCTGAAACCTATGGTTTCTTCAGTGAATATATATATATATATATATATATATATATATATATATATATATATATATATATATATATATATATATATATATATATATATATATATTACCTACTGGCGGTCGCCAGTAGGTAGTTATAGTTAGGACCCTGTTTCCATAGGAAATCCGCAACATTCTATTTGGAATAACTTTGGCGCCGGTCGACGAATGCTCGCGAAAATTTCAAAACTATTGGGGCGCTACGCTCCGCTCCTACCCTGAAAGTCTCGGGGGGATTCGTCAAGCGGGGGCTGAGAAAAAAGGGGGGTCCCAAAACGCGTTTTCCCCATGCATTTTTCCATAGGACCTTTAGACACATCTACAGCCCGAACGGCTGAACAGAATTACTTGAAATTTGGCTGAGAGGTAGTCCTCAGGTCAAGGAAGTGCCTTTTGTAGGTCTGGTGTAAATCTGTTCAGTAGGTCCTGAGAAAATAGCATTTAAATCAATATATATATCTGTAAGCGCGCTCCGTGCGCTTACCGTAAGCTTACCGTACGCGTACGGTGCCGTGCGCGAGCTCAATTCTGATTGGTGGTTACATGACTGTAAACATTCAAATCGGTCGAAATCAGGAAGTGTCGGCCGCCATTTTATGTCTCTCGCACTGAGAAACAAAGGTGGGGAACGTGAAACGGGGGCAACGAAGAGAGTTGCAGACCCCCTAGTGTTTGTCAGGGGGTCCAAGAAGGACCCAAAAGTACGAAAAATTAATTTTTAAAAAAAATCGCGGAGTACGCGTACGGTAAGCTTACCGTACGCGCACGGCAAAAAAAAAAAAAAAAAAAAGAAGTAAATCACATTTTTTAAATAAATTAAAGGATCCACAAGGGAGAAAAAAACAAATGTTACTGCGTAAAAAAATGCGAGGCGCGCACAGCATGGACTGCGCAATGAGGGCGCTCGGTGCGCGAAGCGCACCGAGCACCCACAGTGCGCGCACTGTGCGCGAAGCGCACCGTGCGCGCAGGGTGTGCGCATGGTGAAAAACCAGAAAAATAAATAAAAAATAAATACATAACTTAGCATTTAAAAAACCGTACAAATTCACTGAAAAAACCATAGGTTTCACACACGTTATAGTTAGGAATTATCATTTACAAAACCTTGCAAATTCACTTAAAAAACCATAGGTTTCACACATGTTATAGTTAGCTGTACATTTCACTCGTAAAAAACCAATGAAATTCCACGTTATAGTTAGATCAGGTAACTATAACTTGCGCGACCGCAATCCACAATGTGTAATTTCAGATGTCATCATTGATGTCATGAGTGATGTCACTGACCATGTCATGAGTGATGTACTATGTGACGTCATCAGCAGTTTATTGTGGGCGTGCAAGTTATAGTTACCTGATCTAACTATAACGTGGAATTTCATTGGTTTTTTACGAGTGAAATGTACAGCTAACTATAACATGTGTGAAACCTATGGTTTTTTAAGTGAATATATATATATATATATATATATATGAAAGCCACCACTCTCGTAATCACGAAAATACCAATCCTGTATCTATTACCGAAGATACATAAGGATTTGCAAAATCCTCCAGGTCGACCCATAGTGTCTTCCATTGGGTCACTATACGAGAATACCTCTAGGTTCATCGATTACTTCTTGAGGCCATATGTGGTTGCTCTGCCCTCGTATCTCAGGGATACAACGCATTTTTTAACCATCATTGAGGGCATACATTGGGAGGCAGAGTACACTCTGGTGTCTTTGGATGTTAGCAGTTTGTACACTAGCATCCAACATGAACAAGGCTTACTGGCTATCCAACACTACTTTAAAACTAGATCCATCTCTTTATTACATCATTCCCAGATGTTATTGGAAATGATTGAGATCTGTCTCAAAAATAATTTTTTCATTTTCAACGATGTCATCTATAAGCAGTCACAGGGCACAGCGATGGGAACCTGCTTCGCCCCCAGCTATGCGAATTTGTTCATGGGCTGGTGGGAGGAGCAGGTGGTCGCCAATATGCTGGAATTTAACAACGTTGCCCTGTGGCTGCGTTATATTGATGACATCTTTTTCATCTGGTGTGGTGATGAAGATTCTGTTCGAATCTTTATCGACAAATTGAATCACAATACCTGCAATTTACAATTCACTGAAAATATCAGTAAAAATTCTATGGAATTTCTGGATGTCCGCTTGGAAGTCACTAACAATCAGTTGACTACTGAACTATTCCGCAAGGACACAGCGGGCAATAGCATCTTGAATGCTAGAAGCAGCCATCCAGGAAATCTGATACGGAGCATCCCTTATGGGGAATTGCTGCGGGCCAAAAGGAATTGCAGTACAAAAGAGGCATATGAGAAAGAGAGGGACATTATGTGCCAGAGATTCAGGGAAAGAGGTTACAGCGCCAGAACTGTGAAAGATGCAATCTCTAGAGTAGAGACTAAAACTCGGGATGAACTTATCTATCCCAAACAGAAGGAAACTAAAGAAGAGAAAATCAGATTTATCACCACTTTCTCAGGCCAAGCTGCTGAAATACGCAGAGTTTTCAATAAACATTGGCATGTGCTACTCACAGATGAACATCTAAAAAAAGATCTGAGTAGCAATCCACAGATCACTTTCAGAAAAAGTCGCTGCCTGGCGGATGAATTAAGTTGCAGTTACGTCACTAGCAATGAAAATGACCCTAGGAACAGGGAAGGGGGTTTCAAATGCTGCAAGAAATGCAAAGCATGCAAAAATAGCACCGACTGTGCCAAGTTACAGATACCAAATTCCAAGAGAGAATTTGTCATAAAAAAGAAACTTACATGCAATTCCAACCATTGCGTGTATGTATTGATCTGCCCATGTGCCAAATGGTATATAGGCAGTACCAAACATGCAGCCAAGAAACGCGTGTTGGAGCACTTACGGGCTATACGAAACAACAACCGAGCATACCCCATAGCTAGACACTTTTCCGATCAACATTATCAAGATGAAACCAAGTTACGCATGGTGGTCATCGATTCTGTGGATATGGGAATAAGAGGTGGCAATCGAGAACTACTGTTAAGGAAATTAGAATCCCGTTATATTGTGGATTTTGAAAGTCTCGCTCCTAAGGGATTAAATATGAGCGAAGAATTAGCTGTTCATCTACATGATTAAGCATCAATGAAAGTTTATCCTGAGCTGTTGTAGACTCATTTTAATATTTTATATTCACATGTGTTTATTTTTCAGACGGTGTATCAGGAATACTGAGGAAGGTGGCCATGCATATTGTAATGATGGAATTCAGCTATCTGTACCTTCATTAGTTACCATCAGGGACCTTATTACTTTATTTTCTTGTTTATTATGTCTTGTCTGAAACCTAACTGAGATACCATTATCATATTGCGTTTATATACTGAGGCATGTGTACCACCTATGATATTTTGACTATATAATTGGATTGACCTTCTTACTGGTCAAGATCGATCTCTGTCCAGCCCACTTGGGCGATTGGTTGTAAATGTTAACGCATTGCCATTGGACATGCTCCTAACAGTACCACTTACGATTTTGGGAGTGCTGTTGGCTTGGTATACGACCTGATTGGGTATTTCGATTTCAGGATTCATTGATTGGTTGATGTTCCTGGTTCCGCCCACTTGGGCGTCTGGTACGCGAGTTATATCGCATTTTCACTATTGTATGTACGGGTTCAGGAGTTGTGCACCACAACAGCACGCCCACATTGCAATATGATGTTTTAGATATAGAAACATCATTGTGGATATTTATTCGCGTAATATGTTTTGTGTACTGTAATTTTTGTATTGTATTTGTATTGCGATTTCACGCATTAACATTTACTTTGTCTGCCTTTGCATAATTTCAATTGATGTTAACTTGCATCGACTCGCATTTGGCATTTATTTGTGTCAATAACAATATGCATACAATGTATTTTACACCGTTACAAGATGGCCGCCTAACTTACCTCTTTCCTGATACCTTTTTGCAAACTCGTCATTTAATGAACCTGTGTATTTAAACATGGTGGTTGGTTTGCATTTTCGAGCGTGAACAAGCCGTATTGGTGAAACGCGTCGTTCTTGCACTTGGATATTAAATATTTGCATACAGCCTTGGAGTTCGAGTCTATTTTCGTGATTACGAGAGTGGTGGCTTTCAAATAATAGGAATTCCGGTTTCCTGACTCGGACCGCCCGCGACAGAAGGATCCCTTTACCGGTACTTGTGGCTTCATATATATATATATATATATATGTAATATAATATCTGACATCAGCAGAGGAATGCAGTCGCGTGAGTTGTAGTTGCCTGCAGTAACTATAACGGGGGAATTTCATTGGTTTTTTATAAGTGAAATGTCCAGCTAACTATAACATGTGTGAAACCTATGGTTTTTTAAATGAATTTGCAAGGTTTTTTAAATGCCAATTCGTAACTATAACGTGTGTGAAACCTATGGTTTTTTCAGTGAATATATATATATATATATATATATATATATATATATATATATATATATATATATATATATATATATATATATATATATATATATATATATATATATATATTTTTTTTTTTTTAAAACCTTAGGTTTCAGGCACGTTCTAGTTAGAAATTAGCATTTAAGGACCCTTAGACAATCACTGAAAAAAACCATAGGTTTCAGGAACGTTCTAGTTAGTTGGACATTTCACTCGTACAAATCCTTAGAAATTCCGGCGTTATAGTTCAGCTAACTATAACTCGTGCCCCCGCAATACACTGCTGATGAAGTCACATATTACATCATTCATGACATGGTCAGTGACATCACTGATGACATCACTGATCACATCATCCAGTGACTGTTTCTTTAAAGTTTAAATATGTGTTATATATATGCCAAGGTGTATTGAAGAATCAGGTGGTGTATAATTGCCTGAATGGATGATTTAGTAGGTACATGACTGACTGTATAAGTGAGTGATTAATCGTGTTTTATTGAATGCATGGGTTAGTGACTAAACTTTGTGAATGTCTGTATTAGTCTGTCAGTTGGTGTGTAAGCAGAAGCATGGGTTGGTGAGTAGCTACACGAGTGTCTATATTGATTGGTTGTCTGGGTATCTGTATGGGTATCTGAATGTTTCGGTGGGTGGGTGTGTGTGTGTGACTGTGCATAGATGTGTGAGTAGGTGATTTACTGGGTGTATGGGTTCAAGAGTACATCTGTGAAGGGCTGTATGGGTGGGTGAGTGTGTGTGTGTGTATGGGTGTGCTGGTGAGTGAATGGATGTCTCAGTCGTACATGTGTGAGTAACTACATATGTGAAAGGCAGTATATGTGAGTGTTGCAGTATCTAAATTACTATATGTGTGAGTGAGTGATTGTGAGAGTGGGTGTATGGATGAGTGATTGTGTCAGTGATTGTAGAAGAAAGTAAGTATGTGTTTGTATCTGTATGAATAACTGAACTTGTGTGTGTATAATAGTATAGGTAAGTAAATGGGAGTGCGATTGATTCTTTTTATGACTGACAAGGAGTATGGGAAACTGTATGGGTGAGTGGTGGTGTGTGAGTGTCTGTATAGGTGTATGAGTGCATATGATAGTGCTGTATTGATGAGACTGTTTGTATGAGTAACTGTATAGATAAATGAGTGGACATGTGTGTAGACCTAGGAATCAGTGAGTGGGTACGTAGTAACTGGTATTGGTGTGTCTATGGTTTTGAAAATGGTAGTCTGTATTTTAGAGTGGGTGTATCAAAGGTTATATTAGGGTGTGACGAGGTGCATCAGATTATCACGTGGATGATGTCATCATTGGTGTCACCGACAATGTTATGAATGATGTAATATGTGACGTCATCAGCAGTGCATTGCGGGGGTGCGAGTTATAGTTAGCTGAATTAGCTATAACGCCAGAATTTCTAAGATTTTGTACGAGTGAAATGTCCAACTAACTATAACGTTCCTGAAACCTATGTTTTTTTCAGTGAATTTCAAAGGTTTCTTAAATGCTAATTTCTAACTATAACGTGACTGAAACCTATGTTTATTTCTGTGAATTTTGAAGGTTTTTAAAATTAGAATTTCTATCTATAATGTCCCTCAATCCTACGTTTTTTTTATTAACTACATATATTTATATATATATATATATTTTTTTAAAGTTGATAATTTCTATTAGGAAAATTATATTTATGCTTTCTTTTTTAAATTATTATACAGAAGTCGCGCACCAATCACGCACCCTTCACGATTGCTGCGAGCATTCTCGTAGCCATTTTGAAAAGTCGCGCGGGAGTTGCGACTTCGGCGTAATTTGTAAAGAATGACATTACTTTAAATTAATTATGAATACAAGTTTTGCTTTAAGTGTGTCTAAATTGATTCATAAAAGTATTTCTAAACTATTATTTTCAATATAATCTGTACAAAAGTAAATTTTGTATATGCGCGGCATATCCACTTAGTGTGCGCGACCCCTCCCCGCATGTATTTATGGGGTCGCGTCGTGATGGCGCCAGGGTCGCGACTTCAGCGTATTTTTAAAGTTGAAAAAATGACTATTGAAAATTTGAAATCACAGTGAACAGTTTTGCTAATATACTTATTAAAAGTTTATAAAAAATTTCTATTTATAGTGTATAATCATGTATACGATATTTCGCGGGTGCGCGATGGGTGCGTGCATCCTACGCTACTTTCTGTCAGTACAAGGAGAAAAAATCTGATTGGTTTAAATCAATTTCATTGTCGAAGAGGGAGGATCTATCCTTTTGATGTTCCCCTTATTTTTTGTCTTTGCTAGAGACAAGACCTGTTTCTCAGTTCTCTTTAAAACTTTTTTTATTTTTGTGTGTTTGTTTATTTTATTAAACAAAAATGGCTTCTAGTTTTGCTGAGATGGATCCTCTGGCCAAGGAGGAGGAGGAAGGAGGAGGAGGAACAGATGCAAGCGCAGAACAAGAAGAAAAAAAGAAGGCATCGTGTGGGCTTTTTTCAGCGTTCCCGAGGGCGGAAAAAAAAAGTGAATGCCCGAAAAGTTACTTGCAGAATCTGTAAGAAAATATTGTCGAGAGGATCTGAGAAAAAAATATTCATGCGGTACCAGCAGCATGGAGAAGCATTTGGAGACCATACATCCAGTGCACCTCGCAAGAGAGGAGAGCAGAAGACAATGGAATGCAGGTGCCGAAAGAGAAACAGGGATGTGGAATTCCTATAGCCCGACGCCTGGGACACATTGTTTGGGGTCAAGGGCAACAAGTTTTAATGTCTATTTTGTCCTTGGGCCAAGTAGGCCCAACCCCCTACAGCACAAACCCTTTAGCTGCCAGTTTACAATACCACATTAGGGATCAAGGAAGGGCATTGTCTACAGTTAAGCAATTTTGTGTCCATGTGTTAACACAGTTTAAACTTGTATTTATGGTTCATTAATGCAAAGCCTTTATTATTAGGGTGAGCACTAAAAGTAAATGTTGTCAGCTCTGCCTGCACTACTGACGGTGGTTCCAATATAAACGTGTACACATGTTTTCAAAGTTTAGTAATATGAGGCTATGTATAATGCCCCCAGAATGCTCTGATTATATGCAAATATTTGCAGAAGCTTGAAAGCAACAGTGATTATTATTTGCTTTCGAAATGAAATGTTCACCAAAAAATGCAAGTAGGGAAAAAATATTTTGCTAAACTACTGTAAGAGTTTAGGTACCATATCTTTTCAGCATCATTTAGTAACATGTTGATGTATGCTTGTATTTCCCAAAAATATTCATAATGGAACATCAGTGTAACCAGTTAAAATACAATTGTGGGAAAGAAAAATAAAAAAGCATTGGCAAAGCCAGTAGGTCTGAAATTGGTGGTCAGGCTTTTGGTTTTGTCAATGCGCGACTTGTTTAGGCATGGTTTTTGTAAAACCTTATCTGTGTGGGAGCTGCATAGCCCTCGCCATTCTAACAAGCATTGGCTAAAGCAAAAAACTGTTTTTGGTCTCAAAAGCACACATTGCCACAGCAGTTCCAGGCACTGAACAAAACTACTTTGTGTTCAAATATGCTCCTTGTAATAGAGCAGAATACTGTCACAGTGAAGCCAGCTGATAGGGAGAGGGAGAGACATAATTTTGCTAAACACAAAAGGTCATGGTTAACCCCAGGCCTAATTAGAGGCCCAATTATTAAAGAAAGTCTTAAAAGTGCATCCATGGTATATATCCATGCATTAAGTGCACATATACAGTCTCCGTGAATTCACAAGAATTTACAGAAGTAGGCCAAGAAATAGTACTCCTAGAAAATATTTGTGAACTGCATTTTAGCATGAGCAAAGCTTGTGTAGATTTGCTCATGTGAAAATCTGAATGTTACAAGTTCACTTTTTTTCCCCCAACCCTGAAGAAGTTTTACGTCTGCCACTGCCAGGAGTAAATTTCCAACCTTTTTCAGTATGGGAAAAGATTAGAAAAGAGTTGGTGAAAACCCTTAAAACATGCAAGTTAGTAGGTTTGCACAGACTCAAAACGGCATTCCAACCATTGAACTATTGCTTACCACTACCTTCAGCTCCAGTATGTAGACCTGCAGAAACGCAGCAACATAAGGGAATTGCTAGTATTCAAACCCTACTATGGTACAAGCCCTGGCATAATTAGAGAGGCTTTATCAGAACTCTTGCATAATGAGATTGCTGCCGTAATTTGTCGCCACATTACATGGTACAAAAGGGACAAGTGGATTTTGTTACAGGACAAGTAGATTTGTGAAGCAACCTGCCCCATGGACAAGTAGGTATTTTATTAAATTCCACACCCCTGAGATAGAAATGCTCCATCAACATCAGCACAGGTTGCATCTCCTCCAAGGCCCCACTTTATGCCTGAATTTTTAAATGCTGCTGTTAGTTGTGTAAAGTGCGACACCACAGTCTGTATGGGAGAGCAGTGTCTGGATGTTATATCCGCTGCTCTAAAAGCACATAAATGTTAATTTTCCTTTTTATAATGTGCTTTTGTTTTTGTTGGTGAGATCATGTCCTGATCATCGTTTTTGTTGTTCTTAAAATAAAAAACACACACAAAAAGTTTAAAAAGTTACAAAATAACAACAACAAAATTGAAACTGTTCTGGGGAAAAAAAACAGTTCTCACGGAACCACCTCCACGGGTTAAAAAAGAAAAATTACCTGAGTGATTGTACGAGAGTATGGAAACTGTGTCGGTGATTACTGAACTGTAACGCTGCTGCATGGTTGTTTTATGAATGTTTCGGTAGTGGAGTGTAATTGAATGAGTTCATGGATAATAGCTGGGTGATTGGAGGTGTGCACGAGGAATGACAGAGTGATTGCTGGAGTGCATGGTTACTACCTTGATAATTGGAGGAGTAAATCAGTAGTGTGTAGGTGGTTAGAGGTCCACATATGTAGTGCATGGAAGATTGTAGCAGTGCATGTGTTAGTGCCTGAGTCATTGCATGAGTACATGGGTAGTGACTGGATAATTAGAGTACTGCAAACAGAGTGCATGGTGAATGTATAAGTGCTTGGGTATTGGCAGAGTGATTGGATAAGTACATGGTGCTGGATGGGTGATTGGAGGAGTGCGTGGGGAGTGACGGGGGATTGCTGGAGTGCATGGGTACTACTTGGGTAATTGGAGGAGTGAATCAGTAGTGTGTAGGTGGTTAGGGGACTGCATGGATACTGCACATTTGATTGTTGCACTGCATGTGTTAATGCCTGAGTCACTGTACAAGTACATGGATACTCCCTATAAACCCCTTGCGTGTAGTAAGTATAACAATAACACCTCATAGGAAACAATGTGAAATAAATTCAATTAATCACTATTCCACTGCTATTCAGGCATTACAGAACAAATGGCCCCCTGTGTTAAGTTGAAGAGGTAGTGATTTGTATATTTCTCTTTTAGTAGTTCTAGGTTAATAATATTTGTTTTAAATGATTTTAAGTGGTTATTATCATCATTCAAATATTATTATTTATTTGTTAACGTATCTTGGAGTTTGGCAACTTCCTGGGTCCAATCACAAAACACATCACCCAGAGACGTTTTGTGTTGTAGTGGTCGTAATGGAGATTGCATGGTGCAGGCCTCTCAGTTGAGGCACTCTCGTTTTTCCTTCGATGGATCGCAGTCTGGCTTCTTCTACTGCCTTGTGACTTGAGGTGGTCAGGTTCACATAGAAACCTGGATAGAGTTCAGTTTCTTCGTACCCACCTGTCACATAGGAATGCAGTTTCTCTGCTCTGTGTGGGTACTTGGGAACTCCTAGGCCTCACCCTCGCAGAGCGGCGCAGGTCCTTCCCTGGTGCTTCAGTGTACATCACATCTTTAGCTCGTCCTGCCTTGGCTTCTTTACAATCTGTCTCCTTCTGAACAGCATCTCCCTCATACCCCATTGCCCATCCCATTGGTCAACCCTTTCCCTCAAAGCCGGATCCAGGCTGTCTACCCTGGCAGTTTTGGTCAAAGCTCTCATGTTTCTGGTCCCAAACCTGGCAAGAGAGCACAGAGATGTTCTTGGTTGTGGCATGGAGATCCTGTTTTCTGCTAGAGAAATCTTGGTCCCTTGCTGGAAGCTTCCGCCCCATCCTTCTACCAAAGTTGCAGACAGTAGTTGTGTATTCCAGCAGTAATGTGTGAGACCTGCTTACTCCACTCAGACTTATTCAGCTAAGGTCTTTCTTACAACACAAGAGCAGGAAGGTGGGGTGGAGCTTGGAATTTCCTATTTTGAGAACCCACAGGAAAGGTACAAAAGAGAGGGAGGATGTCCCACTTAACTACCTGTTAACTGGAGAGGGGCAGTTCTTCCAACGGAATCTCCTGCTGGAGCCCTGCAGTTTAAATCTGCCATCTGCGCTCTCTCCAACCCACCATTTTAGGTGCCACTTGGCCGTAGCAATTATCAAAATTTATCCAAGTGGGAGTATGGCCATATGTGTCACCTACGCTCCACACACATCCACTACTAATGCAGATGAGTTTACATTAGCTACACCGATGTCCCACAGGGATGGAGGAAGAAGCTGGTCACAGGGGACAGCAAGGCCTATTTAAATCAAATGTGAGAAGCCAGTAGGGGACTCTCCCAGGAAGAGAAAGGTAAAAAGGCCTGCCCTGCCACTAAAACCATCATCACAGCCACCATTGTCAATCCTGACAGCTTAGTGAGTTGACAGTAGTAATTGTCAAGAAGGACTCACATGGTGAGCCCACAAATGCTTCCAGCACAAAAATATTACATTGGGGTGCAAAAGTGGGGATCAGAGAATATGCTGGCCATGATGAACCAAGACAGAGTGACAGACTCTCTATAGTCATGCAGGGGCCTTCCTCCTTACCCACATTCGCTGCCTTGAGGTTCAGTGCTTGCTGCTCAATACTGGGACCAATGGGAAATTGGCCCCAGGGCACCAATGGTGAAAGGCTCCAACAACTGGAGCCCAGTAACCCCTGACCGCCCTTTGTCCTCCAGGACAAGTTCCACAACTAGAAATCCACTTTGCACCAGTTTGACATCACCGTTTACACATTAGCAATCTCTAGATGGGGTCCTAAGACAAGAAATGCTAAGATACTCAGCGGGGGCAATATGTGTTATGCTGAGCAATGTGGACCGACACATGGCTCCAGTGGTTGGTCAGTTCCTGGTCGTTGCTTACGAGCTAAGACTGTGAGGTCCTGTGGAACAACCCTATAGAGGTCATCTATGCTGCTGCATCAGTCAGGGATCATATTGAGATGCTATAGTCGCAGGACAAGGTTGCACGGGAGCCCCTGAACTTTGGAATCGCGTCCTGCCTCTGGTCTGCCGGGGCTTCTGCCCCCCAGATCTCTCATTATTTAGTTGCACTTGTTTTTCGAATAAGATTTAGCCTTGGTGAACAGCGTTGCTTTGCCTGGCCCAGGGTTGAGGCCAGGGATTCAGAAGGGTGTCTGTGTCTGATGATGAAGTGCGCATCAGGCACGGAAACCTTGAACAAAGTGAAAGTTGGATTTCAGTTCGCAGATCATGGGACAGGTTCTCGCCAGTTCAGTGAGGGAGATATCTAGAAGGAGCGATCAGTGCAGCGTGCCGGCCAGCCTAGCAGACAGCAGCTCTTCACCTGGCTGACAGTGACCTCCGCCGCTGCAGAGCCCATATGCGTAGTGCCTAACCCAAGAAAGAGTGCGAACCGAGAATAACAGGCAAAGCGCCTCAGCGGTCGGTGCATGCCCCACACCGCAGAGCGCTAGGCCTATCCTGAGGGTGAAGGGCTTCAGGTCAAAGGTGACGGGCTGTGAATGTAAGGGGGTAGACTTCATGTAAACATTCGCCTTTTTCTTTTGGAGATTGCAAATTCAGACCTTTCTGGAATAAATCAGCTTTTGTACAGGTACTATCTTGCTGTCGCTCTTCAAAGGCAGTAAGGGGGAGACTGAAGCCCAGTGAGTGTTTACAGGCACACCCAGTACAAATACCACATGCAGCAACGGGTACCTTGTTACTTGCAAGTCACTTTGCATACCGCAAGTTACAGACTGAACTGGTGCTGTGAGTATATCACGTCAATCAAATAGTACAGAACCATAGCGCTTACAAGTGTGTGAATCGTGCATTCACTATCACTGCAGCCCTCTGCTACTCTCACTAATTTATTACAGCACCACTGCAAAGGTAATCAAAAATTTCTCCTCCCAACCTTCCTGGTTGCCAAATACAGCACATCACCACAGTGCCTGCGAGCCCATTCATTTTTATATCCCTACACTGGTCCTCCTGCATGAACAGCATGCAACAGCAATGAAAGGAGTGCGTTTAAAAGGGTGAAGAAAAAAAATACAATTCACGCTTTCAAAAGGCAATCGCCAACCAAGTAAGAAAGAAGGGCAGGCCAAAACACTAGTCTATGAAAATGTTTTTCCAAATCATACCAAGCTCTCAAGACCGCCAACCCGCATGTCAAGAACAGAATGCACCAAACCTTTTTTCTTTCATATTCCGATTTCAGAGCAAAGAGCGTCTCCCGCCTGCAGTTACCCGGGCACGGTCGTTCTATTTTTTAGTCAAGGTCGAGGCGTTATTAAGCCTCCTCTGTGAGTTTGCAGATGTATTTAAATAGCGCCTGCGCCCAGGTCCATCAGTAATGCAAATCATGGCACTGCCAGGGGAGCGAGCAAATAACAGTCCTAAACCTGAGCCTGCAGTAAACCTTCGCTTATGATTTCTTTCACGGACGGCGAGCTCAAATTTTTCCGACTCCTCTCTGCCTTCTCCGGAACGGCCTGCATCGACCGAGAACAGCAGTGCCCTCGCATCATCCGCACTATATGTACACTTGGTCAGGCTGTGTAATCTTTGACATGTAGATGTCGATCTTTTTCATATTTGCAGATGGCTTTATCAGAGTTTGATTCGTTTCCAGAACAAATTTGAGCAAAAGAAAACATTACCTAGAGTATGTAAGCCAACAGAGCCGCTGGTTTTCAGATTTGTCTATTTACATGGGCACTGGGTGTTTTTCTAAGGCTCTCTAAAAGTGATGGTAATTGAACAGTGCCAGTATGTTCGGGAAGCTGATGAGTTATAAAGGTTTTAGAAACAACCAGGCTGGATTGGCCACACAGCCTTTTTAGGTCGCGCCTGATCCAGTGCATGCGCTGATCTGGCCGAGACATTTAGTAGCTGCTTTTGAAAGTGCTACCAAAGCGGCCACCAGCTTACTGTCGCGCGCACAAGCACGCGCGCTGCTGCGCGCGCATCCTTAGCATGCTTTAGCTCGTCATTGCGATCACTTTCGCTTTCAGAGTGATCGCGATGACTTTCGCTTTCACGGCCGCGCGACGTTACTTTTACTGCCACGCAGCCATTGCTTGTTTTTTTTAGCAGTAGGCCTTGACATGCTTCCACTTTAATAATAGGAGCCGTGCGCCTTATTGTTCTGCATGTGTCACGTCAAGGGATGAGACTTACAGCACTGCTTTAACTTCAATAATAGTGGCAACGCCTTTCTGTGATTCTTCACAGCTCGCGTCAGGAGATGCCGCTTACAGCAGCAGGACGACAGCTACACACTTCCTCCTTAGCATACACTGCTTAGTGAGAGTGCCTGGATTAAAACAATCTATGTTTTATTTTTGGCAGCGCGTCATGCCAAACTTAATCTTTAATAATGGCGTCCACGCACCTTTCTTTGGTTCTGCACAGCTCACGTCAGAAGATGCCCCTTATAGCAGCTAAAACCAAAGGAAATGATGGACGGAGTGTTGAAAATTGCAAGCACTCACCCCCAGTAAACTGATCTGGGTTTAATCCATCACCGTTCTTTAGCCCAGTCTGCCACCCCAGTTCAGACATGGCCATATGCAAATCAGTCTGACCCTGTGCCTCATGGAAACAGTCCAGCCCGAACTGCCAAGCCATGTCTTCCCTGGACCGGAAACAAGCTTCCTAGGACCGGTTTCTGGCATTTCAGCCGTCTTCAGCCAGGCTTGCTTGAATCCAGTGGCAAAGTGAGCAAGGGACTCACGTCTGAGCATACCCTGCCAACTTATGGCGAACAAAGCAAAAACCAAAGGAAATGATGGACGGAGTGTTGAAAATTGCAAGCACTCACCCCCAGTTAACTGATCTGGGTTTAATCCATCACCTTATAGCAGCAGCCACAAACGTGCAGCCGAACTCCCGATAAGCACCAGCCGGAAATCTTATCCACTTCCACCCAATAGCAACAACCGGTATCTGACCAAAGCTACACGCTTCCTCCTTAGCGTGTACTGCTCAGTAAGAGTGCCTGGATTAAACCAATCTGTTTTATTTACAACATCGCGGCACACTGTGCTTCATCTTTAACATGACGGCAGGGCTTTTGGTCTCATTTGTGCGGCGCGCCCAACTCAACCTTTATTTAAATAAAATAGAATTTTTGGCAGCACGCAATGCTGCGCTTTAACTTTATTATCGCAACGCACCTTGCTTTTGTTCTATGTGGCTTGGTTCACGAGATGCCGCTTTGAACACCGCTTTAACACTGGCAGAGCACCTTTCTTTAGTTCTGCCTGGCTCGCGTCAGCAGCAGCTACAAATGTGGAGCCAGCACTCCCGCTGAGCACCATTTGGAAATCCTATCTGCTCCCACAAAACACCAACAGTTGGCATCTCAGCAAAAACAGTATACAGTGGGAATACCAATCCCGTCTCCGCTCTCTCCACTACCCTACCCATCACTTTCATATCTCATTTAATAAAACAAAACAAAAATGTTAACGGGCCAACAGCAGCAGATTGCTGCTGGACCACTCTGCTGTCCAAACAAGCATTGGCATAGCCAACAGGTCTCGCCTTTGGGACCTTAGAAGTGCTTAGCTATGCAACAGTTGATGTTGTTGCACAAAGGATATTTTGCTGCATAACTAAATACTTATAAGGTCCCAAAAGCGAGACCTATTGGCTATGCCAATGCTTGTTCTAGTAGTGTTTGTTAATCTCGCAAGAGCAAGTGTACACCTAACACAGAGTAAATACTTCAGAATATGGAGGTGTCAATAGTGTTACTTGTACCCCCTCTGTTGGAAAAATCGTTCTCTCATATCTTCAGCACGTTTGCCAAGTGTCTCATTGCCAAATATTATAAAAGATCAAAGTAAGCCCTCGCAGAGAAAGGGAGAGGGGGAAAGATGTGCTGTTTTTTTTCTTCTGCCACCATGTTAGTGAAAGGATCAGGGTGAAACAGAAAGGGGACGGTTCATAAACACTGCACTTTCAAAGCTGCCATTATATGTTCAAAACTACCTAATTGGGTAAAGAGGGTGGGATGGCTGATAAATCTGAGGTCCTGTTTGCCTTCCGATGAGTGCTTGGAGGACTTATTATGTAAACTAGAAACAGATAGGCCCAGCACATGACTTACTTCCGTGCTGATACTGTAGAATAAAAACCGCCACCACATTTAAAATTTAAGAGGGTTTGACATCCATAAAACTAGTTTACCTTTTACGTTTTAACATTAAACATAATTTATGTGCTACAAAAAATTACGTGTCCGACTGGTAGAGATGGGCAGCTGTGAATGATCTTAAGGGAAGGATTAGGCAGCTTCCACTAACCCAGTGACCACTAGAGGGCCCACCGAATGCCTGGTGAAATCAATAGCACAGTGAAAAGGGGGTGACAGACAGTTCCACGTTTCAGTTAAATAAGTACATAGCAAATATGCACAAAGGCAGCGACCTGAGACCAAAGACCGTTTCTGACACCGTAAAATGGCCGCCGCTTTATTACAGAGCGTCAGTGGAAGAAAATAAATGAAAAACAGGGTAAATGATCACCGACATCCCCCCAGTTGACAAAGCTAATGCGTTAAATGTGTCCGTGTGTACATTTTTCATATATATTCCTGCATTCCGGTCAAACTGCATTCGAGAATATAGTTCCCGAGGAGAAGGCCTGACTTTTGCTCATGCTGGAGAGGTGAAAGAATGCGTTCAGCATATGCATAGGTGCGCGTGCATGCAAACCGCGAGCCGAGCGTCTCTGGAGGCGCGTGGGTTTAATAAGTAGACCCCGCCGTCTCGACGGCTGTGGGAGATGAAGCGACAGTGACATTTTAAAGAGGAATTTGTGAACTACAAATATGAGCACGACTGATATAACACAGCAGCACACAAAATCAATACAAATAACCGAAACCTTAATACCTTGATCCCGCAGAAGAGGATCGCATTTTCCAGAGTCCTCCAGGATCGCCTCAGCCTTGCACATTGCCCCCGGGGCCTGGCCCACCCGGGGGCTCATTAAAACGAAGCACGGGAGCACGCACTTCGTTGTTTTTCGTTTTTTTCTCGGCTGGATTTGCGACGCCAGCACGAATTCGGCTGATTTATTTTAAACAAAAAATGTTTTTTTGGGCCCTGGGGGTCCTTGTGGGACCCCATCCCATGAGCAGGCCTAGGGGGTCAGGGTGTTTCTACCTTGCCCCCTTTTCTAGTTTTTTGACTGTCTTTCACTGTTTTCTTGTGACTCGGTTCTACCGAGTCACAAGATGGCTGCAACACTTCCTGGTTTGGAGTGTTGGCAGCCAATCACAGTGAAGCTCGTGCTCGGGAGGGCTCTCGACTCCACCACGTCCCTATATATCAAAACTTTTTCTTTTTCAAATTTCTCAGGAACTACTGAACGGATATACACCATTTAACAAAAAGGGCTCTTTCTGACCCAAGGGCTACCTTTTTGCCAAATTTGGTATAATTCCGTTCAGCAGTTCGGCCTGTAGCCGTGTCTAAAGTTTCCTATGGAAAATTACATGGGGAAAACACGTCTTGGGACCCCTTTTCTCAGCCCCCGCTTGTCGAATCACCCCGAAACTTTCAAGACAGGAGCTGACTGGAGCGGGCCACTAGTTTTGAAAATTTCGCGAAGATTCGTCAACCAGCGCCAAAGTTATTGGGAAAACAAAAAACGCTTTTCCTATGGAAACTAGGTCCTAACTATAACAACCTACTGGCGACTGCCAGTAAAGTGGGGGGGGATGGGGAGGGGGAAGGAAGAGAGTGAGAGAGAGTGAAAAAAAGACCACCACACGTATAGTGGATTTGACTGCAAAATAGACTCAGTCCAAAGAAAGGGAAATGTTGGGTCTGACATCACTTTCTGTAAACATTGCACATTATGCAGTGCTGGACGTGGATATCGAATCTCAAACATATGGCTTTAATTAGTTCAATTTTACAATGCATATGTCCAAGAAATCATAACCCTTATATAAATGGTATTCTGCTCAATTTAGGTACGCCATTTGTATTGTTTTCAAA
Source organism: Triturus cristatus (assembly GCF_964204655.1). Classification (NCBI taxonomy): domain Eukaryota; kingdom Metazoa; phylum Chordata; class Amphibia; order Caudata; family Salamandridae; genus Triturus; species Triturus cristatus. The sequence continues at coordinate 808,616,240 of NC_140592.1, read as the reverse complement.
AGCATCGCCAAGTACTTAAATTAACCATAGCTGGTCAGCAGTTTCTTCAGTTTTGGCTGACTGCTCGGCTATTAATAGACTGCTTTCTGAACGATCAAAAGCAGACAGGCTCTTGCATGACTTAATCGCCCAAATACAATTTTCTCTTGTCTCTTACGCCATCACTAGATGCACACAAAAGCAAACGATTTAAAGAATGCTGCCAATTCAAAAGAATTAGGAGCAGATTCATACATTGGAGCAAAGAGTACTCAGTCACAGTAGCGGCAGAGTACCCTTTATGCCAACCTGATGGTCCGTCCGACTCATTTAGAGTCGATCGAAACCTTCAGTGTGTAGATGGCGGTGACTACTCCATCTCCACCGCCTACACACACCTCTGACGGCCAAACGGAGTAAGAAAAGTAGGGTTTGGCTACGTGCCCACCTGCCCAATTTAGAGTGGGTAAACAGATGGACAGTTTTCACTGTCCATCACCACCATTAAACATGTGCCAGTAAGAGGCAGAAAAAACTTTAAAATGACCTCCACAGCATGGGAGAACGCTCCCACTGTGAGGAGGATCATTCTTTTTTCAAAAAGAAAATGCATGCTTAGGGATTTTCTTTTAGAAAAAAAATAAAGTTGTATGTTTGATGGACGGCTCCATGTTGACGGAGCCATTGGTCAAACGTACAATGCATTTCCAGGAACCATTGTGACAGCAGTTCCTGGAAATTAAAGAATTGCCTGCAGTGGCAGCGGACATCTTGAAATACGACGGGAGTACCACCCTTTTCATGGAGTGAGTAAAGTACTCCGCCATGCTGACGATAAGGACTCCTACTGCCAATATATAAATCAGCCCCTTAATTACAAAATGAAAATAATCTTCCGTTCCCCACCAGGAAAATCTATGCGATGGCCAAGTGGTGTCAAAATATTGCTTGCTTTACCAACCACAGCATCAGAACATTCTAGGAATTCTAAATGGAATGGTGTTTTCCATGGCCAAAGACAACCAGCACAAAGACCTGCAAACATAAACCATGAAAATAAAGCTGCGTTAACTGGGCAAAGTTATACCCACTTACAAACAAACAAGTTACTTACCTTTGATAATCTCTTTCTGATGGATTCTCTAACTGCAGAATTACCACTCAGTCTATTTACCAGGCATCAGACTGAATTTTTTAACTGTTTAGCAATGCGCCTGCAAAACGCTAGGTTGTGCCGTGCGGCTCCTTGCTGGCTCTGTAATGCCCCAGAGATGACAAAGTAGAGCAGCTGAGCACCGCTCCTGCTGTTGTCAGTTTCTTGCTGGAGTCTTTCTGCGCCCTCAGACACAGAGCATTAACAAATTGTCAGTACCAAAGTGCAGATCTCTAACTTGGGGAACATTTCAGATTTTGAAAAACGGCCCCTACACAGAACTGGGAGTTGTAGGGCAGCGAGGAATCGATAGTTGGATTATCCAGCAGAAAGAACATTACCGAAAGTAACTTATTATTCTGATGGATGATTACTCATCTTTAGAAAAGATATCAAACCAGTACCGTCCAAAAGTGGAGAGTCTGTGGAGTGGACTCAGATCAAAACATCTTGCAAGACTGAACAGGTGTAATGTCCTTCCCATCAAACCTGGTTGTTAAGGCAGTAGTACATTGTGAACGTGTGCACCGATGCCCAAGTCACACCCTGGCAGATGTGAAGGAATGAATATAAAATTTGTAGAGCGCGGACTTAGCCCAAAGGCGTCAAGGCGCTGTATGCAGAAACTGGGGGTGCAGACAGAAAAACATGCTCAAACCTAGGTCTGAGAAAAAAAAACAGGTCTTTAAGATTTTGCGGAAAAGCAAATGGGACACCTGGCTCGAAAGCTCATCCGGGAGGGTGTTCCACAGTTTGGAAGCAGCTGTGGCAAAGGCTCTCCCTCCCCATTTGGCTTTCTTGAACCTCGGTACTATTAACAGATTTTTGTCTGAGGACCGGAGCAGCCTACTGGGAACATAAAGATGGATGATAGCCTCAATCCCCTCTGGGCCTGAGCCATAATAGACCTTATGAGTCAGGCACAGGGTCTTAAAGAGGATCCTACGGTCCACAGGAAGCCAGTGCAGCACCTTAATGGAGGCTGTGACGGAGTGATATTTTGGAAGATTCAGCACCAGCCTGGCCGCCGCATTCTGCACCAACTGCAAGCGCCGCACTAGACCCTTATTAATGCCCAGATAAAGTGCATTACAATAGTCCAATCTGGATGTTACCAGGGCAATAACGACCTGCTTGCGTGCATCAAAGGAGAGGAAATGAGAAATTTTTCTGAGGATCCTAATGATCCCGAAACAGGTGGAAACAGTCCTGCCTACCTGCAAATTGAGAGAGAGGGAGTTATCCACAATAACCCCAAGGTTCTTACCATGGGATACCGGGCAGGGACAAACGCCAAGCATGTCCGGCCACCAGTCACTGGACCAGGTTTCCTGTTTACTACCAAAAATCAGGACCTCAGTCTTCTCTCCATTCAATATCAGAAAGTTATCCACCATCCAGAAAGAAACTGCCTGCATGCAGCTCCTGAAGTTAGGAGCAGAATCCCTTATACTATGCGAGAAGGACAGCACCTCTAGCCCAAAGGATCTCACAACCTTAGCGAGTGGAGCAACGTAGATATTAAAGAGTGTTGGGCTCAGGAAAGAGCCCTGAGGAACACCACACAGCAAAGATTTAGGGGCGGAGTAGAATTGGTCGAGCTTCACTGTCTTTGCCCATTCACTAAGGAAGGAAGCAAGAAGCCCCAAAGCAGAGCCCCCGATACCTATCTCTCTAAGGCGTTCAACCAGCCGGTGAGGACACAGGTTATCAAAGGCTGCGGTAAGGTCAAGTAGGACAAGCAGGGTAGTATGCCCTGCGTCCACTTGAGTACGGATGTTGTTAAATACAGCCGTCAGTGCCTTCTCCGTACTGTGGTGGCTTCTGAATCCATGTTGTGAACCATCAAGTAGGTGGTGATCATTTAGGTAGGTGCTGAGATGGGAATTTATGTAAGTTTCCAGGATCTTGGCTGGAACAGGAAGCAAAGAGATTGGCCAATAATTCTTCAGTTCTACCGGATCTAGAGAAGGTTTCTTTAAAAGAGGCTTCACTACAGCCGTCTCCAACAGAGTGGGATACAATCCCTCTGAAATGGCCGCATTCAGGACCACATTAAGATGAGGGATAATAATCTCACGGCAGGTTTTTAGCACCTTAAGGGGGCAAGGATCCAAAGGGGAGCCCGATTTAACTCAATCAAGGAGCCGATCAGTCACCTCCAGCGACATGCAGGGAAAGGTGAGCAGCCTAGGAGACTCCTCCCTCAGAAGAGGAGAAGGTCGAGCAGGCGACCTAGTGTTGGCATTAACTGCTTCCAGCAAAGAGTAGATGTCTCGGATTTTGGTGTGAAAAAAGTCAGATATCTTGTCACTTAGCTCCTGGGAAAATTCTGATGGGTCAGTGACATGAGGGGAGGAAAGAGTTAATGACCTTAAAAAGGTCCCCAGGGGATTTCATAGATTCCATGATCTTTGAAAAGTATAATCTCTTTTCCTCCATGATGGCTAATTTATACTCTTTTAGACACTATTTATGCAGTTCCCTACTCAGAGGTTCTAAGTCTGCACGCCACAACCTCTCTTGTTTACGGCAACCCTGTCTCAGCTTTGAGTCTCTCCGTGAACCAGGGGGCAGAGGGTTTTGTTCTCGCTGAGTAGTGCTTGGTGACAGCCAATCCGTGTGTCAAAGCAGTGGTAGCAGCCTTCGTTCTGGTGAAATGGGCTCCTAGTCCTTCCGGAAGCTGCTTTTTGGCCACTGTGTAGCAGATCCTAATACAGATGACAATCCACCTTGACAGAGCCCTCTTCTGCACAGCATTTCCTTTCTTCGCCCAGAAAACCCGATAAAAAGCAGATTATCCAGCCGATAGTCCTTGTAAAAGCTTAAAACTGTTTGGGGGCTTAAAGATGCTTTAATAGTGCTCATTGAAAAGCCTTGTTGAGGCAAAAACATAACAAATGACAGAACATTCACAAGATTAGCTTGTAAGCAGACTGCACCCAGTCCCAGCGCCCAGTGTAAATGGACTTAGTGAAAAAACGCATGTTGGTAAGGATGACGTCCACCACTTCAGGGCGCAGATCAAATTAACTTAACTTCTGCAGCTTAATCTCTATACATGGAGGTGTAGATTGGGCATGTTCGGGTGAAGAACTCTGCCCTGCTGAAACAGGAGATCCTCTCGAAGTGGGCGCTTGACTGGAGGGCAGATGTTAATGTCCAGTAGTTCTAGGTACACCCTCTCCTGGCCCAACCCGGAGCCCTTAGGATGACTTGGGCTGGGTTCCTGATCATTTTCTCAGGGCAGGAAAGAAAGCAGTGGAAAGGTATACAGGAGACCCATGTCCCATTCATACCAGAATGCATCTCCTAGCAAGTCTTGTTGCAAAAACTCTACTGCACAAACCATTTGACACATGTTCTTGACGGTGATGAAAAGTTCTAGTCAGAGCACGTCCTACTGTTTGAAGATGCCCAGTGCCACCTTAGGATCTAGATGCCATTCATAATCCACCAGCCGCCACTGACTAAGATTGTCTGCTTTGACATTCAATGATTCTGCCAGGTGGTTCGTTATCAGAAGGGTATCCTGTTTTCAGTCTTTATTTTTCTTTTTGTAAAAGCGCTCCATACCACGCTTTCACTTTAATGGAGGCCATGCCCCTTTCTTTAGACACGCCTCGTCTAAGGAAAAGGGCGCAGGTGACATTAAAGTGAAAGCGCCGCATGGGCGCTTTTACAAACAAGCATATGCAATGCAATAGGTCTCGCTTTACAAGAGTTGCGTAAATGCAAGACCAATTGCATTACAAATGCTTCTTTTTAGGGAGTGGAGATCCCCAGCCAGGGCAGAATGAAAGGAACTGATGCCAGCATACAGGTGTTGCACTTATATGCAGCACATTTCTGCTGCAGTACGGAGCCATAAGGCACCCCTACGCACACGCAGGAGTATTGCTGATAAGCTTCCGGATCCAGTCTGATGCCTGTGCAATATTCCAAAAATGAGAAGTATCAATCTGAAATTATCTTATATATGTGCACTTAAATGTCCACATTACAACTCTTAAATTCACGGTTTCCAGTTTTAGTGCTATATTTCAAACTATCTCCTCATCATCATGTTAAAAGGCCACTGGTATTTCCCAGCAACGTATTGTTCACTGCATTCTCATCCTATAATTATATGCCTTAATTCCCCATCTATTCCTTGCACTCCACACTAACGCATACGATTGTGCATAATTCCAAATATGTGTGTGCATGCTCAAACACGCCACCTTTATAGCGGAAACAGAATCAGTTGAAAATCTCCCAGTTGACACAAAGGATGTCATACCCGTGAATTACTTTTCCATAATTCACGCAAGTACATAATTCGAATGAATTGTAGATTTCAACTAGTGAAAAAATCGATTTTAACAATAAAAGTATACTAATTTAACCTGTCCTCTTGGGTCATTCCGTAATACTACCAGCAAATGTAACCACAATACGAACATTCCATACAATCAGTAGTTTATTATTAGCTGATCAATGTGAACTCTCTATCCCCAATCCTGAAATTAAAACATACTTTCTATACCGCATATTTTAAAAAAGTCCATAAAATAACCAAGCAGACACGTAAATGAATGTTTTCTAGTCTTTTTACTACCGATGTTCAGACAGCATACTGCATATTAGAGTACCGCTTTCCAAAACACATTTATCGGTTTGGAGAAGAAAATATACATATTTCGTGTCAAACTAAAACAAGCTAAACTACAACATATAAAAAACAACTATTGAATTTCATGGTTGCATCTATGGGGTGATTCCTGTAACAGATAAACCACTTTGCATAATAGCCTCTACACATTTTTTCATGTCAACAGAATCGCACCATATTCCCCAAACAGTTCTGCAATGCACTTGCTTTACACGAGCTTTCACACTCGCAAACCCAGTATAGAGTACATCTATTCTTCAAAAGGGCTAGAGTCATCTAAAGACTGCTTCACAGGTATCAACCCACAAAGGTGATACAATGCCCCGACTGATACCTTTTAAGGACCAATTATCAAAAGCCAGCAAGATAAACAAGTTGTGGTAGATTAACTATTGTAAGCTCTACTTAGTTCTGCAGAGATTCCGATTATCAAATGGCCACCAGGGTGAGGCAATCCCCTTATAGAAATTCTTATACAGCAACATATTTGGCATATGATTAGGCAGACATAGGACTTGGGGAGTGCCCTGACCGCATGCTTGGCCTAGTTACATATAAATTGGTGATGTTATGTTGATACACATGGCTTGAGCTAGGTATCGCGTACCAACATAAACACAAGTCAGTTCACGCACACACTAGTGAGATAGATGATACAGGCGTTTAAGGAAATTGCTGTGCTTTGGAAAATATGTACTCCAGGTCGGTGTACACATCTGGTGCTATTGATGCACTCACAATAGTTTGCTTGACTGCAAGCACTTTGTGGTGAGGGAGGGTCTTGTATGAGATATGTATATTTCGATTCAATCTCATACTATAACATTCAAAGTACTGAATAGTAAGGACATTACTACAAAATTTCAACGGGACTCACATGCTAGTGAGGGACCTTGTTTCTTTATACTTCACCATTGGCAGAGTGGTAGACCATTACTTGATTAGTAACCAAGACTAAGGATAGTATCTGGTTTCTGTCTTGATCACTTGCAGGTTGCATGGTCAGATGACTTGGTCCTGAGAAGACCCCTTAATTTACACAGGGTCGAAACATCGACCTACCCCCCCCTGGTTTTTGTTTGAATTATGAGCAGGAGGGACTGTGATTTATCTCACAGCACCACAAGATTGATAACGAGGAACATTGTGCTAATGTGAAAACGGAATTCGCATTAGTCTGAAGTAGACCTGTATCCAGGCCTACGTGATTAAACGCTAGGAATTCTTGACGTAAATCTGTAAAAAAATGAGCTGCCAATTTATTTTGAAGTTGCTCATAATGGCTTCACACTTATTCTCTATCATTTTTTTCTTTTTTATCTATTGGCATGCTTTAAACAATTTTTACTAAATGATGCTTTAGAAAATGGTTATGTAAAGCTGAACAATAGTTTACAGTATTTTTTCACGTTGCAATTTTTTGGTGTACATTTTATTTTTAAAGCTAACAGCCACACTCACTGAAATTAGCAGAGTGGCAAATGTCAAGGGACGCAATTAAAGCAGACAGCCTAGTGTGTGATACCTCTCATCTAAAGATGGTTATCCTTAAAGTTTGACGCGGTCTAATTCTGTAACAACAAGCATCCACTTCATCTTATTTGCAACTTTAGCCCATCCCAGTAAGACTCAAGATAAGTCCTTAACCTCAACTCAGAGCAAACTATTTGTTCATGGGAAAAAACGCAGAGCCCATTCTTAATTCATGGTCGCAGACCTTGCTACTCTCCCATAACCTGAAAATAATTTAGAAGAACCAACAAAACAGAACTGTCACGACTGGTTTTCAGTGCAGCAGAACAGCAGCAAATCATTCACAACTCTGTCCAGAGGGCATTCCTCTTTCTCTTGCGCGAGTCCTGAGCCTTCGTATTCTCTAAACAAGCATTTGCAATGCAATCGGTCTCGCATTTGTTAAAGTTAGAGCTATTGTCGTTGTAAACAATATTGGTTTTTACTTAATTTTTTGTTTGTAGTGGAGCTGATGTAGGTTTGCCATTTGTAGAGTTATTGTATAGTCATGCATGCAGTACAGTGAGCACAGAAACACTGCGATATGGGAACTGACTGAAAAGCTCACAATTGACATGATGAATTAAGAGCTCTATTATCCCTTCCTGTTGATACAAAGTCATTTGATAGTGCACATTCAGTTCTTGTCCTGACATTTTTGTTGTGTCAAAACTTTCTCAGAGTATCTCTTGTCGGTTTCTTGTAACTCTGCGGAAGGACGCAAACATAGTTCTTAAAAATGCGTGTGAACCTAGAAGAGCTTTTTAAAATCAGACATGAATGTAATGTATTTGGCACTACTTACGGTATCTCCGTTTAAAAGTATTATGATGGTAGTTGTAAAGCCCTTAAGAAATTACATACTTACAGGGCTTCCTTCAATTGCGCTGCTGGGGTACAAATAACACTTGATCAACTCCAAGTCTTCGTGAACCAATACTTAAGACAGTTTAAGGAAAGTAAACATAAAACTACATCACCACTCAACTATTCAGAGCGTGTGGTCGTCGCCATCAAGTAAGAGAACTCCCATCATATGGAAAGTAAACCTGAAACACAGGACAGACTAGATGGCAAGGGGCTCTGATTGGGTAGTGGCTCTTGTGGGTTCCTTATGGGGCGTTAAAGAAATGGGGTGCTATAAGACTGGCAGCTACGGACAGGAAGGGCACGGATTGTGGAATGCTAATGTGGATAGCTAATTAAGGGTTCTAAATACCGGCTATTATCTCGGTTTGCAATATAGGTTAAGGGAAAGGAGGTAACATTGTGAAATGTATACCTATAGGGCTCATGATACGGATTAATGCTTATAAGGGGTCGGCTTGGAGATGTGATGCTTAGAGTGCTCTAGATATGGGAAGCCCTTTGGTATGGATGCTTAAAAGTCAAGTTAAAGAACGCATATGGTGGGATTTTCATTCTGAGCCTATGAATTTGACACACTGATGTAAATGGCTTGAATGGGAGGAGGTGTTAATGTGAATGGAACTGCAGATGTGTTATGTTATTATGTAGTACTTAATCCTTTTCTTGTTTAGTCATTTGTCCTCACAGAGTGTCACTTTAGGCTCAAGTGTATCTTACATCATTACTAGTATATGGTAGCCTGGGAAACTGGAATGTTAATGTTCTTGAAGCTCCAGGCTGGGTCAGTTGGAGATCCTGGGTTGCTGATGATGGGAGATGCTGTTGGAGGGCCCCCTGTGCTGACTTCATTACTTTATAACTTGTGAATAAACTTAATTCTACAAAACCACATCAAAGTGGTTGGGTTGTCCGTTATTCACATAACAAGATGACTACGTAAAGATAATGCAGCAATACAGAAAAGCCGTAGTTGTTGTGTAAAGGCAGCTGTGCAAAGAGTAAGGAGAACAAGTATGGAGTATAATGGACAAATGTCATCGACAAAAGTAGATAGGTGGCCAAGTACCTCTTGGATAAGGTCATAGCACAACGCAGGCTTTGTCACCTGACGAGTGACCAAGTAAATTGCTAAATGGGGGAGAAGGAGTATGAGAGTAGGGAGCTCTGGATTAGAAACTCATAATGGGGTAAACCATAGGCTCTGAATGGATTCAGCATTAAGGGTTCTAAACCCAATGAGTTAGTAGCTCTAAAGTAGAGCATTCAAAGACTATCAAATATGTATGAAATCTACACATTCTTACCTGCAGCTTCGACCTAACCACTCCACTGCAACAATGGCAGAAAAAGCTTTGCTGAGATGCCATCACTCCCACCGCTGCAACCGCCTCTGCCATGTTCTCACTCCTGCGAGCCCACCACCTAATGTTGGTGTTCCTGCGTGACATCACAACTTAGAAGAAAACGCTACTGGGCTGGTACAGACCACGGCTCTGCCGGACTGTGTGACGTCAGAAATTTGAAACAATAGAGGGGAGGTAAGGGATGAAAAGAACTGTCTTAGCGCTCTATGGCCATATTTGGGAAAACGTCTGGCCACACACAAACCTAAATCTACAATGCGCATAGGCAAAGCACTGTCCAGGCACTGACAACAGTAAGATCAGGCTAAAGGTCACGCCTCCATGATGTACTCCATAATAACAGCTTTCCTGAGTTGATTTTCCCTCATTTATCTGCACAACAAGCATGACAAACAGCCCTGTCAACAATGGAATTTATAGATCTTACGACTCTATAACTGATCCAAATTATTAGTTATTTAAACAATCTATCAATTAATAAGATACATATACGAGATTAAATGTAGGTTTGATTACTTGTATTTGTATACTTTTACAATACAAATTTGTATCTGAGTAACACTTGTTTTTTCTAATCTTGAAAGAACATTTTATTTTTTTCTAGTGTAAGATAAAGTTATCGCAGTCAGGACCGAGACTTAAGAACTTAAAAAATGGATGCTGTATTTGTCACTGGCCGAACATCACAGACTTATTTCAAGGCTGGTGTGTTTCTCACAGTGGGTTAACTCTGCGTTCCAAGTCTCAGGATGGAGAGCGAGTGAATACAGAGTTCCACAATATCCTTCTTTGTTCATTCTTCAGAAGAACACATTTTCTTCACTTTTTGAGAAGACCTCCTGCCCGAGTGCTTTTGGAGTGACATTTGTGTGGTAAACTGGAGAAGTGTAAGCGCAAGTAGCCGGGATATACTGCAACCAATGGTTCTTTACCAACTCATTTCAATGTGTGCTACTAGCCAGAAAGGTTCTCATCTCAGCGGCTGGGGCGGCAATGGCAACGCTGAGATTTGTAGCAGTCTCCTGTCTCCAGAAGCGGGTAGGGGAGGGCTGTGGCGCTAGGGAACAAACAAGCTAGGGATCTTACTGCCTTATAAAGATTTACAGAGGTCTAATGTCTCTAGAAGGGGCTAGGGGAGGGCCTGTGGTGCTCTTGAACAACAGATGCTAGGGATCTTGCTGCTTTATAAGCAGTGATGGGCAGGACGTCACATCGGGTGCCCAGGCAGAAGAAAGACCCACACGAGTAGGAACAAGCACGAACCCCGAAGGGGTGGTGAAGGCATGCACTGTTAAGTGGGTGAGGTGATGTGGGGAACGGCACGAGGATACTAAGAGATTAAGTGACAGGCCAAGTTGGTAAATGAAGCAGCCACAAAGGTTTCATGACAGGAGTAAACCAAACAAAACACTCAACACGAGCAGAGGTAGGCCAACCAAAAAAAAAAATAGTGCTCTTCAATTTTTGGAAATAAAGTGAAGGGTAAAAGCATATGTAAGAGGGGCAGTCCTCATGGGAGAATACAAAAGTCCAAAAGGGACTACTAAACCTATTCACCAATCAATAGCCAGCATTTACAAAGGACAGTAAGAGGAACCAATTGAAAAGATGGGCGGTGCTTAAAGCCCATATTCTAGGAACAGCATGCCTCAGACTCAAGGACTTCAACACAGGTCTCATTAGGCTTGAGTTATCAATCAGGCCACTAGAATGCATCCCGTCATCTCCCCATTCTAATCTCATTGCTATACCTAGTTAAGTCTAACGATAGGAACACTCCTTGCCATGTACGGTAGAGTGGAAGTGGTTAATCTGTGGACATATTCTTTATGGAAAAGCATGTTGAGGTTAACATAATGTTTATGTTGGTAAAGTCTTTTTAAACCATCTTTTTGTCAGATTATTGCTGCTAAACAGCGGAACTGTTAGAGATGCAATAATGCTCGTTGGCCGTACACGGCCCGTGTAACAAGTTTTATTCCCCTGACTCAAGGGATAACAGGACGGACGGGTAGAACAGACTGGTCATCGCTCCTGGATGAGAAAAGATTGTTGAAACTAAAACTTTATGACCACATATAGCTTAATTCACGTCTGGACGGTAATGTGATCTTTTGAATTAAAAGGAGTGGTTATCAATTTGTTATTCATGTTTTCGGAAGATGTTGTGCAAACCCCAAGGTGAACTAAGTAGGATTAACATGGCCCTGATGAAGCCCTGTTGAGAGTGCAGCTTCCCATTTTTTAGGAGGTTAATGCAAAAAAGGAGGCAGCACCTCGGGGTGGTTATCGCATGGCCCCTAGCAAGGAAGGTGGGGCCTCTGGAGGTAACCAGGATAGCTTCTTCACCAAAGCTAGCAGCAGATCATGCATTTTCTTAAAAGCCAAATCTACAGATCAGGGAGACAGGGATTTTAACACGCCTAACAGCTCCTTCTCCCATATTAAAACAGCAATATTGCTAGCTGGCTGCGAGGATGAAACAGGAACTTCCCGGGTGGCTCCACCGGGAGCAAGTGCCTTTTCTTGTGGCTGAGGGAAGGAGCAGAAGCTTTTTTCAGATAAAGGGAACTTGCTTATGTCACTACGTGTTCAGTATAAAGAGAGGAAGAGCACTCCACTTGCTCCTGCTTCTCAGGCATCAGTCTGGGCAGTGAGATTATCATGTGGTAAGATTTGCAGATAAGCACAGGTGTGCACAGAGTGTAAAACAAACAAAACGTAACAGTGAACTAGGGCTCATATTTTGGATCTTGCGGTTCGGGATGTCTCTCCAAATTTCAGGGTTTGAATGGAACCAACGAAATGGAGGGAAGGCAAACTAACTTATGATTAGGAATTACCTAAAGTTAATCAAACAGGGATATCAGGACATATTGCTGTGACACAGACGAAATGCCTTACCTGGAACAGCTGCGGTGTTAATGACCACAGGAAGGCTCGCCCAGTACACGTATATCAAACCCGTTATCACATAGACATCTCTTTTTTTTTTTTTTAAAAGCTACATCTCAGTACACACACTGCTCCAGGGTTACATACTAAATGGTGTGGCGAAATGCATGCTTCTCTCTATTCCAATTATGCCTGGGGGAGTTGCTATTTCAATTCGCAAAGGCCTCGCTTGGCATCTCATTGGCTCAGTCATTGACTGAGAAGGCTGCTATGTCATACTAGCGGGCACCCTACATAAATATCCTGCGATTTTCGTTGCTGTATATGGTCAAAACACAGATGCCCTGGAGTTTGTGTCTGAGCTGTGGAAGTTGGTGGCTGACATGGGACCTGGGGCCATAATTTGGGGTGGAGACTTTAACGTAGTGCTAAATGATCAGCTTGACCACTCTGGATCCTCTCACCGCCCGCACTCTGATGCGGCTTCGGCTCTCAATATAATCATGCAGGACAATCACTTGCATGATGCGTGGAGACAAACACATGTGGTGCTCGGGGAGGGGTGGTGGGGCAACTGTTTTATGATACACCATAATGACGGGTCCAGAATAGATTTGTGGTTGATGTCCAGGGGTGGACATACGTGTGGAGCTTGAAAACAACACATTTGCCCGGCACCCTCTTCGATCACTCATGTACTCTTGGAGCAGATTGTGTCCAAGGCCCCCGCCTGCACCTTCTCCTGGCGGCTCCGTTCGGGGGGCGCTGCGTGATGCAGTGTTTCGTGAGGAAGTCCGCACAGAAATAGTTGCTTACTTTACACACAACAGGGGCTCGGTGAGCTCCCAATTAACGCTGTGGGAAGCATTTAAGGCAGTGACATGTGGCATCTGTATTGCCAAACTATCTGGCGTCCTACAGGCTATACGTGGTTAACTGCCTAGATTGGAAACCGCCATACAAAGTTTAGAGACTATTTCCAGACTACCGACGGTGCTACACTAGCCACGATTCGATAAGAAATATTTGCCTATGCAGAGGAGGGGGACCGCAAGACTAATTACCTCGGCCCGACGTTATGGGGAGGGAGATAAGCCCGGGCAGAACTCTGACTGACCTACTTTGCAAGCCACACACCTAACATATGTGATGGTACTGACAGATAACTCTGTAATCCAGGACACCCCAAGAGCCTACTGCACATGATGCCCTCCTTTTACTCCAGGCTTTACTCAGCTGCTCCAGTACACAGCATGACTGAACTCGCAAACTATTTTGACACTATACAACTCCTATGCCTGGATGGGACTCACAGGGAATACCTTGACTCTCCCATTACCACGGAAGAAATAGTTCAGATGATTAACTCCCTGCCAGATGACAAAGCACCCGGTCTCAACGGCCTGACTACAGCATTTTACAAAGAATTTGCATCCTTACTAGCTCCTCATCTACTGGCTATGTGTGAGAACTGTCAGGACAGGACTCCTGCCCCCCCCCCCCCATTCTTAGAGAGGCTGTTATCGTGTCTATACTTAAGCCAGACAAACCAGCATCTAGGTGCGATTCATATAGGCCATTGTCGATGATCAATGTCAACATCAAAATACTGGCCAAAATCTTAGCAAACCATTTGTTGCGCTTACTTCTTGATACAGTAGCCTGGACCAATCTGGATTCGTTCCCGGATGACCCCCTCTCACAACCTCCGGACTATATTTGCTGTCATGCATCACCTTGATCCTAGGGTATCAGCGGTGGTTGCTCTGCTTGAAGCCACTAAGGCATTCGACTCCCTAGAACTGGCCTATTTTTCCCCGCTTCTCCAATGACTGGGGCTCAGCCCCACTTTTATACGATATATTCGCCTCCTATATACCCTTCTTACGGCTCGCGTCCGTCTAAATGGACTGCTCTTTGACTCATTCCCAATCATCGTTGGTACACGGCAAGGCTGCTCGCTATTGCCACTGATATATGCGTTGGCAATTGTGCCCCTAGCTGCCCAACTACTGCAAAATCACGCTGATTATGGGCTGGGATTCACCTCAAGGGGATTGATAGTTTCAATGTATGCAGCTGACATCACCCTCTATCTGCACAACCCGCAAGAGAACCTTGCACCTATCACTCGTGGGGTGATTCAGTTTGGGGGATTCTCCGGCATACGCATACATTGGGCAAAGTCAATACTTTTCCCTTTTACTGATAATACGTGTCCTTAACATACAGAGTATCCCTGGGCTGGGGCTGGGCCTCGGCCCCTGTCCGATACTTGGGTGTCTGACTGAGCCGGGACCTGGAGGAGATTTGGAGAATCTTTCACGCCAGTCTACTCCACTCCAGTCTACCCCACTCCAGTCTACCCCACCCCACCTAATGACACTAACATTTAGCCATGCTGAACAGCAGCCACACTGGTGTACAGAATGCCTAAAGCACATTGCCAAAGCCGATAGCTCTTGCATAGGCGAGACCTATGGCTTTGCCAATGCTTGTTCCAAACATGAATGGAATGGTCAAATTGGGATTCTTTTGGTTTCACTTGCAATGCAATTAGATGCTTAGCCTTTCCAGCACGATAGTAGTGGCACCACTTCAGGTGATTAAGGACGTACTCACTCAGCAATGTAAATAGTGAGTTAACTTCAGATTTCTTCTCAGTGGTCGCCTACAATAGGTCACCTTGGGTCACTTTGGTCATGCTAAGATCGCTTCCTGATAGTATTAGAAAGCGGAAAGGCTTTTTTCCATGTCCAACCAGGCAGCATTGTATACAATACTGCATACGGTGGATTTTGAGTCCACTCATTGCTCATGGTTGAATGGCATTCTGGTCTATCTCACTTCCCTTCCCAATAGCTCTCCTCTCTATTCATTTGTATGTCCCTGCCAGGGATCATTTCTTCTTTACCACTGCTTTTAAATGGATAAAGTGTAGCCATTCACTACTGCTGTCACAGAACTACTTTACGTTGTTTCAATTTCATTTTTTATTTAGCACTTAATGGGAGTGCAGGTCAAGCTTGTAGTCCTGCTTGAGAGTGCACTTGTACTCTTCCACTGCGACCCACACTGCCCCCAACCTGTATTTCTCATAACAACCTCCCTTCCCAGTAGTACTGCTCGGTGGTATGTCACGTGCGATATGGCGAAGCTTTGTGATGTTCTAGATGTTGGCTCACAGCCCTGAAACTTTTCCCCCCTCCATCCTGCTTCCTACCACTCCTCCATAGAGCAAGGGGCAACAGATGGCAGCCTAGGTGATACAGTGGATGTTGTCCCACAGTACTTTCCTGGGTCTTGTTTCACTCACTCCAAAGTGGCCATGGTTAATGGCTTTGTTAATGCCGGATGCTTCTAAAACGTAACAAAATAGCACCAATCTGCCATTTTCAATTACAAAAATAAATGATGTTTATACTCTCAAGATGGCCACCATGCGTGAAAAGGTAATACAGTATCCACTTTGAAATTATGGAAAGCAATGCTTTTGTACTTTCAAGATGGCCACCACGTTGGGCAATGCAATTTAAAAGCCTCTGGCAAAGTAAATAACTGTGTGTGACTGCAGGGCATTGGCAAAGAAAAAGGCTTGGCTTTGACAACGGTTGTTCAACCAACTTTGAGCAAAGGCAGAGCCTCTCATAACATACTTTCCTAAAGAAAGAAATTAGGTTTGTTGAGTCACAATATGGATGAAAGCAATAGTTATGACTGGCACCTTTCAACTTGCAAGTTCAGGAAAGTGTTAAACAGAATAAAAACATACCATTCAATGTAGAAGACTGATGAAAGTGTAAAACTCAAACACTGTATTATCCAATAAATCTACTTAAGCTATTGTGCAGGGAATGCATCAGGTTTCTTGAAAGGCGAACTTCTCAAAGCTGGTTTTGTTTTAGCATACATGTAATGACGAGAATGAACCTTACTCCGGAGACACAGAATGTCACGATACTATTAGGCACTACAGGGAGCAAGCAGGTCATTAGTCTTTTCACATTCCCATGCTGGGCACACACTTTCTAGAGTTATAGATTTATTTTTATTTTTAGAGTGCAGTCTCTTGCTGTTTTCACCCTTCAAGATTGACTAATACTAGGGAGCTCGTTAATTGTGGTATTTTGACATTGTTGCCAACACCTCATCTAACCTTACGGACATCAGGGGTGGTGGGCACCTTCTTTAGGTCTAGCTTGACAGTGCAGCTTTCCCAAAGGCCTGGTGTAACCAATTCTTTAAAAGCACCATACAAAGTTTAAAAAAATCAGTTTTCACTAAAGCAAGTTTAAAAATATATATATTTTAGTCAGGACGACTCAAATGCAAGACAGACCTGTTGGCTTTACTAATGCTCGTTACAGTAGACGAGGTGTGCCAGTGTCTTTCCTGGACAAGATATAGGTAAGTGTTGTAGTAAGATGTGTTACTATGGTAATTACATTATTTAATGAATATGCTTTTAGAGCCCTGTATTTTTACCACGACAGTTTGCAAATCAAGCACTTTCAGTGCATAACGTTACACTTTTCATTGAAAAGATTATTTGACTTCGGAGTTTCCAAATCTGAAAGAATGGTGCTTTCTGACATCTGGCGCTATTTTCTTCAACAGAAAGAAAATAAATGTTAGTAAGCTCTGTTGATCTCTCCCTTTACTATAAGTAAACTTGCATTGAACTTAATAAGTGCATCAGAGGAGAATAATTTTTGGTTGGGAGTGGCTTATAAAATCGCACCACCATATTCTACGCATACAATCATAAGCACAAAAGCTTGACAGTAGCAATGAAAAATGTTCAAACTTTTTAAAAGGCCTGTAGATGTCGACTGTCCTCTTTTATAAAAATGTTCACTGAAAAGGAGGTTTGTTATAGGTGGAAATCTTGTAAAATTGGACTTGCTTCGAGTTTTAGATCGGTTGTTGCAGTGGCTCTTTTCCTTATTAAAACCGGTCTCAAACAGGTCTTCATGATGTTGCTTGTCTTGCTAGCATGACGTTCAAACCAGGCTTGGGTTGGGTGAAATCGTGACTTCTCTGTGGAATATCCCAAATTGTATTCAATGTGTTATACCTGTATCTCATTAAAACTTAACGTGGGGGCAAAAGTTAGAAGTGATACAGGCAGATTTCTTTGAGCATAAAATGACATTAGGCCCCCCCCCCCCAACACACGACATTTTCTGCTAATACCAGTTTCTCTTACGTGAAAATTACAAAAAATAGAGCAACCAAATAATGAAATAAATTTGCATAAAGTTCCTGAAGTACAAAATACCTGATTTGCATGTGATTTCACCAGTGTAACACAGGCCAATATTTCTAATCAGAAATCTGAGGAAGGAATAAACCATGTTCTACATTAACTGTATGTTGCCCTAGATCAGCGGCTTTTAACCGGAGGTCTGCAGCACCATTTAAGGGGGTCTGCATGCAGAAATAAGCTTCAACCATTATTTTCTATTATAGTTGCAAGCATTTTGAGCTACATAATTTTATAAATGTGGTTGTCTTACGAGGATAATAATTACTTCAAGTAACAATAATGCTCATCTGAAGTCTACTGTATTGCCTCCCCAATTTATTTGACATATGCTTGAGTAAAACTCACGAAAGATATGTTAAAACAAATGATTGTACCATCTTCCTGTTATGTTCATAATGTTCTCTGTTACCTGGTTCCTAGCTGCTCAGCCAGTGTGAGTGTTCTGTATGGAATGTTGGTGTGATGGACATGAGCGGAATGCTTCGGTGCCTGGTGTGAGTATTGACTGCTGGAAGATGGGCTGAGCATCAGCTCCATGTGGGGCTGCAACCACTGATGTTAAGGACTTAATAAATAACTTACAAAGACACTACTCGGCTATCTCTTCTACTTCACCTCTACACATGGAACTTCATCACTACATTTTGGCGACAATCTGGAGACTAGCTCACGTTCTACAAGTGGTCTTAAGTAAGTTAAAGATGACGGGTCAAGGAAGTTTTCATGTTGGAAGAAACCTATTGATGCTACAAGTGCAGACAGCACACGGAACAGGTAGTGGTTCACAAATGACCACATAGACAGCACTAGTACACTTCCAGGAGGAAGTGTTGAAACAAAAGAATCAAAACTCAGAGGAAATAAGAGAAACCGGAGCAGTTTGCCTCGCAGCCCCACCAGTGTCCCTCACACCAGACGGCCTCAGCTCAGGCGTGCTGTGCTCACAAACATCACATTTGTTGGTCTCTAAAGAAACAAGTATTGTGTGCCACATCAATCTCTACAAAACACAGATTTACTAAATATTAGCGTGTTTGGTATCCTATTTTTTTTTTTTTATTTTTATTTTTTTTCAAAAATTTTATTGAAACAATAAATCAGTTACAAGCATGGGCCTACAACCACCAGGGCCGGCCGCTAGATTCAGAAAGGATCGTACATTAGTCAAGGCAGTAGGCGACACCTGGGGCCCAGCCCCGTAAATGGCACAGGATAGCTCGAGAGAGGCAGGAGACATACAGTTAACATAAATAATCAACAAAAAACAAAAGGCGAGGCATACGGGCAGAAAACGTGGGTCAGGCTACATCCGGGGGACTTTTACTCCAAGACTTCAATTAACTATCAACAGGAGGGAGTACTGAAAGATCGGGGGGGGGTAACGGGAAAGGAACATCTATATTCGATTATCACAATCAGTTGCGAGGAACCATCAAGGGTCAGGGGGACAAAGCAATATCGGTGTCCACTAGGGGGGGCGTACAGATAACCCCACGATATACGTTCCATTGCCCCCAAATTCTACCCCATGCCCCGGGTTTACCGCGGGCCACATATACAGTCTTCTCCCTGAACATACACCAGTCCATGTTTTCCTTCCATACTGACACGGTGGGTGGCCGCTGGGAGCCCCAAAGCTGCGCTATATCCCTCTTGGCAATCATGTAGCCCAGGGCCGCCCACCGAGTCTGCGCCGCGTTATAATCATTGGGCTCCCACACATTCAAGACACAGCGACGCACCTCCGGCAGCAGCGCCACCCCGGTGACTTGTCCCATGACCCCATGAACCCGACGCCAGTATTCAGCCACTTCCCGGCACTCCCAAAGGATATGGAGAAAGGTGGCACTGAGCCCACACCCCCGCCTGCAGAGCCCATCCTCCGAGAATCCCATCGAGACCAGACGGGGGCCCGTAACATACACCCGGTGGAGAATCTTTAGCTGAACCAGGCGGAGGCGGGCTGGAATGGCAACTTCCTTGGGGGATGATAGTGCGGACTGCCAGTCCTCGTCGTCTAATTCCACCCCGTCCCCCGTCCACGTCTCCCGAAGGCGCACCAATAGGTCAGCCCGATTATTAATGAGTTTTTTATAGATTAAGGAGATAGTACTGTCGGGAACATGACCATCAAGTATGCGGTCCTCGAGGGGCGAAGAGGCCGGGATCTTGGTCCCCTCCCCAAAGACAGAGAGCAGGGCGTGCCGAACCTGGGCGTATCGGAAAAACTCCTTTTCCGTGAGTTCGTATTCGCTCTGGAGCGCCGCGAAGGTCTTAACCGCGCCCTTCATCCATAAGTCTCCCACTCTACTGATGCCAATCGTGTCCCAACGGTCAAACCCCTTCGTTGTCCAGAGGCTTCCCAGTCGGTCGGAGGCAAATAAAGGAGTAGCGCATGTTAGTCGCTCACTCCAGCCCATGGCTACATTGGCCGCCTTCCAAATCCGTACCGCGATCTTAGTGGGGCCCGTCAGGGTCCGTCCAGCCGAGCGGGAGTAAAGCGCCCTGTTATAGTTACCGCCGGGAAGCAGGAATTTATCCAGCTCATACGCCGGGTTCAAGCCAGGCGCATACGTGGCGTGGTTAATGGCTGATAGCTGTGAGGCCCAATAATACCTGCGAATGTCGGGAAGCGCGATGCCCCCGTCGTACCAGGGGAGAGTGAGTTTGGCCAGGGCGATACGCGCCCGTCCGTCCCACACCAGTCTCCTCTGTAGGCTCTCTACTTCCCGAAAGTAGGCCACTGGAATGATGTCGAAGGAGTTCTGAAGTGCATAGAGGAACCTGGGAAGGGACATCATTTTAAACAATGCGGCCCGACCCAGTGGGGACAGGGGCAGCCTACACCACCGAGCCGTGTCTTCCCTCAAACGCCGAAGTGGAAGCAGGAGATTGTGCTCATAGCGAGCTACCGGGTCCAACGAGATGTATATCCCCAGGTATTTAAAGCCGGACAGAGATATTTGGATCGGAAGCCGAGGCGGCAGGAGAGGGGGGCCACCGGAGATAGGATAGACACAGGATTTAGACCAGTTAATCGTGAGACCCGAATTTCTCCCGTAGGAAGTCAGAACATCGAAGAGAACGTTAAGCGACTGCCGCGGCGAGGTAAGATACAGGAGGATATCGTCAGCATATAACGAGACCCGATCCTCAAAGCCCGGGGCCCACCGGATCCCCCTGATCGAGGGCTCCCAGCGGAGCCAGGCGGCGAGTGGCTCCAGGGCGAGAGCAAAGAGCAGAGGGGACAACGGGCACCCCTGCCTCGTACCCCTACCAAGAGCGAAGGGCCGAGAGACCCGCCCATTAACCACCACCTGAGCCATGGGTCCCGTGTAGAGAAGCTTCACCCAGCCAAGAAATCCTTCCCCAAAGCCGAATTTGGTCAAAACCGCCCAGAGGAATGGCCACTCGATGGTGTCAAAGGCCATCGTGGCATCTAAAGAAACCAGCACGGCCGGTTCGGAGAGGTACTCTGCCCTGGCGAGGGCGCCATGGAGACGCCGCAAGTTGAGGGCGGTGTTGCGATGTGGGATGAAGCCGCATTGATCAGGATGAATCAGATCGCAGATGACGCTCAACAAGCGATTGGCAAGGACTTTAGCCAGGATTTTAGGCTCTGCATTTAGCAGTGAGATAGGCCTGTAAGAGGCACAGCGGTCCCGTGGCTTACCGTCCTTGGGGATCACGACTATCGTGGCCAGTCGCTGGTCGACCGGAAGGGAACCGGCCTCGAGGGACTCCTGAAACATACGACGGAGGAAGGGCGCTAGTTTATCCGGGCGCAACTTATATAATTCGATAGGTAGACCGTTGGGACCCATGGCCTTGCCCGAGCGAAGGGACCGAATCGCAGACGCGATTTCATCTACCGACAAGGGAGCGTCCAGCTGCTCACGGTCCTCGGCAGAAAGGCCAGGCAAAGCAATGTCCCTCAGGAGAAGGCGAGAGTCTTCCTCATCCCTATCAGTCACCGGGGAGTACACAGTCCGGAGGTGGTCGGCAAAACATTCCACAATCTCACCAGGCTCAGTCACACACACTCCATCCGAGACACGCAACTCCGGGACCACACGATTCACTCTCTCCTTCTTATCCAGCCACGCAATCAGCTTTCCCGCCTTGTCCCCGGCATCATACAACCGACCCTGCTGCTCCCTATACATAGTTTTGGCAGCGTCGGTGACAAGAGATCTGTATTCAAACTGTTTCAGGTTGAGGGCATGGAGCCCGTCCGGAGTGACACCCGCCTCCAAGGCCGACTCCAGCCCCGAGATGTCAGTCTCCAGCTTCACCACCGCCTCACTCCTGAGCTTCTTAGCCACCACTATCTGGGAGAGGGCGTGTCCGCGGATTACGGTTTTAAAGGCTTCCCACAGGGACATTGCAGACAACACAGACCCCTCGTTTTCAAGAAAGTATTGGTCCATAGCCTTAACCAGACTCTCGC
The DNA here is from genome assembly GCF_964204655.1 of Triturus cristatus. Lineage (NCBI taxonomy): Eukaryota > Metazoa > Chordata > Amphibia > Caudata > Salamandridae > Triturus > Triturus cristatus. The sequence goes on along the minus strand of NC_140592.1, from coordinate 808,594,094 downwards.
GGGTCGTAGGGTCTCGCAGGTACCACGGGTTAATGGGAGCGATCCGCCCTGCAGACCGCGATTCGGTGTCAAAGAGAAGCCACAGCGGGGAATGATCGGAGATACCCCTCGCCAGGTGCCTGACCTCTCGAATTCGACCCGTCTGCGCCGCGGGCATAAGGAAATAGTCTAACCTAGAAAGACTCCCATGTGCCCCAGAGTGAAAGGTGTATTGACATTGGGTCGGATGCATTAATCGCCAACTATCCACCAGGCCGAAGGTCTCCAACAGACCACCTAGCCAAGCCTGGGCAGCGGGGAGGGCCCTGGGTGGGTGACGATCCAGGTCACCCGAGACCACCGAATTAAAATCCCCGCCCATAAGCAAAAGGCCATCCGGAAGTTCAAGCAGCATTCGACCCAAGTCCGCGAAGGTGGAGTTCTGTAGGCCTGGTGGGACGTAAATTGAGACCAGGGCAAGGGGATGCCCCTCCCACCTCCCAGTCAGACAAACATAACGCCCTCTGTCATCTGAGACCACCCTCGTGATCTCCAACGGAAGTGAGGATCGCAGGAGAATGCCCACCCCCCTGGAGCCAGTTGTGTAACCAGAGTGAGCCACGAGGCGGTATCCCCCCCTGTTCATGGCATGGCAGACATTACCAACCAAATGCGTCTCCTGGAGAAACACCACATCAGGAGTCAAACGACGCAAATACTGCAGAACTACCCCCCGTTTGATACGGTCCCCCAACCCATTGACGTTCCATGACATCAGCTTCAACCCGTCCCCCCCCATCCCCTCCAATAGATCAGAGGTCCCCCCGCAAGTAGCACAAGTCCCAAAAGTGGAAGAAAATCAATACCTCGCCCTGCAAACAAAAACCCCACTACAAAACAACCCCTCCTTCCCCCCCACCCCCCCCCCAACACCCAACTCCCCCCACCCTGCACCCCTGCGGGCCAAAAAACCCCCCCAAATTGCAGTGTGCCTGTCGCCCAACTAACCCCAGTCTACAAAAAGACCCCGGAGGAGGAAAGGGACCCGTCCCCGCCCGCCCCCCATACAGGTACTAGCAAAACACACTGAACCAAAGAAGTACAACCCAGCTGAGCAGAGCAAATTGGCAAAATGAAGGACCAAAAGTCACTCCAAAGGGGACCCGTCACCGTTGGCACCCGCAGAGGGCCCGGGACGGCCACCTCTGTCCGGCAGCGAGTCCAACCAGTCACTCACGGCCACAGGAGAGTCAAAGAAGGCAGTCCGATCCTCATGTTCCACTCGGAGTTTGGCAGGGTAGAGCATAGAGTACTTTAGGCCCAGCTCACGAAGACGACGTTTCACCCCCTGGAATCCCATCCGCTGCTTCTGGACAAGTTGAGTAAAGTCCGGATAAAAGTTAATGGATGAGTTCTCATGTCGAACCGGGCCATGGACCCGCGAGGCCTGCAGAATCGCATCCCGGTCTCTGTAGTAAAACAGTTTGGCCACGATAGGCCTCGGGGGGGCCCCCGGCCGTGGCCGCCCGCCCGGAACTCGATGAGCCCGTTCAACGGCAAAAAATTTAGTGAAGCCCGCAGGGGTCAGCTGTTGGAGGATGAGTTCCTCGACCAGGAGGTCAACCGGGCGGTCGTCGGAGGACTCCGGTACGCCGATGACACGGATGTTGTTGCGTCGGGCCCGTCCCTCGAAGTCCTCCAGCCGCCGGGCCATCTGCTCATTGACCACCTTGATGTCGCCAAGCGCGGCCTGCAGGTCCGACACATCCGAACCCAGGGTGGAGGTCCGCGCATCGAGAGTTTGAACCCTCTCGTTTGTTTTGGAGAGGTCCGCCCGTATTAAGGTGACATCAATCGCCACCGTATCGATCTTGCGGGCCAGGGCCTCATATTGCGTGGCGATGGTCTCCCTGATGCCATCAATGGCGCCCATGATGTCCTGTAGGGAAAGTTCCGAAGAGACGGATGTGCCACCACCGGCGACGTCTGAGGGGGGACCGGCCGTTCCAGGAGAGCCTCTGCCATGAGTGTAGCGGTCCATGTTGTTGGTCTGGACCGATCCTCCACGGAGGGAGGATTTAGTCTTACGCCCCTCGGGGCCCCCCTTGCCCCCCATGCGGCCACGGACTCCGAGGGGGACCGCCGATCAAAAGTAGTTGGGATACCGGCCCTGGAAACCAGCGCCTCACCCGAGGCCACAATATGGCGGTGCGGGGGGACCCAAGGCGATAGGCACTCTAGTGGCAGGTGGAGACAAAGCTTTGTGCTGAGCTTAGGGAAACACCCCGCCACCTCAATCGCTCACCGGCCAGCCCCCTGAGGTCTGAAAGTGAAACCGAAAGTGGCCAAGCGGCCCCTGGCACCGCGCCACCGCCGTTGTTGTTCAACTGCGACACGGCCCCACGGCTCACCTTCGCCCCGGGCACCTCCGTCGGGTGGGTCCCAAAAGTTCAAAAAACGATATTTCAGGATTCCCGGGTCCGATTAAATTCCTGAAAAGAGATACGTGCTCAGCCGGTCGTCATCTCCCAGATTCCATAAACCAAATCAGGATATTGTCAGGATAAATTCCGAGGAGCAGCGAGGGTCCGGGGAGCCCTGTGCTCACGCGACCATCTTGGATGCGCGCTAGGCTCCTCCTCTGGTATCCTATTTTAACGCTGCATTCTTTAACAACATTTGGGACAAGGTGTATGTTCTCTACAACAAGTATTGGCAGCTACTTCTGCTCTACATAAAGTCAGTTTGTGCTTATTAAACGGCAAGCTCAAGTATTACTAGTAATCTGTAAGAAGTTTTACAAGTGCGGCAAAAATGTGTTCTTGTGACCTGCTTCAGGATAGGGCCATCAGCGGTGAGAAAGTTATCATGGTGAGTTTTATTTTGTTATTTTTTACCTTGACTTTCTAGGAGTGTGGGCAGTTAAACAGTCACTTTGGCATTTCAAAACTGTAGCACGAGCCGGTTAATGCCTGTGAAGCTTACCTGTTCTACGGCGGTCGCGTGAAGGAGCTGCACGGAATTTTCTGACGTCTCCGTAGTTAAGACACGTATACGCACTGCTCAAAGACGTTTTCAAGCACTAACGCGCCTGGAGCTATCCGGCAGGCGTCTTTTCAGCATGCTGCCATCTTGGAGCTTCAGCAGCACGAATATTATGAAGTTAGGTTGTTGGCTGGACTGTCTGGTTCTCAGCTCGGTTTGACCAGCTTGAGTATGGCGTGATATGGAAGTATTTATTTGGCTGCAGCATCTTTTGTCTCTGCTTCTCCAGGATATATTCTTCTTTGGAGTTCTCTGCCGACGAGGAATCCAGCTGCTCTTGCCAATGTTGTGCGGTCCAGTAGCCACGCTCAGGTAACAACTCAACACATGGTTTAAGGTTGTTTATTCCTGGACTGACATTATTTTAACAAACTTGTTGGAAGTTGCAGCGGTCATGCAGTTCTAAGGAAAACAGTGTGTGTATCAGTCTCCTCCTTTACACCTTGGACAGTGACTCATTTTCATCTTAGAAATGGCACACAACTTAAAATGTTCTACAGTGTCTGTTGTCACGTCTGAGAAGTTTCTCATTGATGTTATAGTTAATCCTGTGTCGAAAAATTCTAGGTATGAGGTGCATGATAAAATAGTCTATGCCTAGAATGTTATTTTTTTTTTAAACAAATTTGTTTTGGGTGACTAGTTACAGTTTTATGCCAGAATTTTTTTCTCACCTTTCTCTTTCTTGTTTGTCTGGCATTGGATCTTTTGTAAGCCCATTTCCTTATGTTGGGTGGATGATCATATTGTTCTTTATGTGTTTTGGCTTGTGTTTTGCAAAGCCTGTATCCTTTTCTTGAGAGTGTTTCTATTCACAGTGTTTGAGTTCTCGGAGTGTGTTTCTCTTGTGTTTCTCTTCATAGTGTGGCACGTGTCTTTTCATGCAGTGTTATCTCACTTTGTGTCAGTAAGCTTAACTTTCTCTAAACTTTCCTTTTGTCTTAATATTAAAGGAGGAGGATGTGTGATATTTCGGTGCATCTTTCCATTCTTCTTTCCTCCTTTATTTAGTCCTTGTTCCCTCTTGTGATGTGGTTTTTACCATTCATCCCTGGGTTATGGACTATTGACTTCATTTGTACATTGCTGTGTATAGTTGTTTACATTTTAGTTTGATTTTATTAATTTTCAATTTTAAGGTGATTAGATAATGTAGTATCTTGCTGTTATGTTTATAATGTTCCCTGTTACCTGGTTCCTAGCTGCTCATTCAGTGCGAGTGTTCTGTATGGAATGTTGGTGTGATGGACATGAGCGGAATACTTGGGTGCCTGGTGTGAGTTTTGACAGTTGGAAGATGGGCTAAGCAGCAGGCAGGCTGCTCCCGGTAGGGCTGCTATCACTGATGTTATGGACTTAATAAATAACTTACAAAGACACTACTCGGCTACGCCTACTACTTTAACTCTACACATGGAACTTCAGCAGTACAATAATCATAGGTATTTTAATACATTTTTTGTGAAAAGCAGATTGCTAATGAATGCACACAGTCACTGCTAGCATTCAATCATACTCTGACATGAACTAACAATTAGTTTCTAACTTAATATCGCTTTTGAATTGCTTTCGTTTTTCTTTTAAATAAAAAAAAAAAACATATGCATCTGCACACAGCCAGTCAGTATTGTAACAACTTGATGATCTATGCATGTATACACAGGTAGAATACCCTAAATGTCATTCCAGTCTGCACCTTCATCCAACTACTGCCTTATATGGCCAGGCACTTACAGCTTCCAAGCACCTACACTAGTTTTGGAAAGAAGGTCAAACAATGGTCAAATAAGTTTATCGTATAGATCATTAAAACCATTAACATTTCTTTTTAAAAAACGATAGACACAATACATGCTTGATTTAACATCGCAATTTAGCATAGTTCTGTTAAATAGGTTAATATGTGCAAACTACCTTGGCGTGCAAAGAGAATGAATCTCGCCAAAATGCAAGTATGTGCAAAGATCCTACTCAAAGGAAAATCAAAATCACATTACCACTAAAATCCATAAACGGTATAGTTCACATTGCAAAATAAGCAGTGTATATTCTACACTGGTTCATAAACTGCAGCGTGCTTTCTAAAACTTCCACAGAATATTATACAGTGTACAAAAAAAAATGAGTACTGTGTGCAGGATATAAAAAATGTGTACTGGCCCAGTTTTTCAAAAGGTGTAAAGTGCGTTCTGCTGTCTAGTACTTTTACAGCCTTTGCCACCCTATTGCCTTCCATACCCAGAGGAGATACCAGGTACTTGGATAACAGGGAGGAGCACGGTCTGAACTTCGTTTAAGTCAATCCCAACTTCCATACACTTGCTTGCCCCTTAGAGCACGTCTTTAACAATAAATGATCTAACCGTAATGATCATAGTAATACCTCTTTTCAATTTAACTACTGAGCCAGTGCGGCTACCCTACCTTAAACAAAGCTCAAATTAAAAAATAACAATTCATACTTTAAAAGTTTAAAAACTATTGGGGAAGCACACAAACTGTTCAATAGGCGGAATTCACGTAGTACAGATCTTAATACCCCAGCTATTGCGTGGATGGCCCAATTTGCTTAGTAAATGATGTAATCAAAGCATGGTGTTGTTTTCGGGGTGTGGGTGCTGAATCCTGTGCTTGTAATACATTTTGTTTTAAGATTTTCAAAATGTAGTACATTTACTTTGCACACCGGGGGATCTGCTATTAAAGCAGACACCGGATGCATGAGCTCAAGTTCATACTCCCTCTGCAAGAATTTTTTTTTTTTAGCAAGAGTCTTCTTTGCTGGTTTAAAGTGGGACAGCAGCATAGCGCAAGTGGGACCACGACTCTTGATATCTATGGCATAACCTACAGGCACTATATGCTCCCGTGCCTGCCCAGCGTGGATTGAAGTCCCTTATTGGTAAGGCAAGAAGTCTCATATAGAGAATTTTGGCCAGATTTGCAGCATTAATGGAGACCGAAAAGTAGGATCGTGGTTTCCCCACCAGGTACGAGTCCTTTAGAGGCTGTGCCACCACTGAGTTGTTGATTGCATTTAAATCCTGTTCCCAGGAGGCCACTTTCATTCGCTTGTTAATGGCGGTCATACATGCGGAGTATGGGATGCCACCATCCCCAAAGGCCGAAACATCAATCTTGAATATCAGGATTGCTTCGTTTAATTGATTGGACCATGGGTTTTCCCCATTTTCATAGATGGTTTCAGACTGCATGTTATAGAGTTCTTAGGAGCTTTCCTGCACTTGATGTAATATTTTAACATGGATGCCATGCATTCTGTAGATTGAGTTACTAGCCCAAACTCTAGTCTTAATCTGGAGCATCGAGTGTATCGTGGTTGCTGAAATATTTTTTTATAAGCTCTGCTATTGCTGGAGCAGGGTTTTCTACTTAAACCCAAACATCAGTTTATATTTTTGTATGTCATAATTAAAATTACTAATGATTAATTATTAAGTACTAAGTTTTGTTGAGTTTTTTTTATTAACCAACCTTACTAATGAAAGAACTATACGTGGGAATGCAATTGCATGGCTAAATTAATAAGTGAACTAAGTTGGTGAGCAAATTAATTAAATAAGTGTGGCTTATGTGATATTTGTTATGTGATTGCGCTTTAAATTAATATGCTTTAATGCTTTATTATGTCGCAAATGGCTAGATAAATACATACACATAAGGGTATTAGTGGGAATTAACACTGTATAATCAATACAATGTAGTAACGTTGTTTTGTGTTTCTTTTTAATTAAGTTGTCCGTTGTGGCCTGTTAAGAAAATGGCCGACATTTACAGCCTGCATTCGAGTAGATGAAATTTGAAGAGAGGCCTCGCTGATTGTGACCTCGGCCTCTGCCTGAACTAAAAAGCTATGAAAAAAGATGACAACTCTGGGATGACCGCCAGTTATCCTTGGTAGAGAACATTTGTCACAAATGAACATTTTTGATAAACTTGTGGTGGCTTCACTGCGAGTGATACAATTCTGGAGAAAGACATCCGTGGATGTTACGAATTAGTTTTGGACTTCCTATTTCCTTGTTTTGAATTTCGAGATATCCAAGAGCGGAGATTCTTCTAATGTTGCAAGATGACATCCTTTCCTGCTTAACGGACGTTTTAGAGTTTGTTTGGAACTTTTAGTATGTAAATTTTAGTATAAATATTACTAGACTAGAGAGGGTCTGTGGCTACTTCTTCCTAAACTTATGCTCAAGAGGATCGATGCTGACAGAGAGAGTGACTCTACATGACAGCTTGAGAGACTTTAATTCTTTGCCGAGAGACGTGTCCTGACTTAGGAAACAACATTTAGCCAGAATAGGTAAATATGAGAATAATGATCTTGCAAATTGAATGGCTTTTCATATGAATTAATTTAGATAAATCATTCTTGTTTGAATTACAGTGTCGGGTGGTTATTTCTTTGTCATGTTATTGAGCTCTCAGATGTGTTTAATTGTTTTTATCAAGACTCAAGATAATTCAATTTGGTTGCATTGACCTCAAATTAGGTGCAGATTGATTAAAGAGTTCTCTCATATATTCAGTACGGATAGGGTAATAGAATGAATGTTGGTGTAATGGGCCCCACCAGCGTATGACGAGTGTATGTGCGCATGACTGTGAAATTACTTTGTCCGTGGAAGTAGGGAGAATTTATAAGCTTTGATCTGCAGCAGTTTCCTGGTAGCAGAATGATGGTTTTGATTATTGTCTTGATCTGATAGATTGCTTGTACATAGGCTTTTGGATTTATTGATTGATGTTGATACATGTACTAACACTAATTGTTGAAGTCATATTGAGTTACATGTAGTGTGTACGGCTTCTGGGACGTAGGGAGTCGGTGACAGTTCCGTAGTAGGGCAGAGGGAAGTGAGTGCTGCTCTCGGGAAAGGCGGGATTGTTGGCCCTGTACGAATGCAGGGAAAAGCGTGTGACAATTGAAGTTGCGCGTCGCATTGTCTGGGTTCGATTCAGTGACATTGTCGTGTGTTACTACTAGAGTCATATTTTCTGTATAAGAGAAGTGTGTATGGTTGCGAAGGTTATCTGTGAAGTTCTGGTCTTGGGTATCAGGGATCCTTTTTGGATTTCCGTTAACGCTTATCACTGGGAAGGTAATAGGTATTCTCTGAGCTTGTTTGAAGGACAGAGCAGAGGTAAGCGCTGCTTGGTTAACGCATGTTATAATTCTGTAGTAGGACAGATTGTTCGCTGTTCTCGGGAAAGACAGGATTCTGTGTGAATGAGCTACATTTTCTGGTGTGAAAGTGCGTGAATGTATGGGCATTTAATTGATTGTGAAGCTCTTAGGAACATTCCGGGAGGAAACAGTTAATGGATGCATGTTAGAAGGGCAGAGTAGAGGGATGTGCTACTGTGTCAACGAAAGTAACAATTCCGTAGTAGAGCAGAGGTAAGCGCTGTTCTGGAGAGAAGCGGGATTCTCGTGGGAAAGGTCTTTACTATTCTGTGGTTAGCGGAGCAGACAATGGAGATGTTTATATGTTGTAACGAATAGATTTGTAGAATTTGAAACAAAGTCTACCAAGAAGATTTTGTAAAGGAGGGGTAGACGAGTGACAGGAGACAGGAGTAGAAGCGACTGCAGCGACTGCTGACGTCAGAAAAGACCGCGCTGTGATTGGACAGTGGGTTAGAACAGTGAAAGCACTGAGATTGGTGTGTTGGTGTGAGCCGCGCAGGGATTGGAAGAAGTACAGGGTGACGTAGACGCTCCGGGATTGGTGCGTTAGTGTGGGTCGCGCTGTTATTGGACAAAAGATCGTACAGTTGTAGAAAGGACTAGAGGGTTGTGGTAAACGCAAAAATGTATTACCAAACAGAGGAAAAGAAAAAGAAACCCTTGTTCAGTAAAATTAAAAAATGGTTTGACAAGGATAAGGATATAGTAACTAGAGAAGGTGAGTTACTACCTCCGACAAGAACCCCTGCATCCTTCATGGTTGCGAAATATGGGTATCATACCTGTATTTGGTTAGACAATTGGGCTAAGTGCACTAGAGAAGATGGTGTTTCAGCATTCCCGGAACATGGTTCATTTAATCTGGCCGTGTTGAGAAATTTACGGGAAAAAATGATGAGTCTAGAGCCCAGACCAAGGCCAACACAGTTCGAGGCATTGGTAGAATGGGAAGATGAGGTGCATGAGCGAGAAAAACAGAGGAGTGGAGGTAATTATAGGTATATGTTTGGAAGGAAAGATGATCGTGAAACTCATCATGATCGAATGAGGAGATGGTGAGATGCTAGTATGACAGAGGGACTATATCCTGTAAGAACTGTTGAGGCAACAGAAGGGAGGAAAGGTACGGAAAAGGTACATAATGCAGAATAGAGAGGGTATGGGGCTAATGAATATGAGGATGAAGTCTTGGATGACATGATCTACAAGAGACCACCTCCATATAGACAAGAACCAGAAGTGAGAACACCAGTTGTTACCCCAATGAGAGATACTTTGCAAATCATAAAAACAGAAGTTGTGACACCTGATCTGAAAAGTAGTAGCTCTTTCGCGGAAAGGGAAAGAGAGAGAGAGAGGGAAAGAGAGAATGAAATCGAGGATGAAAAAACAAGAGAATTAGCAAGAACCACATTTGAGTTGACAGTGAAAATCAGGGAATTGACTAAGAATCTAGAAGCTGTTACGGTGCCTGTAACCATAGGTACGGTTTTGCCTATTTTTGATAAGCAAAGAACGGGTGAAAGTGGTTTAACAGTTCCATATGTAGGCATATGTAGGAAATGGACTAGTTAGTTCTCCGGAACAGTCAGGAATGAGGATGGGAGAGAATCAGTTGAGACATACCATATGTGGTGGAGAGTTAAATGTACAGCCTAACTCAGGATTGAATACTGGTTGTGTGGAAGGAAATGTTATGATGGGAGGATACATTTTGGAACCACAGAGGATGACAGAACAAGTGAGTACAGAAAAATCTACAGGAATAACGGCTGAGGATTTGAATGATTGGTTGAAAGCTCTTCAAAAGAAGGACAAAGATTCTCAGGCAATTGATGTAGCCAGGTTACGTATGGAATTGGAGGAGCTTATAGTGGGGACAATTCCTACAGAAACGTTAAAAAATCATCATGATGGAGAGTTGTTATTCATGTTCAAGAGCATCACATGGAGGGCTAAGAATACACATGACAGGTTAAAAGGAATAGCGAGTGAAATGGGAATTGACATGGATAAGGTGAAAGCTTTACAGAAGCCTTACTGAGTGGATTTTACGGATAAGGATATTGAGAATCTAAATGACGTTGGCCGAACAGGGCAAATTAAGGAAATTATTGGATTATTGCGAAAATGGGGTGATGTGGAAAAGTGGAAGGATAGGTGGTATAAGAAAAGAGAAGATACAGTGGACAGGACTTATTCAGCATTCCCTATAAGAGAAAAGGAAAAAACAGTGGATGCTTATCCTATGAGAGAGATTCCTGGAGGAGGATATGTACATGTCCCATGGACTAGGCAGGATATTTTGTCATTTACAAATGATTTCCCTCGACTGAGAGAGAAGCCTGTCGAGTGGTATAGGCAGGTTGATAGGTTTGTGAAATTGTCAAAAGTGCTGTGGATTGACCTGAATAGTCTGTTTGATATAATTGTTCCAGCAGACTTGTGGGCAGAGTGTAAAATAGTCATAGATTGGCCCACTAAAGAATACCCGAGAGATCAAAGAACAGGAGCTCCAGACCCGGAGGTTATGAAAAAATATGAACAGGTCATAGTGTTCTTGAAGAATAAGGTACCTCCTAAAGAGACAGATTGGGTTAAGATAGATCGAACACATCAGGAAGTAAAAGAATCAGTTCATGCCTTTTATGAAAGGTTAATACTGGCTTTTAAACAGTTCAGTGGAGATGAACATCTGGGTGATAAGGATTTGAGTCATTTTGTATACAGATTTGTATATGGCTTACGACCTGAAATCAGTGAAAGGATACGTGAGCACACAGTTGATTGGCAGAGTAAGAAGATTGATGAGATCTTGAGACATGCGAAATACTTCAGTGATGAAATTGAGGCGAAACAAAGAAAGCTGAAGGAAAAAGCGATGTGGGCACAGGTGAAGGTTGCAGAAAGACAAGAAGCACAACTGGTTGAACAAGCAAATAATCCAGGAAATAGGCCCAGATATGGTACAGGAAAAGGAAAGGGGAACATTGAGGAGGCGAAGAAAAAATTTCCGTGCCACAACTGCGGAAAATTAGGGCACTGGAGATCCGAGTGTACGAATCCACCATTAGTGAATAATGACAATAAATCCTTGAATCAACAGGTGCAGAACGAGGGGTGTAATCATCCGCAGCAACAGCAGAAGGTTGTCAAGCAGCAGAATCAAGAGCCAAAACGCCTTTGCCACAGAACAGAGGATCCCAGAAATACAATCAAGACTCTGGATTCTACAATGAGGAACAGGTAAACAAACCGGGACGTACAAATCCAGTACAGCTATATTGGCTAAAGAATGAGGGAAGTGAGTCTGAAGGGGACTTCTGACGGTGCCGAAGAGAGGAGGAAGAGTGCATACTTGGAGCAACTCTAGAAATAGACCAGGCAGGACCATTTGTAGATGGGAAAATAAATGGAGAAAGTGTTATACTTTTTTAGTAGACACAGGAGCGACGAGATCAACTGTCAGGTCAGCAGATATAAGAAATCTTCCTCTCTCGGACGAAGCAATCCAAGTGGTTGGTGTATCTAATACACAGATTAGGACTCGCCTTACTGAACCAGTAAGGGTAAGGATAGGGACATTTTCAGATATGCACAGGTTCGTAGTGTGTGACACTAGTCCAGTGAACTTGTTAGGTAGGGATTTGTTGTGTAAAATGAATTGCACAATTTTTTGTACTCCGGATGGAATAGCATTTGAGACACCGGATGAGGATGTCTTTTATACAGAGTAACTCTAGGTAATAGAGAAAATGAGGTTGTGGGAACATATGCTGTATTTAATCCAGATGATTTACCTCAAGAATTGAGACACACAGTAAAAGCAGCAGTTTGGGATTTTACTGGAGAGGATGTGGGATTGATGAATAATGTAGATCCAGTAAAGATTACAGTGAAAGAGGGAATCTCTTATCCTAATATCCCACAATACAGATGGACACCAGAGATAATTGAAGGAATAACACCTATAATTGACAAAATGATTCAGCAAGGAGTCTTGAGAGAGTTACTCAGTAGCCCATGTAATTCACCTATAATGGGACTGAAGAAACCTAATGGGAAGTTTAGAATAGTACAAGATTTGAGAAAGGTTAACAAAATTGTGGTATCATGCTGTCCTATTGTGCCAAATCCATCAGTGATTTTGTATCAGATTCCCCATGATGCTGAATGGTACACAGTAATTGATTTGTGCCATGCTTTCTTTTCAATTCCATTGCATCATGACAGCCAGCCGATTTTTGCATTTCGGTTTGGACAGCGTATTTTGGCATGGTGCCGAATTCCACAGGGGTATACAGAGAGCCCTTCAATATTCAATCAGTTACTGAAGAAATCTTTGGAAAGTCTGACCATGCCTGAAAGCTCAGTACTAGTACAATATATCGATGACCTACTTGTGGCATCGAAAACACGTGAAGCCTGTGAAGTAGATACCATAGCTTTATTGAATCATCTGGCTGATGGAGGATTAAAGGTATCTCCAGCCAAATTGCAGTTTTGCAAGAAAGAAGTGCATTATCTTGGACACAATATTGAAAAAGGTCTAAGAAAAGTGACCATTGACAGGATCAAAATTATCAGAGGAATGAGAGCCCCAATGACCCAGAGAGAAGTGAGAATGTTTCTGGGAATGATAGGTTATTGTCGTCAGTGGATAAGTAACTTTTCCCTGATAGCAAAGCCACTGATTAAATTAACCAAAAGTGAAGTAAAAGACCCATTGGAATTGAATGCAGAACAAATGGCAGCATTCGAAGAATTAAAGAACAGATTATGTGAAGCCCCTGCTCTAGGAATGCCAGACTATGAGAAGGAGTTTGAGCTGTATTGTAGTGAGAGGAATGGATGTGCACTTTCAGTGTTAATCCAGAAACATGGACGTCTGAGGAGGCCAATTGCGTACTTCTCATCAACACTTGACCCAGTAGCTGTGGGTTTACCAGGTTGCCTGAAAGCAGTAGCTGCTACATGCAGAAGCTTGGAAGTGAGGGTATAATAATGGGATATCCTGTACGGGTGTTCGTTCCTCATGATGTGGCAATTCTTTTGACAAGAAGCAGAACTCAATATATGTCATATAGTCGGCTGACTAAATATGAGAAAATCATTCTGGGAGCATCAAATGTGACTCTTGAGAGATGTGTGAATGTGAATCCAGCAACACTGTTGCCAGATGCTGAAAATGTGAGTGTGAGAGATGATGTTGATCATGATTGCTTGGATGTGCTTGATTACTGTACAAAACCGAGACCAGACATAAGGGATCTGCCACTGCCTGAGAGTGATCATGTGTTTGTGGATGGATCATGTCTGAGAACAGAAGAAGGTGTGCTGAGTGCTGCATACGCGGTGTGTAAAGTTTCAGAAGTTATGGAAGCTTCACCTTTGAAAGGAGTTAAATCTGCTCAGCTAGCGGAATTGGTGGCACTGAAAAGCTTGCAAGATTGGAAGAAATGTGAGAGTGACTTTAATGACCGATAGTCAGTACGGATTCGGAGTTGTTCATGATTTTGGCCAGCTTTGGCTACAGAGAGGTTTCCTGACCTCAAGTGGAACTCCTATAAAGAATGCTGAAGTGATTGGGAAATTGCTTGAGGCGATACAGCTGCCTAAGGAGTTAGCAGTTGTAAAATGTGCTGCTCATGGACAGGGTGATGATTTTGTTACTCTTGGAAATAGGTTTGCAAATGACATATTGTGCAAGGAACAATCATTCCATTAACAGGGGAAAAGAGAAAGAAATGTCTTTTTGTTCTGTGATGTTTACTAATGTAATGGAAACATGGGAGGAGGTGAGGCAGTTGCAGGATAAAGCAGGAGATGAGGAAATGAAAGATTGGATCAAGGCAGGTTGTGCACCAAGAGAAAAGGATCATGTATGGATCTATAGGGATGGAAGACCAGTCATGCCAAATGCTATGTTGTCAACAATGGCAAGAATGTATCAGGGCCAGGGACACCTGGGGAGGGATGCTATGATTAGATCCTTTAAGCAGACCTGGTACAATGCAAAGTTCAGGCTGATAGCAGAGAGCATCTGTCAAAGATGTTTGATTTGTCAGCAATTCAATCCTGAAAAGAAAACAGTGGTGAGCCTAGGAACAATAGGCAGGGAAGGAGGTCCTTTTACCAGAATGCAAATAGATTTCATTGAAATGCCCCAAGTCAATAGATTGAGGTATGTTCTAGTGGTAGTCTGTTTGTTCTCAAGGTGGGTGGAAGCATATCCAACTAGGAGAAATGATGGAATAACAGTGGCCAAGTTGCTGTTAAGAGAGTTGATTCCTAGGTACGGGTTCCCAATGACAATTGAGTCAGATAGAGGAGGACACTTCTATAATGAACTCATGAGTTTAATTTGTGAAGCATTGAGTATACCGCAGAAGCTACATTGTGCATACCGACCAGAGGCTTCTGGCGTTGTTGAACAGATGAATGGTACAATCAAAAACAGAATTGGCAAGATGTGTTTAGCCACTGGAATGAAATGGCCTGATGTCTTGCCTCTAGTGCTGATGACTATTAGGTCTACTCCAGACAGAACTACGGGGTTGAGTCCAAATGAAATAATAATGGGACGTGCAATGAGACATGCATTCGTGCCTGTCAACAAGCTGATGACTATAACTGATGACATGATTTTGGATTACTGTAAAGGCCTGGCTGACGCAGTTCATTCTGTGTTTCACCAGGTTGGAGAAGACGCCACCACACTTGAAAAGAAGGCAGCCCATGATCTGAGCCCAGGGGACTGGGTAAGAATAAAAGTGCACAGAAGAAGAAATTGCTTGGTTCCAAGGTGGGGAAGGCCAAGACAAGTCATTCTGACTACGACGACTGCTGTAAAGTGTGCTGGAGTGAAGAACTGGATCCATGCAAGCCATACTCAGAGTTCCAAATCCAAAGGATGGGACTGGGAAAGAATACTTTGAAGAGTCGGATTCCAGTGATGATGCAGACACTGAAACAGTGAGAAGAAAAAAGAATCCTGAACGGGGGGGAAAGAGAGTCAGAAAGAGAGTCAGGAGATTCTTTTTTCTTACCGGAAGAAGTTTCAAGAGGAACATTGCGAACCTCAGAAGAGTTCAGATTCTGGAAAAGTGCCTGAAGTTCTAACTAGCAGTGGAAAAGATAAAGAGAAAGAAAGAAAAGAAAAGAACGATTCCACAGAGACTATACCTGAGTCAAATGAGGAAGTTGAGAGAAATCCATCTGAGATAATTCTTGAAGAAGTAGGGTCAGAAGAAGATAGAGAGGGACAGATTGCGGAAGAACCCCGAGGAGATGTAGGGAACATTCATGATGAGCTAGGTGAAGGGACAAATAGACAGCAAGAAGATTGCGTGTCGGAGACCCGAGGAGGGGCAGTAGTAGGGAAATCTCAATTGGTGGAGAAGAAGATTGTGGAAAAAGAGAGAATTGTTGATGAACAAGAGGCAAATGAGACAGAATCGGATGAGAGTGGGAATGAGATACCAGAAGGTCGAGTTCTGAGAAAGAGGACTTGGATTGGAGAAAGGAAAAATAAAGAAGTAAAACAGAAAAGAAATGTAAAAGGAGATCTTGGGCCTAACAAGATAAAGAGGCTGAGATATCGACTAACACGAGTTAACTCATCAAAAGCTGAACAGGTGAACGAGGTGTCAAGCCAAAATCAAGCGAAAGAAGAAGAACGAAAAGAACCAAAGGAACCAGAGGAGATCAAGAGAATCAGAAAGCCCAACCAGAAGTATAGGTCACCAGAATGGACGTATGTGGCACTGTCTGAAGAAGAAGAAGAGGCCGAGGCAGAGGGTCAAGGAAATCCAGAGGGGACCTTACTGAAAGTGGTTGAGGAGGAGAAAACTGTTGGAATCCTGAAAGTTATCTTGTCTGACATTGGAGAAGAGACAGATGTTCAGGATCTGTTACAATTTGATGTTGATGAAGAAGGAGTGAAAAGTGATGAAAATCCAAATTGAGTGAACTGAAGGGGTCACTTGGAGAAGAGTGAAGAAGAAGAAATCTAAAAAAAAAATTAACAGATTGTAACGATCTAGTGGATGTTTGCTGTCCTAGGGGTTCAGTAGTGGAGTAGTAGAGGCTAAGTCAAAAGACACAGTCAAAGTAATAAGATGGCTAAGACAGAAAATAATCAAAGTAGATGTACCTTCCTGAAAAGATGGTGCAGAATGTGCTGCTGCTGTACAGGACTATTGATGCTACTATGGAGTGTGCTTGCTTTATTAGTTACTTTTAGAGTTACAGTAGAGACTTTGGGAATACATACTGAGAATATGACTAACATAGGGAAGAGTTTGCAGAAAGTAGTACCAACTAGAATTAGTAATATATACGTACACAAGGATAGGTCAATTAATGATTTTTCTAGCAATGTTTTTTCAAAATTATTGTATGAATATGTAAAGACAATGGAGGTAAGGGATTGCTACGTCTGTATGCAGTTACCTGCATCCGTTATAGAGGGAGTTACTTATCATCTCCCAGCTACGTATGGAATTTCATGTAGTGTGTTGATTAGTATTTTTCATTTATTAGGGAAAATAGATTATGATATGTCTAATAAGGATAACATTTTTGGGCAATTGCCTATGAATAAAAAACTGAATCCTGCTAAAGAAGCTAACATTTTAGGTGAAATTTTTATTGAAACAGAAGAATTAACATTAGATTACATTTTTAGAAACAATTTAACATGTAGTTTGAAGAAATAAGAAGAAGCTTTTCTAGACATGGTAGAGAAAAGGAGAATGGGTATGCATGAAAAGGCAGGAGGATATAAAATGAGTGAGACAATGTGGGACATTGAGATGGGAAAGGAGTTGAAGAATGGGGCCAGTCCAACTTTGGCTTTAGATGCACCACAGAAGGGTAAATTATGCATTACCAGAAGAAAATCCCAATATGATTATTATTTTGTGGGGACTAGTGAGTGCCATGATACATACTTTATTGCAACAGGATGGGGATTTAAAGGAGGAGAGGATCCAGTTTTCCCGGGAGTGTATTATATTTGTGGGAATAAAGCTTATTATAGGTTGCCTGACCATTGGTATGGCACATGTTATGTTGGCCTGGTCTTTCCAAAGATTTTCCATGTGGATAGAATAGAAGATGCAGAACAAATTAATTTACTAACACGTTTTAAAAGAGAAACTTGGACAGAAATTGTAGGAGATATTTTCGGAGTTTTGATACCAGCAGTGGGAATTTCATTAAATGCATATGGAATTCGGAAGCTGTCAACAGTGGTGGATCGCTTATCGACAAGCACCGCTGGAGGGTTTCTATTGGTGAATACAGAGATGGTTGCCTTACGCGCTATGTCTATGCAAAATCGACTTGCCCTTGATATTCTATTGGCAAAAGAGGGTGGAGTCTGTGGAATGCTGAAAGTTCAACATTGTTGCACTTACATTCCTGATGAAAGCAAAGATCTAAAAGTTTATATCAAAAATATTACTGATTTGTATGAAGAATTAGTACCACTGGAAGCTGAAAGTATCTGGACTAAAATGACTAATAAGATGATTGCTGTTAAGAATTTTATAGCTAAGATAGGTAGTACCATTTTTGGTAAGATATTATTTCCATTGACATGTGTGATTGTTACTTTATTGATTCTTAGATTAGGATGTTTATGTTGTAGATATAGGAGGAATAAAAAGAAAATAATAAAAGAAAATGTTGAAAAGAGACGAAAGAGGTCAAAAAGAGACCTACAAGAAATATGATTGGAAGAATTTAGGGAGAGCATGTACTTGGAAACAAAAAGAGATGATGAAAGAGAAACTGGAGTTTAATGAAAGAACAAAAAGACATTTGAATTTTTCCTAAAAAAGGGGAACTAAATTTTTTGGGTTGGATTTTTGTGGTGATGATATATCACCAAAGGGGGGATTGCTGGAGCAGGGTTTTCTACTTAAACCCAAACATCAGTTTATATTTTTGTATGTCATAATTAAAATTACTAATGATTAATTATTAAGTACTAAGTTTTGTTGAGTTTTTTTTATTAACCAACCTTACTAATGAAAGAACTATACGTGGGAATGCAATTGCATGGCTAAATTAATAAGTGAACTAAGTTGGTGAGCAAATGAATTAAATTAAATAAGTGTGGCTTATGTGATATTTGTTATGTGATTGCGCTTTAAATTAATATGCTTTAATGCTTTATTATGTCGCAAATGGCTAGATAAATACATACACATAAGGGTATTAGTGGGAATTAACACTGTATAATCAATACAATGTAGTAACGTTGTTTTGTGTTTCTTTTTAATTAAGTTGTCCGTTGTGGCCTGTTAAGAAAATGGCTGTCATTTACAGCCTGCATTCGAGTAGATGAAATTTGAAGAGAGGCCTCGCTGATTGTGACCTCGGCCTCTGCCTGAACTAAAAAGCTATGAAAAAAGATGACAACTCTGGGATGACCGCCAGTTATCCTTGGTAGAGAACATTTGTCACAAATGAACATTTTTGATAAACTTGTGGTGGCTTCACTGCGAGTGATACAATTCTGGAGAAAGACATCCGTGGATGTTACGAATTAGTTTTGGACTTCCTATTTCCTTGTTTTGAATTTCGAGATATCCAAGAGCGGAGATTCTTCTAATGTTGCAAGATGACATCCTTTCCTGCTTAACGGACGTTTTAGAGTTTGTTTGTAACTTTTAGTATGTAAATTTTAGTATAAATATTACTAGACTAGAGCGGGTCTGTGGCTACTTCTTCCTAAACTTATGCTCAAGAGGATCGATGCTGACTGAGAGAGGGTGACTCTACATGACAGCTTGAGAGACTTTAATTCTTTGCCGAGAGACGTGTCCTGACTTAGGAAACAACATTTAGCCAGAATAGGTAAATATGAGAATAATGATCTTGCAAATTGAATGGCTTTTCATATGAATTAATTTAGATAAATCATTCTTGTTTGAATTACAGTGTCGGGTGGTTATTTCTTTGTCATGTTATTGAGATCTCAGATGTGTTTAATTGTTTTTATCAAGACTCAAGATAATTCAATTTGGTTGCATTGACCTCAAATTAGGTGCAGATTGATTAAAGAGTTCTCTCATATATTCAGTACGGATAGGGTAATAGAATGAATGTTGTTGTAATGTGCCCCACCAGCGTATGATGAGTGTATGTGCGCATGACTGTGAAATTACTTTGTCCGTGGAAGTAGGGAGAATTTATAAGCTTTGATCTGCAGCACTATGACATAGTTCTCAGGAAGCATCCAGTACACTGTGATAAGCAAAGTGACCTACTGCAGGACTCGGGTTAATGCTGCTTTCATTACCTTTAAAATAGGGGTCACAGAGGCACTGCTTAGAACGCGGTTTAATTGCCCAATCCCGTAGGTAATAGCTGCTGCCTTCTTTTTAAGATTATTTGATTGGGCGACAGCAGAGCCGCTTTTACTAAACCACACGCCCACATACTTGTAATCTCTCGCAGTAGAGATGGTTTTGCCATCCAAAAGCCAAGTAGCCGTCTTCTTAAGTCGACAGCTGTCAAATATCAAAACGTTAGTTTTGACCTGGTTCACCTGCAGATCATTGGCTATATTAAATTTGCTTAAGGTGTCCAGTGACTTTTGCAGGCCCAATTTAGTGTGATCAATGACCACTATGTCATCAGCGTATTGAATTATTTGCAGAGAGACGGAACTTAGCTTTGGGGAGACCAAACTACAGGTATCCAGTACCTTCCCTATATCAGCAGTGTGCAAGTTGAACAGTATAGCAGCCTGAACGCAGACCTGTTTTAGCCCTCTGTTTGTATCTGTTTTTCGTGTAAGCATGGATGGACCAGTTTTCACCCGGACCCATGTCTCAGTATGTAGAGAAATGATGGCTCTTAAAAGGTTTGTTGGTATGCCCCAGGCATTGAGCTTCCTCCAGAGGGTGGCCCCATCCACCCTGTCAAAATCTGGACTATAGTTTATAAAGCAGCACAAAAGATGTGAACTGTACCTCTGTAGGCGGCGATACCAGGGGACTGATAAAGCTTGAATATTATCTACAGTAAATGACCGAGTCCTAAATCCTGATTGAAAATAAATGGCAGAATGTATTCCTGGTCTATCCATGCTTCTAAATTGTCTAGTAAAATTCGGGCATATGCTTTTGCCTCAATGTCAAGTAAGGCGACTAATCTATAGGTTGCAGCTAGCGTTCCGTCTCCACACTTAAATATGGGGCATAAAATGGATCCTTTCCAGACCTCAGGGATAACAGCGTTTTGAAAAGAATGCTTTAAAGGACAGACAGCACGCTGGCCCAACTTCGTTGGGCATCCTTAAAAAGGCCAGCTGGAAGGCCGTTAGGGCCTGGGGCTCAGTCTGATTTCAGCTGTTTTAATACTTTTGCCACCTTCTGCTAGTTTGTTCAACTACCCAACATCATCTGGCTCTCCTCCTCAAGGTGTTCCTGCCCATTGAACAGGTTAGTTTGATATTGTGGTCTTGGTTCAATTTCCCCTGGATCTGTCTAACTAGTCGGGGTTGTGGCTACGAACTGACCAACCCCTCGTATGTTGACAAAATGATCCACGTACAGTTCAACAATTTGCCATACCCATGCTGCTTCAGAGACTCCCTTCTCCCTGAATGCATTGCTATTTTTTGATTTGTTAATATAGGCCCAAAAGCGAGCCCGATTAGAGTCTTTTAATAGCTGGAAGACGGGGGGCCATTCTTTGTACTGTTTCTCCTTCTGATGCTCCCAAACTGTTCTTTTGTGTGACTTTCTGACCAGTTTTACTGCAGCAGCTGAAGATTTTGATGGATTGAGTCGATGCACACCCTGAGCTTTGAAAAGGTATCTTTTGGAAAGGATGATTGCCTTGCAAAAATTACTAGGCCTCACTAATTTCTGTGCCACCTGTTGGAATTTGGTGTTGTACTCCTGTTCCAGTAAATGCTTTCGTAAATCCTCCATGTACCTTCCCCACTCCTGTAGAGCGTATTCTGGATGCATTGGTAAGCTCTAGAGCATCTAACCAGGTGCAGACCATAGGTCTATGAACAGACTGCTATTTAATTCTTCTTACTAATTTCAATATCTCTTCCTTAGAGGAGGTGCTCACCTTGATGATTTTTTCTGCAAGTTGGACTGCAAGTTTCAGAGTGCACTTCAATGGATTGTGGTCACTTTCCGGTCTGACTGATTTTCAAAATGATTCAGCCGAGCAGCCAACTAAGCCTTCAGACAGGAGGATGTAGTCTATGGAGGATATATTTTTACAGGTTGGGGGAAGGGGGGGGGGGAGGGGGGGGATACCTACTCCTTATTTCTCGCTTAAGACTCAGCAGATGCTAGATTGTGAAGATTCATAAAGCCATTGATTGCAGATCCTCCACTTTATCTGGAGACTCCTACGGTGGTCGCCGACAGACCTCTGATATTGAAATCGCCAGTAATTACAAGTTCATTGCACGGATGGTCTAAAAAAGTTCCCCGAGGCTTTCAAGAAAGAGGTTTATCAACTCGGTCATTGCTTTCCTTTGAGCGTTCAGATAACTGAGCAGAATCAAACCCATTTTTTACCTTTGAATTCCAAGCTCTGTATGAAAGAGGGCATATTTGCACTTTTCAGGAGAGCTGAAATACTTTCACAGCCAGAGTTCCACTTCCCTAAAGGTGGCATGCATTCTTGCATAATAGGCAACTGGAGCCATATTACTAACAGTATCCCAGGGGAGCAACAGGTGTGTGCCCCCACCAGTTCAAAGCAAGAACCATACCCTAATAAACGCACAATAGCTTCCACAATTGAACTGTTACTGTCATTGACTGGGTGGCCTTTCTTAGCTTCATAAGCAATTTAAAACACAGCTCTAATTCAAATGTAAGCATGTTACATTCAGAAAATCTTAGGCTTAAACAGCTCTGAATTTGAGTTCTGCATTTGTTCCGATTAAAACCCATTAAAAAAATTGCACGGCTCCAGGTTCCAAAACAAGAAAAGTTATAAAGGTGGACATCGAGTTCAGTGTGTGGAAAAGAGCTTGTGAGTCACCATGTGGATAAGGCTGGCAGACCTAACGCAAGTCAGCAAAATGTAATGATGCAACATGACTCAGGAGACATAATACAGTACTATTCCATTAAGCACCGCCACGGCTGCAAGAGAAAGAACAGTACACGATTATCCTAACCAAGACAACGCAGCTGACGCAATGCTTTCATTCAAATAAAACAGTGGGCGGGAAGCGGAAAGGAGAACGTGAAAATGGGTCAGAACTGGGGGAAGAGAAGACGCATCAAAGGCCAGGAAGGAATACACCCACACTGAAACCAGAGGTCACTGACAAACCACCTCTTACAATATTCCTCTGAGAAGGGCTATTCAAGGAAGGAATAGGTGTGATGCTCTAATGTTTAAAATAACATTTCCAGAGAAAAACACTTTTGTAGAATTAACTGGTGCATTTAACACAGAAAAATAAAAGCCGTTCCCAATCATTAACTGTTAAATCACGACTTTAAACAATGAAATCAGAATTGCGTTAATTAATGAACGACCCAATTCTAGAAACAAAAATAATTTAAATAGGAATTTGAAGTACCATTCTGAAGTGTCAGTGCTCGGGACTCCTTTCCTAAATTTGTATGGAATCCTCCTCCCAGTGATGGTGCTTTGCCTGAACCTGCAAAAGAAAGGAGAAAAAACGTTTTAAATAAAAGATCAAAAGTCCAAAAAGATCTATTTATGCAAATCTCAATATAGGTTTTAAAAAAACATCTGAAAGGAAGGCTTGCAGGTTGTCCAGTGAAGTAGTCACGAATAATGAAATAAAGATACGTATTAATCAACAATGAAAATCTGACCACCCCCATTCTTTAGGCCTGCTTTGCATCCAATATCCTTGGATACTTTAACCGAAGGGAATATAAATGGTTTACCGTCCTAGGGCACCAATTGCAAGCAACATAGATGAAACCAGATCCACTCTTCTCAAGCACGCAAAGACCTTGCTACAGAAGGAGCACACTTTTACATTCTATAGGCTCCTACACCCCATGTCACCGCGTGCACCTTACTCCTCAAACACACAACTGTCATCAGCCTCTCCTGTACCTATCCAACTCCCTAATTCTTCTGACCATTGCACACATAGAAAGCATGCTGGACTATACAGTCATTATAGCAGTGCACAGCTTGTATATGGCTGAATGCACTCTTTGACCATGTGCCAAGTATGGTATAAACAAATCGTATTCCCCCATGTGATAACCTCAGCATCTCTAACCATAAACTAGATCAGATAACACATAAGAATAATGCCACAGAGAGTAAAATACTAGAAACTGTATCAAAGCAGTGGGGCCAAGGCAGGTGGATTTCTCAGTCCATAGCCCCTTATCCTATTTTACCCTTGGATGCGTCTTTCAGTTCCTAACAATTACCGACCAGCAGGATTACAACATGATAGGACAAGTAACATAGAAAGATCAATGCAAATGGAGAGGGGGTGAGGACTGGGAATACAAAACTTACTGATAAGAATTTCCACCCATTCATGTGCCCACCCCTTTCTAATCGCAATACAGAAAGTGGGAGAAGCAAATGGCAAACAGGCATCTGCAAAGCCAACAGGATTAGTATTGACAATCAGGTTTTTTAGCTTTGTCAATGCTTGTTTAGTGTATCATGGTTTTCTGAAACTTAATTTTTAAGGGGCTGCCGGCCCTTGCTATTATCAAAAATAAACCTTGGTTAAAAGTAAACATATTTTGGCCCATACTGTATGCCTCAGTGGGAAGAATAAAAATGTGAATAACAGACCAATGGATGAAGACAGATGGCTGAAAGTTCCTATAAGTAGGTCATGTACATAATATTTACATTTTAAGTAAAAACAAAAGGTTTTGGTTAACAGATACTGTCAGCCATGCATCTGAAGCCTACACTGCACCGTGTCAGAGTAGGATATCTGCATAGAGCTGGGGCCAGGCAAATGAGCATACAAAATCATGTGGCTGTCCTTCAGATGACAACAAGGAACGCATGGCTCTAGGAAGAACTGAAGCTAACTCTGATTGTAATTGAGTGGGTATAAATTACTTCTGAACATAATGCTCCTGCCACTCTTCCAGACGTTAGTCCCATTTCATAATGCAGGAACTATCAGGTCCCTTTTGACAATTCGGCAATCTAACATCTCCTCCCTTGAGGGGTGAATCTCCAGGAAGAGGGGGGTATATGGATCCAAAGACGACAGCCATATTCAAATGAGACGGGTGGCATCAAGGTCACCCATTTGATGAGTGGAAGCCATGGCAAAATATATATATAAAATGCCTAGAACAAACTCAAAGCAGAAAGTTTCTTGAGACCCTACAAAATGTGACCACTGAGAAAATAATTGTAGGAATTTCTTTCTAGGTCTGTAAGACCATTGAAATATATCTACAAAGACAGCCGACCCACAGATCTTGGGGGGTCAGGCTTAAATCTTGGCAAGGCAGCCTTATTATTCATGCCTCCAAGATTCATAAGCGGAGTAGCCCTTAAGTAACTAATAATAATGGCAAAATATTCAAGTACCTGGAGACAAATTCAGTTTGGAGTATGAGCTATCATTATTGGAACTCAAAAGTCATCCAACTAGAGGAAATGAAACCATTATAAAATGGGAGCGAGGGTAACATGCTTTGTTGCTGTTCTTAACAAAACACCAAACATCAAAACCGCATATTTTTAGGGCAATCTACAGTTTTAAAGACCAAGCTTTCAATCTAAGCATGTTTAGGGGGGTGTGGACTGACATTTACTTCTGTGCAAGGGATTACCTTTTAACGACCCATATAAAAAACACTGCCTGTAGCCAGAAGAGGAGGTTTGAGGGCTGAAATGCATCTGGCACATGCCATCAAAGGAGATCACGGACGAGAGCTACTACATGTGAACTTGTGGACAACTCTGGAAATGACTGACAAAGGGGCAAGAAAACAGGATCTTATCTGCCCAGTCTAGTAGGTGTTATCTCCTGGAGAGCAACAAGCCACACCTATCAGAGATGTACATTTGGGGCAGTTCAAATAGTGCTTGTTGACAGTCGGTCTGTGATCAACCATTCAAGCAGCGAATGCATATTATATCATTTGAGCAATGCGCAAATGGCTCCACAAATGTACCTCCTGGAGGAGAGCAATCACAAGAGAGCAGTTTACTTCACTGCCTGGCTGTAAAGAGATCTGGTGAGAGAAAAGACATTCAGACTGACAGGGTGATTTATTTTAGGCTAAGGAAGAACGAGAGAAACAAGATCCAGCTTGGACTCTTACATTGAGTTCCAGAATGATAATCTTGAGCGAACCATCTTTTCCCAAGATAAAAGTGTAAAAGCTTGCAAGAGACCTGCAGATAAAGGGCTGGGAAACAGGTCTCCTGACGTCCATTCTCACTTTAGCAAGACTGATAGTCTTCAAGAAAGCGATTGACATTCTTTCTCCAACTGCAAATCCTGTCTTTTCTTTTGGCAATGGATGAGTGGGGCTTGTCGGAGGCAATCCTACTGAGCTCTTAGGTTTCCAGGAAATACATTCAAAGGAACGACTATTGGGGGGCTATGGGAACCAAATCTTGCATGTGTGTTTAAGATTCGAGTATGGTCATTAAAGTCTGCAGCAGCTCACTTCGAGGAGTGGTTATCTTATGAGAAGCACGCAGCATGGCCTTTGTGCCAGTTTCCTCTGATCAGTTATACTTACACTAAAAATGTCCTATGTAGTTTGAATTTGGTATAATATCAACCAAACCAACCTTGGTTGGTATTTTACCAATTCAAAGCTGTAATACTGTGCCTGGAGTGGTAAAAGGCTTTTGTCATTTTTCAGCTCAGCATGGATGGCACTGTGCTAATCCTATGCCTAAAAACGTTGCTGGAGAAATGGCAAAAGACTGTCACTTTCTATCTCGGCGTGGATGGCACTGTGCTAATCCTACGCTTAAAGACTTTGAGGTGAGCACATTTAGAGTGTTGCTGGTGTTGAGGGTGCTCTATACAGGAGCCGATTTCCACCTAAACTTGAGAACTACCCAGAGTTCGCTATTTCTTTTTTGCATAATTTATGTGTTAATCTAAAACACACACACACACACGTCAAACTTTGGCTCAGACACATCAGATACATTGTGGCTTGTTCGTCATACAGAAGGGCACAGAAGAGAAGTCCACAAATTTTGTTAAAAAACTGAATGCCAATCCCCACAACAGTAGGTGTTTCCACAAAATCAGTAGGACTGTGGTGGAATATCTTGATGGTAAAATTGAAATAATTAACAAAGCCATACACACCAGCCTGATCCTTAAACCTACAGCTGGCTATAGCCTCCTGCACACCTTCAGCAGCTATCCGTATGCCCTCAAGTGGAGAATTCCCTACGGTGAGCTGTTGAGGAGTTGGCCTAACTGCTAGGGCGGTTGACCTCTAATCTGGGGAACTAAGTTTGAGTCTCGGCAATGATGATGAACATCCTGTGATTCTGGGCAAATCACTCAAATCTCCCCGTGCCTAGTAAAAATTGATGTGTCCTCATGTAACGCAACTGGGGCTATGCAAAGCGCTCTGATACCCGATACCGGTTGAGGTTCGCGCTATATAAAACTCTGTAAATAAAAAAAAAAACACAACTGCAACACTGGGAAGGCCTTTATCACTGAACAGACCACCATGGTTAAAAGCTTCAGAGAAAGGACGTACCCTATGTCTGTACTCGGAGTGGTAGACAGGGTCAAGACTGTTACCAGAGAACACAACAGACAATGACCATGACACCCAAACAGACCTTGGAGTCATCACGATATAAAGCAACAATTCCAAGACATCTGCAACATCTTAGCCAGCAGTTGGGACATACTGAAGAGTGAGTGCCCAAACTTGAAGTGCATGCTTCAGTCCCCACTGACCGCTCGTGAAGGCAGAGAGGAGAATGAGCTGTTAAACATCATATTTGCATCTGATTTCCACCACTTACTGTCTCAGACCATCTCACTGCAGAACCAAATCATGTTCCTCAAGCATCCCCAATGATCGACCAACTGCAGCTGAAGAGTCCATTGAAGGCCTGCATATGCCAGCAAAAGGCTGCAAGGTAATAAGACACTAAGTAGTCTCAGAATCCTCTAGAATGGGACAGTAGTTCTCACCTAAAACATTGAGATCACAGACTGAATGCTCAGGACAGTAGTGGGAAAGCCCTCAAGGCAACTGTATAAAGAATGGCCCAGATGAAGAGAAGCCGGTGAGCAGGTTAAAAAATGGGACTTGGGCTTTTTGATGGAAAATCTCAGGTCAGACAATAACAACATTACCCCAGGTGGTCTGAACTTAGCTAAGTTGAGCCCATCATCAGTAGCAAGTCATCAAGATACAAGAATACATGTAACCCCAACATGCAGAGATGGGCCGCCACTATTGACATGACCTTTGGAAAGAAAACAGGGGCCGATGCAAAGTTGAAGGCTAGGGTTGTGAATTGGAAGTGTTCTGCTTCAGTACACACCGGAGATACTTCCTGTGGGTCTGTAGGATCAGGAAATGAACTACCCATCGTAAAGATCTAGGGAGACCATCCACTCTTTAGGATCCAAGGACAGCAGAACCGGATTGTCATCATTTTGAACTAATTCTTGAGGAATGAATTTGAGATCCTGAGGTCCAAGATCCGTCTCAAACCCCATGCTTCCTGAGGAAGAAAGTACCTTGAATAGCAACCCAGGTCCCTCTCCACCTCAGGTAGTTCTTTTTTTTTTTCTCTTTTTTTTCTATTTCGGTTGCTCCCTTGGCAAGAAACAATCACTTCTTGGGATGAAACAGTGGCCTGATCTGCAGAAACTAGAGCAAAAACTGGAGGACCATGATGCAATGTGCACAAAAAGGGAGGGCATTACCTGGCCAAAAAATCTGAAGGATCCATTGGCCAGATGTGATTGACTGCCAATGGGATAGATGACCCTGGATCAGCTCCAAATGGCTGATGGAGGTGATACTAAAGGGATTTGTGGCAGTGGTGATGGACAAATCTGTTGGTAGCCTTTTCCTCTACCACTACACCCAGCCCTGGAATCACCAAAGGGCTTAACTGTTTAGTCTGTTGTGGAGGTCACCTCTAGCAATAGGCAAGGCCGCTCGAACAGCCTTGGAAATTGTGATACTGTTGGTGGAATTGGCAGGCAGGGCAGCTCAACCCTAAACACCAAACCGTGGTCATGCCGTCAGTGAGCCATACTAGAGCAGAATCTGCCTTCTCATCAAAAGAATCACTCAATGTCAAATAGCATGTCCATAAACAAAGTTTGTAAGTCCCCATAAAACCCAGTGCCAAACCTCCAATCATGGAATCTGACGACCACAGAGTACAGAAACCAGAGCAACACAATTGGTGGTATCCAGTCCAGGCCTCAAAATATACTTTGCTACCAAATGCCCAACCTGCAATGTCTGTGCAAATTAACTGCTTAAGCCTTTGGACAAGGCTGGCAAATTCAAGCTAGCCATGTCCCAGAGGGAGTCTGTGTAGCGACCCAAGACAGAAACTGCATTTATGGATCAGAGCGACAGGCTAGCTGACAAAACAAACTCTTGTCAAAAGTGTCTGATTTCATTGATTCTCTGTCTCATGGAGCAGAGGGAATGGGTTTGGATTGACTTTGCTCATACAAGCCTGAACTACGATGATCTCTGGAGTAGGATACTAAATCAGGCAAGCTGGATAAACAGAGGCAGGCTTATGCTATCAGACAACTCACAAGTGGGGTCGAGCACGGTTTGGAGCAGGCCGCCTCAAGAGTTTCAGCTGAAGCTTTATTGAAAAACAATAAGGGGTCTTAAGTGGTGGGCTTGAGCTGCAAAATTTCAGTTACAAGATTTGCCTTTATCGCCACTGTAGGCAACTGCTAAGCTAGTACCTCGGAAGCTCTAAATGCTACTACTGCAAAATAAGTGCACTTCTTCATTATTGGCCCACAAGAGCGAATTAAAGTCTGTCTTAGGTGTAGTATCAAAGCCAATTGTGTTTTGTAGGTCACGATGCAGCCAGGCATCAGTGTAATGAATGGGAACCAGTGCTTAATTTGAGAAGGTGGTTGCTAGTGGGGCCCACCAGCATTTCTTTTTTGGGTCTGGCTCTTACTTTTTCCTCAGACACTTCCCCGAGAGCAAGAGAAGGAACTGCACACAAAGTGGAAAGAAGGGACGGAGGGGTGTGGCGTAGCAGCCATAGCTGCAGACTCTGGAGCACGGGTTCAATCCCCGGCGCCAGGTCAACATCCTGGGACTCTGGGCAATAGCTCACTTAATCTCCCCAACTGCCATCAGCGCCTGGATACCCTTAGGGGTAATAAAGCACGCTGTACAAATCTGGAATTATTATTTAATTATTTAAGGGTAAAGAGAAAGACAGAAGAAGCCTCCTAAAGGGAGACGGCAGGGACCTGAAAGAGTGAGAATAAGGGGAAGGGAGTGACTGGTAGTGGACTAAGGAGGCATGATTTTAGACTGAGCAACCTTGGTATTCAGTGTGCGAAATGTAATTGCACTGGCGGTGGGATTCTGAGTAGAGCTTCCGGCACAGACACTCCTTCTTTTACCAATTAAGCACTGGTGGGAGCAAATGTTCTCCTTGCTCGCAGTCATCGTAATTGTGGGGAATATTTTCAGGACCTTGAAGAACATCAAAGTCTAAGCCAGAGGGCTTCCAAGAGACAGAATCCAGAATCCAGAAGCAGCACCTCTAGCGTAGGTAGGTTACCACCTTGCCCGTTTTTTTATCATCCTGGCCAGTGTGTTTTTTTAATGGGGGACCAGCAAAGAAAGGTGAGTACCATTTGAAGAGCTGTGGCATGGTCTTATGGAAGGCTTCAATCTGCTGCACAGTTGCCAACCACCGAAAAACTCCAGGTGAACTGGCCCCAGGATTGGATCGGATCAGAGTTGGACTTCAAAGCTGAAGTCCAGGGACCAGAAGCATCAAGGGGCTGAAGAACCCTTTAAACTTTGTGTTTTCGCTTCAACTTTTCTCTCAGCTTCATCTTAAATTTACCCAAAGATGGTGAACATGAGCGGTGTTGTCACTGGAGCGGGACAGACATAGTATCTTGTGTTCAGCAACATGGAGTTTAGTTTTCCATTCCCTAATGGCATGCTGGCTTGTCAGGGAGTCTGTCTCAGGACCAGGAGTCATGCTTGGAGCTGTTAATGCCAGACATATGCTTATGACATGCATGGCATGCTTTAAACTGTCGTCTTTGGGAGCCACACATCTGCACATGGTTTGAAATTTCTGAATAAAAGAAGTTAAAAACATATCTAAAGAGCTAAGCTCCAGATCCGTATTCAAAGACACAGAAAAAAGGACCCGACATCAGCACACCGGGGTGGTGCCTAGAAGCCACTGTGTTGTCATTTTTAGGTTGAGCCTGGGCAGCACATGCGCTGTTCTGCAAGGCATGCTGTATTCGAGTATGTACTTGAAGACCCGCCCACTCCCCACCCATATTTGTCATTGGCTTGTGTCCTTTGTAAA
The DNA here is from genome assembly GCF_964204655.1 of Triturus cristatus. Classification (NCBI taxonomy): domain Eukaryota; kingdom Metazoa; phylum Chordata; class Amphibia; order Caudata; family Salamandridae; genus Triturus; species Triturus cristatus. The sequence continues at coordinate 808,563,304 of NC_140592.1, read as the reverse complement.
TGCTGGCTTCCGATTTGTTAATGGGCTTGTTAGTCCCTCCATAGTACAGCCTTGTCTTCAGTTGTAACCTCCAATTAGGACAGGCCCTTTTACTTCTGTTGTTATTTATGTGTTAGTTATTTGTATTATTTAACAAAACAGATAAAATAAAAAGCATTGTAATTTACAATGCGAGACTTGTTGCATTGCAAATGCTTGTTAGAGGAGGGACAGAGTCGTGAGAGGCCTTTGGCTCCTCCTGCCAACATAAAAGAGCTAATGCTACTGCAGATCCAGGCTGGTGCCTGAGCAGAATCGCAAGATGAGGTATCTGAAGTTAGGAGTATTGTAAAGTGTGTGCCCATTACACTCCGAGGTACATTTGATTTCTAGGGAGACATCTTTTTGAAAGAAAAAAGAAACTATTAAAAGTCTATCTTGTAAGCTACGTGGTAAAGCCTAGCAGGCTAGTCATCCACGGGCGGTCTGCTAAATATTAAGAGGAAGAGTCTGAAACCTCTGTGTCCTTTGATACACCGTGAGCGCGTGCACGCATGCCTATGCATAAATGGTGCTCTATATTAACGCAATAAAAAAATGGGACGGCGAAATGTGTTGAGAAGTTAATAACTGCGTATCTTTTTAAAACGAATTGCTAACTGTTCAACAGGAATGATTTATGGAGTACTTGATTGCAGGGTGTGGTTCAGCATAGGTATAAATATCAATAAAAGGGGCGATAGCGTAGTTCGTCCAATTAGCGCCCCCACTGGGAAACGCTATCTGATCCCGTAACAAAAGACCATTTCTTAGACTGGAGATAACACAACTGCAATTTCAAATTATATAAATAAATGCAAGTGCAGTTAAGGGGATCATTAATTAAATGTTTCAAAGAACGACCCCATTCCTTCTTTTAAAACAGACATGCAGTGTTGAAACCCTACTGTAGATGAAACACTGCACCTCACAGAGGCATGCGCGCCATGTGCTTTGCTTACGAAGCATGCTGTGACAAAAAGGCGCCCTTTATAATTAAATCATCAAAAGCGACCCTACCAAAAAAACAAAACAACTGACAGCGGCTTACAAAGAAGAGCGGAGGGGATGGGAAGTTCTAGTACAGCCAAGATATCTCAATCTGGCGTAGGCAGTGCGCAATCACAACAGCTTCCAAGTAATTCTGCATCAGACATGCAAAATAGGCAGCATCAACCAGAAACACTGGGGGAAAACACTAAGCCATTTGGAACGGATTGTGCGCAAATACGTTACAACATCGCCACTTTGTGGTTAAATACGGCATAAAATACCAGCTCAGGTATCAACAATACATTCAGAACGGTCTTTACGATGTTAGAAAAAACACACGATTTTGCAATAAATACCATTGTTAAGTGGATAGGTTTGAGGGCAATCACAACCCCCAAAATACATCTAAAATAACGGATAGTTAATATTCTACTATTAAATGTTGTACAACCAACACAATCAAGTAAAAATCAATTTCAGTGGTATGAGAGCATTATTTTTATTAAACACTCAGTTAATTGGGTCGACGCCACTCAAACAAGCTACAACGGCACATGTACCGTTCCTGAATGTTCAACTTAATAAGTAAGACGAGGCCCTACATTTTTTTCTTCTCGTTCCTGCTAAGTCCTGGCTGATGCACGTGGGACATCGCTAAGGCGGCATCTGATGTTGTTCACAACCAATGTTCGGGCGTGGCGGAAGCACAGAGTAGAAAACAGACAAAACCTTATCCGATCTTATTAAGGGAAGGTCCAAATAATGCTGCTGTACTTTGTGGGTCTACGTGCTAAGGGTCATCGATATGTGCTTCCACCGTTATGGTGTCTTCGTGGTATGAAAACAGTTTTGCTTGCTTGAAAACTGTTTTTTTGAGCCGAACAGATGGTGAGGATTTATCCCAAATGTTGGAGAAGCACCACTGGTTGTAGTGAGATCAAACCAAGTGAGAGCCACGGGGGATAGCGGGCCTCGACAGGGTCCTGCGGACTTTCAGCTACAATAAATGTTTCAACGAGCCTTCAGGTGCAGCGTTTTGCTCTGCACAGTCAGAAACAAAAATAAGCACCGTGGATGTGAGGCCGAGCTCTTGGGTCCGCTCACACTGTTGAACAGGGCAAAACAAATAAAAGGACTGTGTATGTGCGACATCGTGCCAAGTCTGCCAACTTGGAGAGACTTCTCATGAAACGGTATCAGGCCGCAGTTAAGGGGGGCATCAACTTAACCGAAATCGCACAAAGGATTAGGGTTAAGAGGACATATTGAACAACTTACTTACCTTCAGTAACGATATATCTGTAAGAGACCTAGATTAGTTGTCGATTCCTTATCTTAGAATTACCCCCCGGGTGTCAGACTGGATCCGGAGAATTTGTCAGCAGTACCCCTGCGCGTCGAAAGATGGCGTTGGTTGGCTACGCGTTTGTCGTTAGGGTTGTGGTCGCCAGGATGATGTCGCGGTAGCTACTTAGACACCGCCCTTGCGCGCTGACATCATTCCACGCCAGAAGCACAGAGCCATGCAAGACTCGGACCACTGGTGCACAAAAACAAGGGCCCTGAAAGTAACTCCCTGACCCTAGAAATCCGTTTGCAGAACGGGGTGGATTGAATGGGGCAGTAAGGAATCTATAACTAATATATGTCTCTTACAGATATATCGTTACCAAAGGTAAGTAACTTGTTCATCTGAAAGAGACCATAAGTTATAGATTCCTTACCTTAGAATAGATACCCCAGCAATACCAACCCCGGAGGTGGGTCTGCGAACTAAGAGCACACCAGAAAGTCCTGGAGAACAGAATGGCCAAAGAAAGCATCTCTCCGGCTTGGCTGTCCAGACAGTAGTGTTTGGTGATCGTGTGCAGAGATGCCCACGTAGCTGCCTGACAGATGACATTGAGGGGGACTCCCCCCGTCCCAAAGCAGTGGTAGCTGCCGTCGTCCTGGTGGAATGGGTGCGCAATCCCACTGGAGGCGCCTTCTTAGCCAAAGAATAGCAAGCTTTGATGCACAAAGCGACCCACTGGAGACGGTCCGTTTGTGCACGGCCCGACCTTTCTTGGCGCCCACGTAGCCAACAAGAGCTGGTCATCCACCAGAAATTATTTGGTGTGATCCAAATAGACGGAAAGCGCACGTTTTGGAGCTAGACGATGGAGCCAGGAAGGGAGGCTTGGAAGAAAGAGCTTGGAGCTCACTCACACTCCTGCGCAGAGCTGATGGCCACCAGAAAGGCAGTTTTTAAAGTCAGAAGCCTGAGAGGATAGTTATGTAGTGGCTCAAAGGGATATGTAAGAACCAAGTTCAAGTCCCACTGAAGCCTTACGAAGGGAACAGGAGGAAAGAGATGAGTAATGCCCTTAAGGAAGCGGTTTACAACAGGGGACTTGAAAAGAGAAGGCCGATCAGAAAGCTGAATTGGCTGAGAGATAGCCCTTAAGAGTGTCCAGAGCAGAGCCCTGCTGGGCCAAAGAAAGAAGGAACAAGAGAACCTCAGAAAGAGGGGCGGAAAGGGTATCCACAGTCTTTTCTGTGCATCATGCCACAAATTTGTTCCATCTGCAGGCGTATACCGTCTTGGTGGAGGGACGCCTGGCTGCCAAGATAACATCACAGACTTCGGGAGGAAGGTCGAAAGCTGTCCACTGTTGCCGCTTAATCTCCACGCAAGGAGGTGGAGGCTGGACAGGTTCCGGTGGAGGACCGTCCCCTGCTGCTGCGACAGAAGATCCACCTGAAGAGGCAGTCAGATCGAAGGATCGATGGCCATGTGCAATAACTCGGGATACCAGACTCTTCGTGCCCAATCCGAAGCCACAAGGATGACTTGGGCCCAGTCGCGCTTGATCTTCTTCAGCACTCTGGGCAGAAGTGGTATAGGCGGAAAGACATATAGAAGACCGCAACTCCACATGTGACGAAAAGCTTCGCCTAGCAAATGCAGTCTTGGAAATTCCAATGCGCAGAACTGCTGACATTGCGTGTTCTCTTCGGTGGCGAATAGATCTAATCAAGGCTCTCCCCACTGCTGAAAGAGACCTTGCGCCAACCTCGAAGACGACATTTGTGATCCATCATGCACCTGTGGCTGAGTTCATCCGCCCTGGCGTTCAGTGAACCTGCCAGGTGTTGAACCACCAGGGATCTATCCTGATGTTCCAGCCATGTCCAGAGACGGAGAGCCTCTTGACATAAGGTCCACAACCCCACCCCGCCCTGTTTGTTGCAGTACCACATGGCGGTGGTGTTGTCCGTGAACACCTGCACCACTCTTCCCAGAACAGAGGGAAGGAATGCTTTTAGTGCAAGACGGATCGCCTAAAGCTCCAGAAGGTTGATGTGGAGCCCGGACTCCGCTGGAGACCGGACTCCGCTGGAGACCAGAGGCCTGTGATCTCCGCCTTTCTCATGTGGCCACCCCATCCCAGCAGTGATGCATCTGTCACCATCAGGAACTCTGGTTGGGGAAGGAAGAGGGATCTGCAGTTGACCCAATCCCGGTTCGTTAGCCACCACTGCAATTGACATGCAGTGCCTCCGAGATCTGGATGCAATCGGACAGATTCCCCTAATGCTGTGCCCACTGGAACTTCAGGTCCCACTGCAGAGCCTGCATATGCCACCTGGCATGATCCACCAGCAGGATGCAGGAGGCCATGAGGCCCAAGGGGCGCTGGAAAGGCCAAAGGGGAGCACGGTAAACTGAGAGTGCTCGTGGCCTACCGTGAACCGCAGGTAACGCCGGTGGGCCGGCATGACGGGGATGTGAAAATAAGCGCCCTGCGAGTCCAATGCTACCATCCAGTCTCCAGCGTTGAGGGCAGATAGGACCAGAGCTAGCGTCAACATTTTGAACTTCTCCTTCCGAAGGATGCGCTCGACATTCCTGAGATCCAAGATAGGACACAGGCTTTTGTATTTCTATTAACAGAAACAGCGGTTCCTGCGGAAAAAGAAACTATTCTATATTGGTAATAATATGCACAATTGCAATAATAAAAGGGTTATAATGATGTCAGACAGAAAGGAAACCATGAACACCTCTGTTGTATTTATAATAATTCTTTTATATCATTCAAAGACTCTACGAGTATGTACAAAAAGGAAAAAAACGTTAGTGCTTTGTGTCCCCAGTGTAAATGGAACCTTAAAACAAGAGTGGTAAATTCACAACATATAAAAATTGGTTTATATGTCACGAATGGCTGCTATTTGAAGCGAACCATTTGATCAGCTCTGATTATTACGTCCAGTAGCTGTGATCATTGTAAAGTTATTGATGGTCGCCTTCAAAATTGTGGAAACCAAGTTTTATATTACACTGGGAACACAAAGCACTAACGTTTTTTTCCTTTTTTGTACATACTCTATTTGAATGATATCAAATAATTATTATAAAGGGGTGTTCATGGTCTTAAAAAAATCTCACTCACGGGCCTCTATACATGGCGCAATAATGGCGGAATATTTACGAGCCAATTGTGCCCCTCCAGGCTTGATAGTAAACAATGCACCAAGACTGTTTCTAGAGGACAAAACCTTCCGAAAGGATTGGTCATTGATAGCGTGGCGGTGCACGAGAGATTGGCTAATCTTAATAATCAGTACCGCTAAACGAGTTGCAGACTCTATCCTTGTAGAGATACAGGTATTGGAGGCGCAAATTAAAACCACTGTGACAGCAACCCTTTTTAAAAAGAACCTGGAAGAATCGAATAAGAACAATAAAGAGTTCAAGGACTCGATATTAATGGCCAAAATTGAAAAGTTCAAAAAGGACTTAGCAAAATTCAAACATGAGAAAGTATATCCTTATACGAGTGAAGACTACTCACCACCAGAATTTAGGAGCAATGGGAAAAGATATGGATCAACTTATTCTGGATCCAGCTCTGAGGATTTCTCGAGTGATACTGAGGAACCCACCAATCAGCGCCCTAGAATGAGAGGTAGAGGGCGAGGTTCGCGACCGTTTAATCAACGAGGTCCCTATAATCCACATTTTCAACAATGGTGGCAACCACCACCTCCTTGGGGTTTTCAAACACCTATGTTCCCTACCCCCATGACACCTTACCAAGCGACATATGGGGACCAGTCTTTTTTAGGCTATGGCCCTCCAAGGCCAAGAGGCAAAAGAAGAAACCCACAGGCCCAGGTCCATTGGGAGCCAAGCACTGGCCCACACACAGGGACCAGGAGCAACACAAGGAGAAATTCCGCTCAGACAGGCCCATAATAGAACCTAGTCTAGTAGTGAATTTGAGTAGACGCACCCTAGCCAAAGATGAAGAACGGGTGCTAAATAGAGGTCTAGGTTTCGTCACAACATCTGACGGCGATCCTTTCCAAATACAATGCGAGCTTGCCAAGTTTTCCGAAAAATCAGGCTGCACTACTTCTTCCAGGGAAAAGAGACGACCACTACAGAGGATAGTGAACGGAACACTGGCTTAAGAACCAAATCAACGTTCAATCCTCCTAGTCATGCGGTCCCACCACAAGTCTTAGTCTTTGAAAATACAGTCAGAAGTGAGATCAGTGATTTATGCACTCAACGCAACCACAGTTACAAGAACTTACCACGATCGGAACAGCTGGCTCTCCAAACTTTAGCTAAAGATGAAGATATTATCATTAAGCCGGCGGACAAGGGCGGGGCTATAGTCATCCTAAATGCTGATGACTATAGAACTGAATGCCTTCGCCAATTACACGATGCCAATTCATACAGGCTATTGCATGATGACCCTACGAATAGATTAAAGACAACTATTCTTGAATGCAGTGAAGAGGCGCTCAATGAGGGATGGATCACAGCACAGGAAGCTCAATTTTTAACAACTGCATTTCCTGTCATTCCCTATTTTTATATCCTCCCGAAGATACATAAAGAGCAAAGACCCCCGCCCGGAAGACCTATCATCTCGGGCCAGGGCTCTATTCTAGAGCCTCTGTCAACTTTTGTTGACTTTTTCTTAAGGCCCATAGTACAACAGATGCCGACGTATCTTCAGGATACCAAAGATGTACTCAGACTATTACCAACAATTGAATTTGATGAGGAAAAGGACTACTTGGTCTCTTTTGACGTAGAGTCCCTTTATACTTCCATTCCTCAGGATGAAACTTTGGAGACCATTATGTCCATTTTAGAGGGCACTGATCTACATTCCATAACCCCAGTTCATTTCATTATGACACTGGCACGCCTGGCCATGAAAGAATTTTTTTTTAAATACGAAGACTCCTTATACTTGCAAACCTCCGGGACAAGTATGGGAAGCGTCTTTGCGCCTAGTCTGGCGAATCTATATGTGCATGCATTCGAACAGGACCACGTCCTAGCTCCCACCAATCCATTTTTTGCATCGATTCGCTTGTGGAAGCGATACATTGACGATGTCCTGGTTGTTTGGCGTGGAGACCTCGACTCCATCTCCGAATTCCATCAATGGCTGAATGCACAAAACGCTTTCCTCAATTTCACAGTGGAAGCGAGCAAAACCAGATTGTCATTTCTTGACTTGTCCATTTTTGCAACATCTCATGGGCTAGAGAGTGAGATTTACAGAAAACCGATGGCGAGAAACTCGCTCCTTAGATATGATAGTCAGCACCCGAAGGCACTTAGAGATAATTTACCTTACGGGCAATTTCTTCGAGTGCGGAGAAACTGTTCTACAACGGAGGGTTTCAAAACCCATACCAAGTTGTTGACTACCAATCTCTTGGAAAGACATTACCCTCAGAGGCTGATCAGACGCGCCCTCAAGAGAGCTGCCAATAATCATCGTGAGTCTCTTCTAGAGCTTCCAATGCAAAAACCTCCTGTAGAAAGACTCACTTTCGTACACACTTTTAGTACACTCTCAAACCAAGTACAGAAGTGTATTAGACACCATTGGCGCTTACTGAATTCAAGCAAAGACAAGATTCCTCTTCCCTTGTTTGCATTTAAAAGAGGAAGTAATATCAAGGACAAATTGGTTCATACACGCCCTAAGACACCGTTACCTAGACAATTGGGTACGCTCTGGGGCTTACCGGCGGCCACCGGCCACCATCCCTGTGGCGAATGCTCAATCTGTTCGCAAACTTCACATTCAACGACCATTGATATAGGAACTGACAAACCTTGGAATCAGTATTGCTTTACCAATTGCAACAGCAGTAATCTGATTTATTTGATCACTTGCCCGTGTAGAATTAACTATGTCGGGATGACAACTCGAAAGGTTAAGGCACGGATGTTGGAGCACAAAAGCACCTTTAGATGCAAGAAGCTTACCACTAAACTCATGAGACATTTTAATGAACATCATGGACCAGAAGAGTTTAAGTGGACAGTTCTTGAAAAACCGATTATACCCTCATCTGTCAGCGACATATCCAGATACCTATTTGTGAAAGAGCAGAAATGGGTGTACAGACTACATAGTGACACTCTAGGCTTAAATGACGAGATTCCCTGGGTTAATTTACAGCCAGGCCCAATTGAACCCTACATACTTGACGACAGAACTCCGCATTGATTTGATTTTGATAAACAACACTTGGGGACATCATTTGGGGAGAAGGCTCACACCAGGCGTAGTTTTTCATCCCCTTTGCCATCCCCTGTTTTAGTGCTACATCACTCAGTTGAGTATAATAGATGTTGCGACCATCACACTGACCCAATGCTAACCACTCACCAGTTTTTTCCACACATCTAATGATATGTGGAGACATACACGCATTATCATGCAGATAGTTCCCTTAGACAAGAGTTGAAGTCTAGGGTGGCTTTTAATGTAATGAGAACATGAAGCAGAGCACGCCCTGTTTATTATCACAAGCTAACCAGGGGCGCTTTAATACAAATTACTGTCGATTAAGACAGCCTTTCCCACCATTTTTCAACTGCCATTGGGAGAGATGCGTGCACTATTATCGTTTCTAAATACATTCTTTTAGACAACAGGGCACCTCAAGACCTAACGTTAGGCTTTGGTGTGAGATGACTAATAGAACTACAGGGCGATCACGTGTGACGTCACTTTGTAGTCTAGCGGCGCCGCTTTGAGTGTGACTGAGCGTGCGCCTCTTCCAAACTACAGATGAGACGAGTGTGACGTCATTTTGTAGTTCGGCGCAGCTGCTCCGTTACCTACAGGAGCGCGCGTTTTTTCGCAACCGGATGTAGTTGCATCACAATACGGGGTATTTAAATCGCAGATGCTGTAGACTCCGGTGCCTCCTTCCCTGAACTCGGCGGGAGTCCCGAGGTACCGACGGACAGGTCAGTGCATGCATACTTTTGGGAGATTGTTTATTGAGCCAAGGACACGTATTTCCAGTTGATGGTCCTTGTATCCAGCAGTCTCGGAGAAGTAGTTTAGAATACATGCTCTAATTATAGTTGCAATGAAGATACTTTTTTTCGCCGCTGTACAGAAGCGATGTTGTTAGACACTGAGTCAATGTATAACAAGCTAATTTTGAGATTTTGAGCGATGCTAAGTTCATTTAGCCACAATACACCGATAGGTCAGCCATGAAGATCTAGTATTACACAAGAGGCACACAGCGAGGAGAGTTTGCGACTGCGCTTCCTCTGTATAACATTAGTAGTCTCGATTATTATGGTTCTATGACATCTGACTGGTTTTTGTTCTTGTTTTGAAGAGGGTTAAGTTGGGAAGCACAATTGGTATTTAACCCTGATGGACCCTTTACTTTGGATGGGGTCTCTTGGCTGTTTAAGCCTGAACTTGGCTGAAGAGCCCATTCTTCTTTTCTATTTTTCCCCTGTTTTATTGTAGAGCGGGGCCTCATCTATACCCGAGGAAGGTTCCAGGGAGGTGAGGTTTGGACCTTGAACTATCAGGGTAAGCGGACACATCTGAGCGATTTAGGACGTATTAATATGCCTGTTGGTCTCTGATGCCCTATATAGCACAAAGTATGATAATTGGTTTATCTCCTTGTAGGTGATGATTGCATCCTGCATATGAAGGCTTCGCACCAAGCGAGGTTGTATGGTTTTCTTACAGTGCTTAGAATTTTCTTTGGTTATTATGCAGTAGCTTTGATTTGGTCCTGATGAAAGCCTGGATCACTTCCACTTAGGCTGAAACATGTTGACCTCAGAGAAGGAGTCACAGTGCTCTACTATGAAGTAATAGCAGGAGCTCCTGATTTAACTCCTTCAGATTTTATTAGGTGTGAGGAAAGAGATATTGTTCTAACATCTTTTCTCATAACCTTTTTATTTTTTACCGCACTGCACCACATAGTTTTTTCATAGTTTTTCTATGTTATGTTGCACATTTGATGGCATGAATTGTTTGCCTTGGTGGGGAATGGCATCCACGGAGAGCACCTGAGCTCGCCACGGAGGAGACCCTTACGTTCTAACGGTCACCCTCAGGGATGTGGCAGATTACCACGTGATAACAATGACTTACAGGGCTTGACAATTTAGCTCTATCACTTGATATAATTTGATGGCAATCATGCTCAGCTCGGATTGCCAGGGTTAAAAGAAGACCTTCGGTTAGCAGACACATCACCTACTGTGCTCCTGTTTAGACCCCCGGTCCCTTTTTGTAGTAGCATTATAATGATGTCAGACAGAAAGGAAACCATGAACACCTCTGTTGTATTTATAATAATTCTTTTATATCATTCAAAGATTCTACGAGTATGTACAAAAAGGAAAAAAACGTTAGTGCTTTGTGTCCCCAGTGTAAATGGAACCTTAAAACAAGAGTGGTAAATTCACAACATATAAAACTTGGTTTATATGTCACGAATGGCTGCTATTTGAAGCGAACCATTTGATCAGCTCTGATTATTACGTCCAGTAGCTGTGATCATTGTAAAGTTATTGATGGTCGCCTTCAAAATTGTGGAAACCAAGTTTTATATTACACTGGGAACACAAAGCACTAACGTTTTTTTCCTTTTTTGTACATACTCTATTTGAATGATATCAAATAATTATTATAAAGGGGTGTTCATGGTCTCCTTTCCTTCTGACATCATTATAACCCTTTTATTATTGTACCTGTGCATATCATTACCAATATAGAAGAGTGCCGAAACTTCCTGTTGGAGAAGGGCCAGATGATCCTCCAACATGCGATAGTACTAAGGTGGCTGGATGGAGGGGTAGTCTCGAAGGGGAGGGAGAGCCCCTTCGGACTATTTGCAAAACCTACCTGTCCGGCGTGATGGTGTGCCAGTGGGGGAGGTGATGGCGAATCCTGCCGCCCACTGGCGATTGGTGGCCCTGAAAGGTCGGACTAGGAGGTTTTGGAGGCTGCTTCAGAGGGGGCTGTGGTGGACTGGCCTGCCGGCTGGCCACCAGAACCATGGCAGTGGTTCCCACGTCCACGCAGGGGCTTAACAGCTTGCGCCGGCCTGTGGCTCTGGGCGGGATGTGGCGGGGCACTCCTTTTTCAGCCACCAATGGGGCGAAAAGCAGACTGCGCAGGGCGGGTAGTGGAGAGGCCCAAGGACCTGGCTGAGCCCGAGACCTTAAAGGGCTCCAGCGCGTTATCTGCCTTGTCACTGAATAGGTGACGGCCATTAAAGGGCATGTCCATAAGAGTGGATTGGACATCCCCTGAAAAACCAGTCGACCTCAGCCAGGCGTAGCTTCGAAGGGCTACCGACGTGGAAATCATCCTGCCAAGTGAGTCGGCGGTATCCAGCCCACAGCGGATGGTAAACTTCGCTGAATCTCTCCCTTCGGCAACTGCACAGGAGAGTACGTCCTGGGCCTCCTCCGGGCACTGAGGCAGCACTTGCGTCATCGTATCCCACACGGAGTGAGTGTAACGGCCCAACAGACATGCGGTGTTTACCGACCGCAGTCCAAAGCAGGAGGAAGAAAACATCTTCTTCCCAAGATGGTCCAGCTTTTTGGATTCCCTATCTCGTGGTGCGTTGGGGAATGCACCGTTGGAGGTGGAGGCTTGGACCACCAAGCTCTCAGGGGTAGGGTGTTGGGAGAGGAAAGTGGGGTCGCCCAGGCTGGGCAGTGGCGTCGGGCAATCAACCTATCCACAGGAGTCCCTGTGTTGGGCCTGGACCAGGTGCCCAAAAGGATGTCTGTTAGGGCTCCATTAAACGGCAGGAGAGGCTCCGAAGTGCTCGCTGCCGGTTGAAGCTCCTCTGTCAGGTGGTTAGTCCTGACCGCCACCGTAGGCAGCTCGAGGCTGAGAGCCTCGCCCTACGCAACACCACTGCGTAAGACGCTGCCTCCTCCGTAGCCACGGTAGGAGGAGACAACATGCCAAGGTCTGGTGAGGTATCCAAACCACTGGCTTCCCCCGGTTCCTCTCTCCAGTCCGGTTCATAGCCCAACTGGTCAGTTAAAGGGTCTCCCGACCCCTCCCAGTCCTCCTCACCCTCCTCTGGCTGCCAATCTGGTCTAAAAGAGCCAGGGTAGAACAAGGGCACCAAAGTATCCGTCGGCGCTGAACCTGGCGTTGGTAGACCTCGGTCCGGCTCCATGTCTACACCGGGATGGAGGCCGGGGTCGACACCAGTTGGGACACAACCGGCGTCGGCTGCGGACGAGGTGTCGGTGAAATCAGCGCCGGGGGAGGTGTAATGAGGTCGACCGCTGCCGATCCGGATCCAGGCCTGGATCCAAGGGGACCCTGCGGTGCCAGGGCCAGAGCCACCGGCATCGAAGGCCCAGGGCCCCCAGCCGAGTCCGCGGGGCCCAAAGGCGCGCCGGCGGAGTTGGGCTGCCCAAAGATGTCATGCATCGCTTTGTAAAATTGGAGAAGCTGGGAAGGGGTCGCTGCGGGTCCCGGGAAGGGGCACCACCCGCATCCCTAGTCGCGTTGGCCGATGGACGGGGAGAACTCGAAGAGCGACAATGCTTCTTCGACTTCTTCTTGTGCTTCAACTTACCTGAGGAGAGCGAAGACTTGGATAAAGACTGGTGATGATGATTTCGCGACCGGTCCCTCAAACTTCCGCAGGACCGGGACCTCGAAGGCACGGAGCCGACTGCCGGACCTCAAGAAGCTTTCGGGACTGCTCCCGCAAAGACTTCGGACTCATGGTCCGGCAGTCGGTACACGACTTGGGGTCATGGTCGCACTCCAAGCAAAACAGGCACACGCATTGCAGATCCGTCACCGACATCAGTCGGCTACAGGAACCGCAAGCCTTGAAGCCGGGCATCCGTGACGGGCATCAGGAGTCTAGGACTCAAAAGCGGTGTCGACAAAAGTCACCAAAAAGTTAGTCAAAAAGGGACTGGAGGTACGGCTCTCTCGGGATCTGCGCTGGCTGGCACTCTCGATGCGCAGGGGTACTGCTGACAAAAAATTCTCCGGATCCAGTCCGACGCCTGGAGTAATTCTAAGGTAAGGAATCTATAACTAATTGTCTCTTTCAGATAATTTGTTGCTCAAGCAAAGAAGACCATTGAGGACAAGTGCAGTTGACCGCAGTGCCGCTTCATGCAGTTTTAAGATCCCAATTCTTCAGTTAGAGACTGTAACCACTGACTGATTCCATGTTAGTTCCATCCAATTAACATGGACTTATTTGATTACTTTCAGGCCAAATACTACGACTTTAGTTTATTTCCTTGTTGATCGCAATACGATTGTTGATGCAATATTTTTCTAAGTCTCTTAGCGCTGTTTGCAGACAAATGCAATTTGGTCCAATGTTACAATTTCATCTGTGTATCTATTGCAACATGTTCCAAGGAGTCCATATAAATTTACGTGTTGGAATTATGTAGTGAAAGCACAAGATCTGCTACCTATACATTGAACAAAAAAGGGTTCACATTCCTGCTTGAAACCTATATTTGAGTACATGCTGTTAGTGGTGAGTGTTTGGGCCACGTTTCTGAATAGAGGGCAATAATTGCTCCCTAAACCTGTGGTGATATAACCCATTGTCATGGTGTAAATCTTGGTCAATGCAGTCAAAAGCAGCTTTGAAAATCAATGAATGCAGCATAAATCAAGCTTCCTGTTGTATGCAGAGTGCGGTGTGTCAAATGGACAGAAGTAGTAGCTTGCCACAACACCGCTAGAACCTTGTAAGCTTATTTTTGATCCCAGTTTTTGAGTTCGCAAACTAATACCGTGGAAAAGCATTTACCTTCCATGTTATGAAAGACTGTGAAGCGATAAGAGGAGAAGTATACAGGCCTTTTTTGTGATTTGTAAAAAGGATTGAGCCATCAAGCTGTTCCAGACAGTGGTCAAAGAAGGGGATTAAACTGTCAGACCAGTACCGGATGTACAATTTAAAAAACAACGACAGGCAGGCTTTTTGGACTTGGTGCACTGCTACTACGAGTGATCTTCAGCATTCTCATGTATGCAGTTGAGGTAATCAAGGCTAGATTTTGGTTGACATCAATTGTGGGAAGGTCAGCTGTAGTGATATTCTGACAAAGCTTTTTTAAGTCGAGCCTGGGCAGCGCATGTGCTGATCTGTGAGGCATTCTGTAATCTAGACTGTGGCTTGTATCACATCCCATCTTTTCCATTCGTTTCCTGTTAGTGTCCTACATAAATGTCTGCTTTTGTTTGGTCAGCATGCTTAATTAGTCCCACCTTTTGGTGTTTGGGACCCTCCCAGCAGACTGCCCCTGCTACATGCGGTCTTACACTTTTTCCTATCCTTTGCAGGGACTCACAGCAGCAATGCAGCACACTTCTGTACAGGCACAGAACGAAGCATGGACAGACAAATTCTGCTATCACATTTGACAGCAATCCCTACTGCTGTGAACGTGCCAAACCGCTTTTCACAGTTTTGCGAATGTATGCATGCACGTAGAAACTACATCACAGTTTACCAGCATGTCTGTACATATATGTAAACACAACGAATACACAATATGTACGAGTACACATTTAGAACATGCATATGTAGAGGTATACAGAAAGTAATACATTCAACAGCACACCACACAAACTCCACTACATACCACTCCATTACACAAAATACCAATCCACATAATTATACAGCATGACACAAAATCCCAATCTACATAATTCCAGTCAACTCAATACCGCATAAATACTATCCACATAATTCCAATGCACGCCATGCCACATAATTCCACTACTCAAATCCACTCCACACCACACTATTCCACGCCACAATACCCCACAACTAACAATTTCAATTCAACCCACAATACATCCACTTCATAAACATAAGTAAAAGACATTGTTACTTACAACGCCAATTGCTCTAACTTTTACAAATGTGAGACAGGCGGCATTGCAAGTGCTTGTTTATGTATATTCCATTCCACTGGAGGGATGCAATTCATCGTCAGCCTGTTCCCTTCAGGGTTTTTTTAATTGACATAGTTCCAAAACTTGCGCTGGTCTCCTGCTTGGCAGACTATAAAAAGATGCCAAGCAGGAGGGCCCTTGACTCCCATATAACGGAGGAGGAATGGGTGCTTCATTTTAAATCAATGTTTGAGAGTCCTACGGAGTTCCTCCCACAGGTTGGTCGTGATATGAATGCCCCTGTAGTGAAATTTAAATTGGGTGAGGTGGTGGAAGGCATTTTAGGCTTAACAAGTCATATTTTTTGTTTTAGTATGTTGATTTATTTATTTGTTTACACCACTTAGGTTGTGTTCTTGCCCCCCATTATCTTTGGTCCGCCCTGATGAAGGTGGGATCCCCTTGTGGGTCCGATACCGAAACGCGCGTTGGCGCTTGATTTGGCGACCTCCTTCTCTGAATACCACCTGGCTTTCGTTGGAAGACATACCAACGACCATATCCACCTAAATACCAAGGATAATCCAGACTAAATGTGATGTGCATTGATGAATGTGTTTGGATTGAATGCGTTTATGTATGTATCTGAGTGTGTATGTATGGGGCCTTGAACGTGGGTTGTTTATATTCTTTCACGACTGTAAATATATATACACTGATGATTTTCACATGTATGTTTTTTCATTTATATGTATATTTCTTTGACAAAAATATTGTGTTGTGTATTAACTTTAATGAATCATTGTATTTTTAAAAAAAACCTAAAGCTAAAAATTAATAAATTAAGATATACCATTGGGCATTGTTGATGTACATTTTTCTATTTTCCTTTCCCAGTTCTGTCTTGTTTGATAATAGGGACCTTTCTTAGGCCAAAGAATATATATGTCCTCAACCGGTTTGGTTCTTTTCCCTAGTTGATTGAGGCTTAACAAGTAATAAAGCCCCAGGCCCGGAGATTATCCCCCCCGGATTTATTCAAGTCTGACCCTTCTTTCTGGGAGCCAATACTCCTGGCAGTGTTTAACGCAGCCACAAAAAATGGCTGCCCTGAGTCCTGGGCGACCTCGACCATTGTCCCTGTTTTCAAGAAGGGGGACAGTAATAGCACTTATTGCTATATGCCAATCTCCGTTCTAGATTTAGTGGTCAAGGTCGTGGGACGTGTACCCATGGACAGAATGTCTAGCTGGACGGAGAAGCATAAAATCTTATCAGATGTCCAGTTTGGCTTCCGCCCCGGGCATTTCACTGTGGCTCAATGCCTCAATCTCTTTGATATTGAGTAAATACACAGTTGCGCGCACTAGTACTGTATACCTTGCCTTCATGGACCTGTCCTCAGCTTTTGACTGTGTCAAAAGGGGCAAGCTGTGGCAGGCCATGAGGGCAATGGGGGTAGAGAACAGTTTAAGTGAATTTCTTGGAAGATCTGCATAGGTCATCCAAGGCCAATATAAGGTTCTACCAGGACCTCAGGGTCACCAGGGATTTGGATATCAAAAGGGGAGTAAGACAGGGGTGTATAATGGCTCCATTTTTATTTAGTTTTTATATAAATGATCTGGACAAGATATTAAGCAGTTTGGAGGTAGATTTCCCATACGTAGGGCGGCGTGGACTCCCTGTCCTACTGTACGCGGACGATGCCGTCCTCCTTGCGAGGACGGCATTAGGCCTTCAATCTCTGCTTGAGGCTTTCTCCAGCTTTATGTCGGATCGGGATCTGGCTATTAACAATACAAAATCTTATGTCATGCAAGTGGGATTGCGCCCCAAAAAAAACCTTCCATTTTAGGGTTGGCTCTTCCCCCATCCCCCATACAAATGTTCTCATATTTAGGGGTTCTCCTGAATGATCAGTTACAATGGGGGCCCCAAATGACTTAGAACAGAGGGGCTATGGCCAGGGCAAATGCGGCAGTTTTTAATTTCGCTACAAAGATGGGGAGGAGACCAAAAGGTGCCATGTTAAAGGTATATCAGGCTAAAAGCCTGGCTATAGCCAGTTTTGGGAGTGAAATTTGGGGTCACACTATAGTGAACTCGTTACAGGTGGCAGAGAAAAAAATTCTTAAGCGCCTGTTGTGTGCCCCCGAAAGCCTCTCTAACTTGGCGGCCCACGAAGAATTGGGGGTCCCGTACCCGAGTGACACCCTGGCCTCGCGCCCTCTTGTATTCTGGTTAAAATGCTGGTTGAATCAGGAGTTAAACCTCACCCATATGATAATGAGAGAGTGCTTGACACTTGATAAAGCACTCCAAATTCCATGGCTTACTTCTATTAAAAGAAGCCTGGAAGAGGTAGGTCGCGTAGAGCTATTCTATAAGCCTGAAACCATCACCAAGAAGGATTTGGAACTAGTTAGGGTAGCCTATCAATCATTAAAGAAACTGGATCGGGACGAGCAGGAACGCTAGAAAGTAAGTGTCCGTAGGTTTTTAATGCTCAAAACAACTCCACTTACCGAGCCTTACCTCCTAAGGTCCCTGTCCACACATGAGAAGTTTCTTTTAACTAGGTTCCGGACAAACCTCTTTCCTCTACTGGTGGCTAGACCCAAGGGCTGTCACAGAGGACAAGTGTTAGCATCCTGTGGTTGCGACGGCCAGTCTCCACAGGATTTGCTGCACTTTATGTTCTTCTACAAATTGTATTCAGTTCCACGGAAACATTTCCTGGTCCCTATTCTAAAGAAACTGAATTTTAGACAAGCTCGCCCAGCCCTCTTGTATTTACAACTACTGATTAAGGATTGTATATTTTTTGTCGTGGGCTATTTAAAAATCGATAATGAAATCAAGGGCTTGCATGGATGTATAATGTGTGTGTTCATGATAATATGAAGTCACCGTATTCCCTCAGCTCTATACTTCTCTTGCCAGATGGATTTCCTGTATGTTGTTCTTACTTCTCTTCCCTCCTTGAGGAGCAATGGATCTTTGACTGCAAATGTTAGCCTCTCTCAGTAGCTTATTTAGATTGTTCTTTAAATCTCCTAGTTCATTCTTACCCATACGACCTGTATAAGCTCCCTGCCGGGGGGTGATGAAGTATCAGCGAAGCAGTGACATCAAGGAGGTTTCAGGGAAACATAGCTCACATCCTCAGGGAGGTATCAGATTAATGGAATACACCCCAACACCATATGGAAAAACATTCTTGGTTCAATCTACAATTGAGTAGCAACATAAAAAACAAGCAGGTAATTTGGCAAGTCCACATAAGGCTGAGGAATCTATTTCTGAGTGTTACTGGTTGCTGGGTTGCTGTACTGCCCGATTTTCCCGGCCTTCCCGTGTTAAGGGAGGCCTAATGTGACTTCAGTCTCTTTCCATTCAAGTCTAAGGGTTAGAGTAGTGTATAGAGCCTATTTATTAGGCACTTCAACATGATCCTGTGTTCTTCCCCATAGATCAGGGTTTGCATACATATCCTAGGGGATAGATTCGTTAGCATTAGGGGTAATATGTTCAGTAGTAAGGGTATCTAATGGAGCTGTGCTGCATTCAGGCCTGGTAGGCCTTAAACGGGAGAGACTCCATCTTTCCTCCTGCTCTGGCAGCTTGGGAAGTTTCTAGGTCATAGGCAGTGTTTTAGTTAGGAGGTGTTATTCGCTTGGAGAGAACCGGTTCAGGCCGGCCCTTATCGAAGGATTGTATTCTCCTTCATGCCGAAGACACTACAACAGGCCGGCCGGCTGGGAACGTGTCCTTGGCACGGGGAGGTACAGGAATTTGGTGGGCGGCAGGTTTCGAGCTGGAAATTTCCATGAGAGAATGCACATCTATATTAGTGAAAGTCTGAGGCAGACACTGGCACTTGCTTCTAGACCATAGGCGGCATCTGGCCGTTAGCAGTAAAGCTACTACTTATTCCAGGGAAGACAGATGACAAACCTGAATCTAAAGAGGAGAGAGAGCAGCTGATGAGGAGGAGGTTCCAGTGACTAGGAGGAAAAGAGAAGGGAGTAGATCTGTGACTACAGAGGTGTGACTTCCAGGCGAAGCCGAGGCGCAGATGGGAAGGGAACCTAGATGACCTTTGAGTACAGGCTGAATATAATCAGGTGACGTTAACCCTTTACTATTAGAGTATACAACTTAACCTTTCACTTTCTTTGCAGGTTGTCTATATATATAATGTATTCTGCGAATGTGCATGTGGCATTTAAATAAAGTATTTAGCTTGTTGTACGTTAGCATGTGTTGTGTACTTTTGTATAGGAGGATAGCCTATTCTTTAGTCAGAGTTGCCTTAAAATGAACAGAGGTTAATCCTGGTCAGGTAAGTGGTAACTGGATGAGGGGGAAAACAAGCCCCTCGAACTAAGAGAACAGGTTGTGCTCAACTAATAGTCTTTGTGTGATCTGATATATGGTAATCCCGATTCCCCTGTCGCGCACCACGGTAATAATAGGATGAGCTTGTGCTAAGGCTGCCGTGTAGGTAGGAGATTCTGGACCTGACTGAGGTCGCGAGATCGTGTGTGTGTCGCTGCCGAATGGGTAGGAGATTCTGGACCTGACCCAGGTCGCGAGACTTTGTGTGTTGCTACCGGATGGGTAGGAGATTCTGGGTCTGACTGAGGCCGCGAGATCGTGTGTGTGTGTCGCTGCCGAATGGGTAGGAGATTCTGGACCTGACCCAGGTCGCGAGACTTTGTGTGTTGCTACCGGATGGGTAGGAGATTCTGGGTCTGACTGAGGCCGCGAGATCGTGTGTGTGTGTCGCTGCCGAATGGGTAGGAGATTCTGGACCTGACCCAGGTCGCGAGACTGAGTGTTGCTGCCGAATGGGTAGGAGATTCTGGACCTGACCCAGGTCGCGAGACTTTGTGTGTTGCTACCGAATGGGTAGGAGATTCTGGACCTGACCCAGGTCGCGAGACTTTGTGTGTTGCTACCGGATGGGTAGGAGATTCTGGGTCTGACTGAGGCCGCGAGATCGTGTGTGTGTCGCTGCCGAATGGGTAGGAGATTCTGGACCTGACCCAGGTCGCGAGACTTTGTGTGTTGCTACCGGATGGGTAGGAGATTCTGGGTCTGCCTAAGGCCGCGAGACTGTGGTTGCTGAGATTGCGAGGCTGTGAGGTCTTGATATATATATATATATAATAGGAATTCCCTGTCCTTAGGTGGTACGTATATATGTGGTTATTTGGGTGTAAAAAGACCCTAGGGAGGGGGTAACGTTCTGTTTTGGGTCAGAAGGGCTCTGTGGAGCGGGTTCTATCAGGAGGAAAAACCAAAGCAGAACATTTGGCGTCGTGAACCGTTTACGTATCCTGTGTGCGTTGTGTTGTCCCGTGTTTGCTGCCAGCGTGTGCGTGACTTTGTTTGTATTTTCTTTGTGATATACTGGTGTGTCTAGCATTTCTTCTTCTTTCTTTTCTTTCTCTACTTCTCTCTTTTTCATGATCTGTTCTAAACAATGTAAATATACTTTTAAGTTGCCCGTTGATATTCCCGGCTGGGATTCAATGCCTTGTGAAGCCCTTGCCCGGGAGTGGGCTGAGTAATTGGAAGCGGACTGTTGCACATCACTTGATTTATTTGAATGGGGGAAGACAGTATGATGTGCTGGCTCGTGAAGTGAGCTCATTGTGCTGATTTAGAATTGGTATGTGTATGTTTCAGCGTGTCTTATAAAGAGTGCTTATAAATAGCTTACTACGTGAGGCAGAGAGGGCTGGATCCCTTTCAAGTGTTAGTTAAGGAATGCATATCTACTGTTTTCAGTTGTAAAGTGCATGTAAGATCTCAGAGCATGGCTCTGAAACGTGGGACTCCCTTGAAATTCCAGTCTCCGTAGTTGCAAGGAAGGGTGTTATTCAACAGGTGATTGATGGCATTTTGGAGAGAGACAGCGGTGTTATTTTCATGTGTTGGTTACCATGCATTACACATGTGGGCATTTGCAATAAGACCGTAGTGGGTTGAACACAGAGCTGGTTGATGCCCAGTTTGCTACTATATCTTTGACGACTAAATTAAACGTGTACCAGGCTGTGAAGTTGTTCACTTTGCCATGCCAGAATGATTCAGGTGTGATAAGTGTAACAGAGAATGCAGGCAAGCTATGAGCTACACAGACGGTTTTAATTGCTTCCTCTGGGAAGCTTTCTCAGCCTGCGTGGAATGTGCATGAAAGTAAACAGACTAATGTTGTTAGCTTCACGATCACCGGTTGCGGACATAAATTACACATGACACTGTATGATGTATTTTGCTTTAAAAGAAGATTGCAACAATGTGATTTTGGATGTGCACAGCTGATTGTGTACAATAAGTCTAATATGTGGCCACTTCATTAACATGAACATTTATTTCGTAAGGTACTTCTAGAGCAATGTGCCCTTTTTAGTTACAGGAAAGTGCAGGGAATTAATAGGTCGCTTTTAATTTCAGATGCTGGACACATATTGTGCTTTTGCGCCCCAACAAATACTGAACAAAACAGGGTTAGAGGCAATGTGATTTGCCTATGGGAGAGCATTTTCAGATTAAGGAATGTGCAGTCTTGCTGGAGGTAAGGAGTGGTTACAGCTATTTTTCCCCTCAGATCTGTAAAGAGTTGTTCTGGAAGTGGGTCATTTCACAGCGTCTTTCAGATTGCTGTTTGGGAGTCTTGCAATGAGATCATCCAGCAACGCTGGGCAGGGCTCAGGCTTTCTGTGAAGTCCGAGAAGGAATTCCTACGGGAGGGGTCATCTCATCTCAGCTCCTCTCCTCCGTAGGTGGGGACAGCTTCCTGGACATAACTGTCTGGGAGGCTTGCACAGGCGCAGGCCCCCCCCCCATGAGGTGAGTCGCAGACAGTCCGAGAAAGTTGGCAGGCGTGCATTTCTCTCCGACCTTGAAGGAGATAAGGTGTGAGCTACAGACAGCCGGAGAAGCCTCTGCTTGTTATCTTTGGCGAGAGGCCATTTAGTGTCCGCGGAAATTTGTGAAGGGGGGCAGCACCTGTGAGGGGTGCAGTGAGAGAAGTGAGAGAAGGAGACTGCCCCAGCCCTTCTTGCTGTGTATTGAAACAGAGGGATTTTTATCAAGAGTTTAGAGACTAAAGCGTTAATGGTATTATTACACGATTTCCCAGAGCTGGAGGAGACCTATATAGACAGAAATTAAAATATTGTACTTTTTGAAAATGTTCTTTGCAAGAAAAGTGATGCTTGTTTCTTTTTCAGATTCGCCCAGTTCTCCGCGTATGAGTGGGACTCCCTTCTCCCGTGTGAGTGGGGCCCTCCCTCTCCCCTCCCCTTCCCTTCCCTTCCCCCCCCCCAAGCCTGGAGTAATACGAGACGGTGGCGGCTGATGCCGGTGGCTATCCAGACTGGACGGGGTCCTCCCTTATCAAGAAGATACGGCTGCTGATGTGTACCGGAGAGCATGATGGCCTGCTTCTTTCAAAGCGAAATGGGATCAGCAAAGTATAGAACTGTTTCCTTCACGTGCGGCCACCATTATTTGCATGAAGGTGGTGTGTTTTTTCATACTGAAGGACTGTTTTTTTTTATTAGGGATGGAGATCAATAGAGACGCTTTGCAGCGCTCAGAGTAAATATTTTCTGAGTTAGTGAACAGTAATAACTTGTAGCTGTTGCTACTATGTCTGAGTTTGACAGTTGAGTATCCAGTTTAATTATTAGAAGTATTAGGAGCTTTCAAGAGCTTGCTTGATTTATTTTCTGTATCCATTCAACATGTATCCGGATGTCTATGAGCTATTTCTAGCTGCACCTGAATCATGGCTACTACATGTGTTTGGAGAATGCAAACTTTATTTGCTCTACAGTGATTATCACATACCTTTGATGAGTTTTTTTGCTGCTTTTTAAGTCATGCTTTGTTTTGAACTATGTATTTTTGTGTAGCAGCTTCAAGATATGAGTTGCTGTTTCAACATGTGCTTTTTAGTAGTTGTGACTTTTAATTTAGACATGTGGTTTTCAATGGTTTTTGCTTTTAATTACGATATGCAGTACTTTAATGATCATTTTGCTTTTCGGTTATGTAATACAGTTGCTATTTGCTGGATTTTGTTTTTGACATATGTGAATGGTGATGATCAAGGGTCATGGGGTGCTATGTTGTGAATCAGCCACTTGTGGTCTGACACTCTATGGTGACCCTCAACCACCACCATTCTGTACTGACCTAAGTGTGTTCTGCCTTTTAGTGAAATAGTCTTTCCAAGAATAGAAGGTATGGTATGTTGAGGTGCAGTCTTGTGGGTGGTGGTGCACACATGTGCTCAATGTTGTATACTGAGGGATTTAGCGTATAATGTTATTTGGGTTAGGTGAATTATGATTTTGACCTATCGGCTTTGACGTGGTCTAATGTGATTCTGCCTTTTGACTCTACCTTGCTTCAAACTTCCCTGTGTGTGTAAGTTGTGTGGATGAGAATTATTGGTGTTCCTGCTTTGGCAGTCTATAATGCCAAATCTATTGAGAAAATGGCCTGTTGGATGGTGAAATCCATTAATAATACTTCTACAGCCCTGTCTGACATGCTATCGGACGCCCAGGGTGAACGTAGGACCATTTTGCAAAATCGAGCGGCCATTGATTATCTTTTGCTTAAACATGGACACGATTGTTAGGTATTCTGATTATTATCGGCATTTTAATTTCTATCTGTTGCTTTATTCACGTGTATTCCTTCAATGCTTCAATTCTGCACACTTGGTACTAGACATAGATCAGTTTGTTTTGTTTATAATAGACTGAAGTCAAGGGTGGAATGTGCCCGGCCTTTCCGTGTTGAGGGAGGCCTAATATGACTTCAGTCTCTTTCCATCCATGTACTAGAGTAGTGAATAGGGCCTATCTATTAGACACTTTTGACACAATCCCGTGCTCCTACCCATAGCTTAGGGCCTATATACATAGCCCAGGGGATAGATTCGTTAGCATTAGGGGTAATCTGTTCTGTAGTAAGGGTATTTCATGGAGCTGAATTCAGGCCTGGTAGGCCTTAAACGGGAGAGATATTATTCTTCCACAGATGTTAGTTCCATTTAGCATGTATAATAGACTGAAGTCAAGGGTGGAATGTACTGCTCGATTTTCCCGGCCTTCCGGTGTTGCAGGGCGATCCATATGACTTCAGTCTCTTTCCATCCGAGTCTAAGGACTGGAGTAGTGAATAGGGCCTATCTATTAGACATTTGTGACACAATCCCGTGCTCCTACCCTTAGCTCAGGGCCTACACACATAGCCTAGGGGATAGATTCGTTAGCCTTGAGGATAATTTGCCCTATAGTGAGGTTATTTCATAGAGCTGTGTTGAATTCAGGCCTGGTAGGCCTCAAACGGGAGAGATGTTATTCCTCCACCGATGTTAGTCATGTTTATTGAATGTATAATAGACTGAAGTCAAGGGTGGAATGTACTGCCCGATTTTCCCGGCCTTCCCGTGTTAAGGGAGGCCTAATGTGACTTCAGTCTCTTTCCATTCAAGTCTAAGGGTTAGAGTAGTGTATAGAGCCTATTTATTAGGCACTTCAACATGATCCTGTGTTCTTCCCCATAGATCAGGGTTTGCATACATATCCTAGGGGATAGATTCGTTAGCATTAGGGGTAATATGTTCTGTAGTAAGGGTATCTAATGGAGCTGTGCTGCATTCAGGCCTGGTAGGCCTTAAACGGGAGAGACTCCATCTTTCCTCCTGCTCTGGCAGCTTGGGAAGTTTCTAGGTCATAGGCAGTGTTTTAGTTAGGAGGTGTTATTCGCTTGGAGAGAACCGGTTCAGGCCGGCCCTTATCGAAGGATTGTATTCTCCTTCATGCCGAAGACACTACAACAGGCCGGCCGGCTGGGAACATGTCCTTGGCACGGGGAGGTACAGGAATTTGGTGGGCGGCAGGTTTCGAGCTGGAAATTTCCATGAGAGAATGCACATCTATATTAGTGAAAGTCTGAGGCAGACACTGGCACTTGCTTCTAGACCATAGGCGGCATCTGGCCGTTAGCAGTAAAGCTACTACTTATTCCAGGGAAGACAGATGACAAACCTGAATCTAAAGAGGAGAGAGAGCAGCTGATGAGGAGGAGGTTCCAGTGACTAGGAGGAAAAGAGAAGGGAGTAGATCTGTGACTACAGAGGTGTGACTTCCAGGCGAAGCCGAGGCGCAGATGGGAAGGGAACCTAGATGACCTTTGAGTACAGGCTGAATATAATCAGGTGACGTTAACCCTTTACTATTAGAGTATACAACTTAACCTTTCACTTTCTTTGCAGGTTGTCTATATATATAATGTATTCTGCGAATGTGCATGTGGCATTTAAATAAAGTATTTAGCTTGTTGTACGTTAGCATGTGTTGTGTACTTTTGTATAGGAGGATAGCCTATTCTTTAGTCAGAGTTGCCTTAAAATGAACAGAGGTTAATCCTGGTCAGGTAAGTGGTAACTGGATGAGGGGGAAAACAAGCCCCTCGAACTAAGAGAACAGGTTGTGCTCAACTAATAGTCTTTGTGTGATCTGATATATGGTAATCCCGATTCCCCTGTCGCGCACCACGGTAATAATAGGATGAGCTTGTGCTAAGGCTGCCGTGTAGGTAGGAGATTCTGGACCTGACTGAGGTCGCGAGATCGTGTGTGTGTGTCGCTGCCGAATGGGTAGGAGATTCTGGACCTGACCCAGGTCGCGAGACTTTGTGTGTTGCTACCGGATGGGTAGGAGATTCTGGGTCTGACTGAGGCCGCGAGATCGTGTGTGTGTCGCTGCCGAATGGGTAGGAGATTCTGGACCTGACCCAGGTCGCGAGACTTTGTGTGTTGCTACCGGATGGGTAGGAGATTCTGGGTCTGACTGAGGCCGCGAGATCGTGTGTGTGTCGCTGCCGAATGGGTAGGAGATTCTGGACCTGACCCAGGTCGCGAGACTTTGTGTGTTGCTGCCGAATGGGTAGGAGATTCTGGACCTGACCCAGGTCGCGAGACTTTGTGTGTTGCTACCGAATGGGTAGGAGATTCTGGACCTGACCCAGGTCGCGAGACTTTGTGTGTTGCTACCGGATGGGTAGGAGATTCTGGGTCTGACTGAGGCCGCGAGATCGTGTGTGTGTCGCTGCCGAATGGGTAGGAGATTCTGGACCTGACCCAGGTCGCGAGACTTTGTGTGTTGCTACCGGATGGGTAGGAGATTCTGGGTCTGCCTAAGGCCGCGAGACTGTGGTTGCTGAGATTGCGAGGCTGTGAGGTCTTGATATATATATATATATATATAATAGGAATTCCCTGTCCTTAGGTGGTACGTATATATGTGGTTATTTGGGTGTAAAAAGACCCTAGGGAGGGGGTAACGTTCTGTTTTGGGTCAGAAGGGCTCTGTGGAGCGGGTTCTATCAGGAGGAAAAACCAAAGCAGAACAGTTGCAAAGCACTTAATTTCCAGAAATAAAAGACCAGTAAAATGCCTAATGCAAAAACGTATCAGCTGTTCAACCTGCAGTGCTTTCTTGCCTGGATTTAAAAAAAAAGTGAATCATGCATCAGATTTAGACATATAATCTGGCAGATTTAGCTATACTCCCCAGCAGCTCACTGAAACCCCAATGACTTTCCCAGAAAAACATAGGTGCACAACAGATTTCCAGGAATTCTCATGTTCTCCTCACGCAGAATCAAACACTGGAGATATCAAAAGCACGTTTTGCTTTCCCTGCACGGTGTTGTCATTAAGAAAGTTTGAAAGTCGTGGTGATGCACGCCCCTGAATCAATACACAGACCAGGCCACTTTCCACTCCAAACATGGTTGCCGCTATGGAAACTGCTTTTAGCAGCTACCCGATCAATGAGAAATCACAATCAAACAGAAGCTTTTAGCTGCGCAAAACAGACACTGTTCCCTTCGATGCTGGTCGTTGGCCTCTCACAATACCAGAACGGAATTCTGGGTCGGAGGGTAGTTTGGTGTTGCCACAATGAGATAATCATAGCGAGAACCCTATATGCCAGCAACGCACATGCAGGACATCTGCAAGCTGCTGGAAGGCCCTTCCGCTCACCACCACCACCACCAGGAAGAATCCAGAACGAGCTGCCATGAGCTGGAGGACCAAATGAGGAGTACACCAGGTAGGTCACAGAACAGCAGGAGGTTTCCTTGAGGCGCCATATAGCAGGATAGAACGGTCACTGGGGTGACATACAAAACCTAAAAAGCCTAGCGTACCCGGGTGAGCCTAGTATCATCTCAACTGCATCATGCCAGTGGCCAATGCCAAACACAGTCTGTTGCCACTTAGAAAGGATCCTGGCTACTCCCAGAAAAATAAAATCTAAAAAGCATGGAACACCAAAAGAAGAACTGGTTCTATGTAGGAGAGTAGGGTCTGCTATCCTATGGTCACCCCAAATTTTTGCTTTTTGCTTCACTGGTTTTTGACATATTGAGGCTGTGGGCCTGCCAATCAGACCCCCAGCCTGCTGTTCTCTCTACTAAATTAAAACTATGCACCCTAGGTGCATAACCAATTGGAAGTGGATCACCCTGTCAGCCCCTGTACCAGTGTACACTAGGTACCCAGGGCATTGGTGTACCCAAGGCCTGCCAAGGGCTGAAGCATGTATTATGCCACCCCAGGCTTGGCCTAACAATTTGACACAACTGGCTGATCACTCAGCTGGGGTAAGTTGGTGCAATCACCTCTTACTTAGGTGTAGTATACCTATACCTAACCTTAAATGGGACACCTGGTAACCTATAAGTCACTCCTATGGCAGGCCTTAACAATCCTGAAGGCGGAGTGCTTGGTTCCATGTGAGATGGTGCTCTGGCATGAGCTGAGCCGGTCTGCAGTGGTCGGAACAACTTCCTTCTACTGTTTCCAGATATCGTCATACCATATACTCTTAAGTGCATTATGAACCTCGCGGTTAAATGCTATCTTTGGTTTGGCTTTATCAAAACATGTCGAGTAAGGTGTCATACGAATTGGAATACTAACCCCTCGCCAATTCTGGCGACGGGGTTAGCATTCCACCCTTCTAGAGGGACACGACATGTACAGTACCTGAAACCCGGGTAAAATCAGACATAGCCTCAGCTCCACAAAATGGATGCTGCCACCACAGACACAAGTCTGCCCTCCTGCTGCTGGGAGTCCTTCCAGCTTGGGAGGTGTGGACAAAGGGTTTCCTGCCAGGGGAGGTGCGTGCACCACCCCAGACAGGATTTTGTGTATTGGTCAGGTAGGGCTTGAAAGAAACCAGACATGCCTGTGGCTCACAAGGAGCCTCGGTGCATATGCCAGTTCAAACCGGTCCTGGGGCACACCAGTCCCGGGCCTGGGGCGAGCTGGACAAAGGATTGGGGGTGTAACCACCCCCCTTCCTGGTCCCACCCATAGGGAGGGACCTAGCAGGTAGTCCGGCCCCTAGAATCCGCTTAAAGGTAGGAGCTGTGTCCTAAGACTTCAGACATCCTGGAATCAACTTGAAACTAAGAAGAAGACGGGAACTTCGACGCTCTGCTGCACAGAGGACTGAAGCCAATCTCCCCTGTGGTCAGGGAGTGACCACCTTGCTAACGCAAGCACCATCCAGCGAATCAACGTCTGCTTTGCCGCCGCCTCCCGCCGGAGCCCGAGCCCAGAGACTGACAAGACCTGGACCTCCAGACCTCTCACCGCCCGATCCACAGTCCCTGAAAAGAGGAGACCCGTGGAGGCACCGAGACACGTGGAGCCAGCCATCTTGGAACGACTACGACAAGCTGACAAGTGCAACAACCGAGGCTCCCTCCAAGTTGTGCTTTGGGATCTGAGAAGCCCAACACCCGAGCAGCATCTGCACCAAAGGTGAGCCCTCCAGCATCTCCACGATCTGCGTGGGGCCCTTCTGCATTTTGCCACTCGACGCGCCTAACCGGTTGCTGGCCCGCTGGCTAGTAGCCATCTTGGCGACGAACTCTACGAAATACACCGCTGGTCTGGTTGCTCCAGACTGGCCCTTGCTCCCCTCCAAAGGAGCAGTCCTTCTGACCTTGCTGGTCAGAACCATCAGCTTATCTCATCTCCTACAACAATTGCTTTTGCCAAGGCTTGCTTGCTTCGATCAAGTCGCCGACACCGCCGACAGCGAGAGCCTGCGTGGGGCAGCTCGTGAACCGACTCCTGGACGACGTCGACCTCCAGGGACCACGTGGCTGCAGAGACTAGCTACACCTTTCTTCCTGTTTGCACCCGACATTGCCTGGTACCCACCTGGTGCCACGCTGGTCACTGGCTAGTGACTGTGAACACTGTCCCCTTTGCTTACAGGTCTTCAACATCTCCGATCCACTCTTGGATCCACTGCACCTCTCCCGGACCGACCGCCTGCAGCATCTTTGTCTTCAGGCTCAACGGAACAGATAGAAGAAACCCGACGCACTTCGAGGCCTATGCACCCGCTTCCTGTGGGTGAGGTAAAGCTGGCACACCTGTGCCCAAGTGTAGTATTACATCTCTAGTGCCTGTGTTCCAAATCTTGAGTTCCTAGTCCATCCGGAAGATCCTCTTTGCAGTAACTTTGTACTTTTTACGCACCCATTGAAACCTATGGGAGCACGCGTGTGACTATTTGCTCTGCACACGCCACCCGTGGACCTCCTGGTCACTAACTGACGTTAGCTCCTTGTAGGCCCAGCGATTCTAGAGGCCCTAGGCCTTTTCCCTTTTCTGTTCGTGGTACTTATACCACTATTTTAGTATATGGTTCGAGTGGCCACCAGGGCCTATCCATATAAAGTGCAACTTCTGTGTATTCTGTGATAATCTTGTTTGACGATTTGTGCTCCTGTGCTCATAAAGAGACTAGGGGTTACTTTGAGAAATAAATACATATATATTTTGAATATATATCTGTGTGGGGTCCTTTCATTGGTATAAAAGGGGGTTGCATTTGGTAAAACAGCTGGCTTAACACGTTTCAAGAGTTTAGCCTCAAAGACTGCTTAGCCTACGCTACCACTAGGGCAGCTAGTCCGAAAAGGTTGACTTACAACCACACCATAAGGGTTGCTTGGCATGGTACAAGGTGATCACTTTAACTAGTGAGCATCATATACCAGGCCAACTTCTCACATTGGTGAGCAGCGGTTGGATTTGAGCTTGCTGTGTTTTACCATTGTAATCTCGTGGTTACCAATTGAAAGATCACATAGGTACCTGTAGGTACATATAAAACAAGATTAGATATACATAAGTTCTACTGAACTTAGTTGTTGTAGAGCAAAGGGAGTAGCACACCCTGACTACAACTACTAGATAGGTTTAGTAGGTAAACCCAAGTGTAGGTAGATTGCAACACATCCACCCACACTTAAGAGCAATGGCCGGGGCAGAGGGGTCCACTGTACCCATCTCTGTTGAGAGTGACCCCCAGAGGGCACCATCCAGCTTTGCTACCCTTAATCAGAATGAGCTCAGGCATTTGGCAACTCTTAGAGGCCTTAAACAGCCCAAGAACCCTACCTCTGCTGAGCTCAGAGAACTCTTACAGAATGATGAGAATCAGAGAGAACTCAGGAAAGCTTCCCAGTTAGCCCCCTTAGGGTCAGGAACAGGAGGCCCCCCTTCTGAAGATGCTACAGAGGTACCCAGTTCCAATAGCCATCCCTTAGATGAGAATCATACTACAGGGGAGGAAAGTGGTGAGGATACAGAAAGTAGTGATGATGAAGGGAGAACTAGCCCAGTGCCAAGTATTATACTTGGCCCAGCTAAACTAAGGCTATTGGGGACTGACAATGGGTTTACCCCATTGGATCTCCCCAGTGGACTTAACACAGGGCTTGGGAGGCAAAGGAATCGCTCAGGTGACTCCAATGCTTCTCATGGCTCTAGAGGCTCTCAAGGTCACTCCAGGAAAAGGATGACCACCCCTCAGAGGAGGGAACATGAGGCCAGAATGCAGGAAGCCCAGCTGAAGATCAGGAAGCAGGAGCTAGAAGTAGCCCTGATGGAAGAAAAACTGAACAAGGCTAGGCAACCTAGAGAGAGTGGGTCTATACCCACTGGTGGCAGCATTGTCCCTAAGGACAAAGATAGGGTCTTTGACAATAGGAACCTGTCTAAGGTTGTGCCCCCCTACAAAAGTGGGGATGACATCCACAAATGGATAACTGCTCTTGAGAGAGCCTGCAAAGTACAGCAGGTTCCTGAAGACCAGTGGGCAGCAATCCTCTGGCTCTCCTTTGAAGGAAGAGGCAGAGATAGACTCCTCACTGTTAGAGAAGAGGATGTCAGAAATTACAGAGTCCTGAAGAGTGTTCTGGTAGATGGGTTAGGCTTAACCACTGAACAGTACAGGTTAATGTTCAGAGACACCCAAAAGACACAGACTCAGGACTGGTCTGAATATGTTGAATGTGCCACTAAGGCTTTGGAGGGTTGGTTGCTGGGAAGTAAGGTATCTGATTTTACAGGATTGTATAATTTGATGATGAGAGAACAGATTTTAAATAACTGTCAAAACCAGCAACTGCATCAACACTTGGTTGACTCTGATCTGACCTCTCCCCAAGAATTGGGAAAGAAGGCAGACAAATGGGTCAGAACCAGGGTTAAGCAAAAGAACCAGAACCAGGGCCAAGGGGGTGATCAGAAGAAAACAGACCAAAAGGGTGGAGATCAGAAACCTAAAGACCAGAAGTCTTCAACAGGGCCCCAAACTACTGCTAAGGAGGGTGGGTCCCAACAACAGTCCAAAAAGAAGAAAGAAGGTCAAAAGAAACCCTGGTGCAATCATTGCAAAAATACAACTCACTGGACTAGTGATTGCAAAAAGGGTGGAGCCCCCAACACTGTTGCCCCTAAGGCACCTGCTCCCAGTACTACTGTTAGCAGTGTTGGTCCCCAGACAAAGGGTGTAGTGGGAATCACTATGGGAACTGAAGGAGATTCTGACTTAGACAGAACCCTGACACAGGCAGACTTGATCTGTGATGGGGACATTGATTTGTCCCTGACTGTGAGCCCCAGTAACCTGGGCAAGTACAGACAGACTCCTTTAATTAATGACAAAGTGGCTCAAGCCTACAGGGACACATGTGCCAGTGTCACTATGGTGACACCAGGCTTTGTGGACCCTGGACAGTACATACCAGGTGAGAACTACCTGGTGACCAATGCCAGCAATGCCACTACTTCACATAGTGTGGCAGTTGTTAACTTCTCATGGGGAGGGGTAACTGGCCTCAAAAGGGTTGTGGTTAGTGCAGACCTCCCAGTAGAATGTTTGTTGGGCAATGACCTAGAGAGTTCTCTATGGTCAGAAGTGGAGTACAGGACTCATGCAGAGATGTTAGGTATATCATCACATGTCCTTGCTGTGACCAGGTCACAGGCCAAAAAGTGCCTCACTGAACCTCAGGTCTTGGATCCTGGAACAATGGACCAAGCACCTACCAAGAAGAAGAACAGGAGGGTCAAGGCTGTGCCTTCCCCCCTGCCTCAGAGTGATGATCAGCCTTCCCAGGAAGCTGATCTAGAGGACCCTGAAGGAACTGTCCCTGAAGAGCTTGAACCTGATCAGGTTGAGTTTCTGGGGACAGGGGGACCTTCAAGGGCTGACTTGAGGCAGGCTCAGTTATCCTGTCCCTCTCTTGAACCCCTCAGACAGCTGGCTGCTGCTGAGGATGCTGGGAATGCTCAAGGTACCCATAAAGTGTATTGGGATGAAGGGCTCCTTTATTCAGAGGCTAGAGACCCCAAGCCTGGTGCCACCAGGAGGTTGGTCATACCTCTGCAGTTTAGGGGCTTCCTTCTTACCTTGGCCCATGACATTCCTTTAGCAGGACACTTAGGCCAGAATAAGACTTGGGACAGGCTTGTCCCTCACTTTCACTGGCCTCACATGAATGAAGATACAAAGGAGTTTTGTCGCTCCTGTGTTACCTGCCAAGCCAGTGGCAAATCAGGTGCCACAACAAAGGCCCCCCTAATACCACTACCTGTGGTGGGGGTCCCCTTTGAAAGAGTGGGAATAGACATAGTGGGTCCCATGGATCCTCCCACTGCATCTGGGCACAGATTTATACTGGTGGTAGTGGATCATGCCACCAGGTATCCAGAGGCAATTCCCCTTAGGACCACTACAGCTCCTGTTGTGGCCAGGGCCCTGCTGGGAGTATTCTCCAGAGTGGGGTTTCCTAAGGAGGTAGTATCTGACAGAGGTACCAACTTTATGTCAGGATACTTGACAGCTATGTGGAAGGAATGTGGTGTCAACTACAAGTTCACCACCCCTTATCACCCACAATGCAATGGGCTTGTTGAGAGATTCAACAAGACCCTAAAGGGTATGATCAAAGGATTACCTGAAAAGCTCAGGCGAAGATGGGACATCCTTCTACCCTGCCTTCTGTTTGCTTACAGAGAGGTCCCACAAAAAGGAGTTGGCTACAGCCCCTTTGAATTGTTGTTTGGGCACGCTGTGAGAGGCCCACTGTGTTTGGTGAAGGAAGGATGGGAGTTACCTCTCAAAAAGCCTAAGCTAGACATAGTGGACTATGTACTTGGTCTCCGCTCCAGGATGGCTGAGTATATGGAGAAGGCATCCAAAAACCTTGAGGCAAGCCAGGCCTTACAGAAAGCTTGGCATGACCAAAAGGCTGTCTTGGTTGAGTTTCAGCCAGGACAGAAGGTATGGGTGTTGGAGCCAGTGGCCCCAGCAGCACTCCAAGACAAATGGTCTGGACCCCATACAATCCTGGAAAAGAAGGGAGAGGTCACCTACTTGGTCGACCTAGGAACTCCCAGGAGTTCCCACAGGGTACTCCATGTTAACAGGCTTAAAGCATATGTTGACAGGGCAGACATGGGCTTGCTCATGGCTACAGATGAGGGACAGGAGGAAGAGAGTGACCCTCTCCCAGACCTGTTGTCTCAGAACCCTGAAGATGGCTCAGTTGAAGGAGTGACCCTTGGAGGCAACCTCACTGCCCATCAGCAAACTGAATGTAGACAGGTTCTACAATCATTTTCACATATGTTTTCCTTGATACCTAGTCAAACTGACTGGTGTACCCATGTGGTGGACACTGGTGACAGTCTGCCTGTAAAGAACAAGCTTTACAGACAACCTGACCACGTCAGGGACTGTATAAAGGCTGAGGTACATAAAATGCTGGAATTAGGTGTCATTGAACCCTCAGAGAGCCCCTGGGCTAGCCCAGTGGTTCTGGTCCCCAAACCTCACACCAAGGATGGCAAGAGAGAGATGAGGTTCTGTGTGGACTACAGGGGTCTCAATGCTGTCACCAGGACAGATGCACACCCTATTCCAAGGGCAGATGAGCTCATAGACAAACTAGCTTCTGCAAAGTTTTTGAGCACATTTGACTTAACAGCTGGCTATTGGCAAATCAGATTAGCTGAGGAGTCTAAGGCCAAAACAGCATTCTCAACCCCAGGTGGGCACTACCAGTTTGTGGAGATGCCCTTTGGTCTGAAGAATGCACCTGCCACCTTCCAAAGGCTGGTGAACCAAGTCCTTACTGGGTTGGATGACTTTTGCGCAGCATATCTTGATGACATTGCTGTCTTTAGCTCCACCTGGGAGGATCACCTGATCCACCTGAAGAAGGCTCTTGAGGCTCTGCAAAGGGCAGGCCTCACTATCAAGGCTACTAAGTGCCAGATAGGGCAGAGTAAGGTTGTATATTTGGGCCACCTTGTAGGTGGAGGCCAAGTTCAACCACTGGAGAGTAAGATACAATCCATCAAGGACTGGTCCCCTCCAACCACCCAGACTCAAGTTCGAGCTTTCTTGGGCTTGACTGGGTACTACAGGAAGTTTGTTAAGAACTATGGGTCCATTGTGACTCCTCGTAATGATCTGACATCCAAGAAGATGCCCAAAAAGGTTCAGTGGACAGTAAGCTGTCAAAAGGCATTTGATGACCTGAAGGAGGCCATGTGCTCTGCACCTATCCTGAAAAGTCCTGACTACTCCAAAGAGTTTATTGTCCAAACAGATGCTTCTGAGTTGGGTGTGGGAGCTGTGCTGTCACAACTTAATGTAGATGGTCAAGACCAACCCATTGCTTTTATTAGCAGAAGGTTGACCCCCAGAGAGAAGAATTGGTCAGCTATTGAGAGGGAGGCCTTTGCTGTGGTGTGGGCCCTGAAGAAGCTGAGGCCATACTTGGTTGGCACTCACTTCAAGATTCAGACCGACCATAAGCCCCTCTTGTGGCTAAATCAGATGAAGGGTGAAAACCCCAAACTGCTTAGGTGGTCCATTTCCCTACAGGGGATGGACTTTACAGTGGAGCACCGGCCAGGTACTGACCATGGGAATGCAGATGGTCTCTCCAGGTACTTCCACTTAGGACATGAAGACGAGACTGGTCAAGGCTAGTTTAATGTCAAAGCGTTTGGGGGGGGGGTTGTGTAGGAGAGTAGGGTCTGCTATCCTATGGTCACCCCAAATTTTTGCTTTTTGCTTCACTGGTTTTTGACATATTGAGGCTGTGGGCCTGCCAATCAGACCCCCAGCCTGCTGTTCTCTCTACTAAATTAAAACTATGCACCCTAGGTGCATAACCAATTGGAAGTGGATCACCCTGTCAGCCCCTGTACCAGTGTACACTAGGTACCCAGGGCATTGGTGTACCCAAGGCCTGCCAAGGGCTGAAGCATGTATTATGCCACCCCAGGCTTGGCCTAACAATTTGACACAACTGGCTGATCACTCAGCTGGGGTAAGTTGGTGCAATCACCTCTTACTTAGGTGTAGTATACCTATACCTAACCTTAAATGGGACACCTGGTAACCTATAAGTCACTCCTATGGCAGGCCTTAACAATCCTGAAGGCGGAGTGCTTGGTTCCATGTGAGATGGTGCTCTGGCATGAGCTGAGCCGGTCTGCAGTGGTCGGAACAACTTCCTTCTACTGTTTCCAGATATCGTCATACCATATACTCTTAAGTGCATTATGAACCTCGCGGTTAAATGCTATCTTTGGTTTGGCTTTATCAAAACATGTCGAGTAAGGTGTCATACGAATTGGAATACTAACCCCTCGCCAATTCTGGCGACGGGGTTAGCATTCCACCCTTCTAGAGGGACACGACATGTACAGTACCTGAAACCCGGGTAAAATCAGACATAGCCTCAGCTCCACAAAATGGATGCTGCCACCACAGACACAAGTCTGCCCTCCTGCTGCTGGGAGTCCTTCCAGCTTGGGAGGTGTGGACAAAGGGTTTCCTGCCAGGGGAGGTGCGTGCACCACCCCAGACAGGATTTTGTGTATTGGTCAGGTAGGGCTTGAAAGAAACCAGACATGCCTGTGGCTCACAAGGAGCCTCGGTGCATATGCCAGTTCAAACCGGTCCTGGGGCACACCAGTCCCGGGCCTGGGGCGAGCTGGACAAAGGATTGGGGGTGTAACCACCCCCCTTCCTGGTCCCACCCATAGGGAGGGACCTAGCAGGTAGTCCGGCCCCTAGAATCCGCTTAAAGGTAGGAGCTGTGTCCTAAGACTTCAGACATCCTGGAATCAACTTAACACTAAGAAGAAGACGGGAACTTCGACGCTCTGCTGCACAGAGGACTGAAGCCAATCTCCCCTGTGGTCAGGGAGTGACCACCTTGCTAACGCAAGCACCATCCAGCGAATCAACGTCTGCTTTGCCGCCGCCTCCCGCCGGAGCCCGAGCCCAGAGACTGACAAGACCTAGACCTCCAGACCTCTCACCGCCCGATCCACAGTCCCTGAAAAGAGGAGACCCGTGGAGGCACCGAGACACATGGAGCCAGCCATCTTGGAACGACTACGACAAGCTGACAAGTGCAACAACCGAGGCTCCCTCCAAGTTGTGCTTTGGGATCTGAGAAGCCCAACACCCGAGCAGCATCTGCACCAAAGGTGAGCCCTCCAGCATCTCCACGATCTGCGTGGGGCCCTTCTGCATTTTGCCACTCGACGCGCCTAACCGGTTGCTGGCCCGCTGGCTAGTAGCCATCTTGGCGACGAACTCTACGAAATACACCGCTGGTCTGGTTGCTCCAGACTGGCCCTTGCTCCCCTCCAAAGGAGCAGTCCTTCTGACCTTGCTGGTCAGAACCATCAGCTTATCTAATCTCCTACAACAATTGCTTTTGCCAAGGCTTGCTTGCTTCGATCAAGTCGCCGACACCGCCGACAGCGAGAGCCTGCGTGGGGCAGCTCGTGAACCGACTCCTGGACGACGTCGACCTCCAGGGACCACGTGGCTGCAGAGACAAGATACACCTTTCTTCCTGTTTGCACCCGACATTGCCTGGTACCCACCTGGTGCCACGCTGGTCACTGGCTAGTGACTGTGAACACTGTCCCCTCTGTTTACAGGTCTTCAACATCTCCGATCCACTCTTGGATCCACTGCACCTCTCCCGGACCGACCGCCTGCAGCATCTTTGTCTTCAGGCTCAACGGAACAGATAGAAGAAACCCGACGCACTTCGAGGCCTATGCACCCGCTTCCTGTGGGTGAGGTAAAGCTGGCACACCTGTGCCCAAGTGTAGTATTACATCTCTAGTGCCTGTGTTCCAAATCTTGAGTTCCTAGTCCATCCGGAAGATCCTCTTTGCAGTAACTTTGTACTTTTTACGCACCCATTGAAACCTATGGGAGCACGCGTGTGACTATTTGCTCTGCACACGCCACCCGTGGACCTCCTGGTCACTAACTGACGTTAGCTCCTTGTAGGCCCAGCGATTCTAGAGGCCCTAGGCCTTTTCCCTTTTCTGTTCGTGGTACTTATACCACTATTTTAGTATATGGTTCGAGTGGCCACCAGGGCCTATCCATATAAAGTGCAACTTCTGTGTATTCTGTGATAATCTTGTTTGACGATTTGTGCTCCTGTGCTCATAAAGAGACTAGGGGTTACTTTGAGAAATAAATACATATATATTTTGAATATATATCTGTGTGGGGTCCTTTCATTGGTATAAAAGGGGGTTGCATTTGGTAAAACAGCTGGCTTAACACGTTTCAAGAGTTTAGCCTCAAAGACTGCTTAGCCTACGCTACCACTAGGGCAGCTAGTCCGAAAAGGTTGACTTACAACCACACCATAAGGGTTGCTTGGCATGGTACAAGGTGATCACTTTAACTAGTGAGCATCATATACCAGGCCAACTTCTCACATTCTACTTCAGAGAAAATAAAGACATTTCTCTCATTGGAAGTTATTAGGGATGAGGAAAACAATGCTCGGGCGGTCCCACTGACTGGGCCTTTTTGCATAGGGGAGACACTGTACCTCCCGTATTGCACTTTGAACCTAAACTCAGAATGGTAGAAACACTCAGTGTGGGAACAGACCAGCACAAACAACGCCAGGACTGTGATCGTTTTGTTACTCAGACTCTCAGGCCAATCTTAAAGACCCAAACAGTAAATGCAATTAAAAATGCACTAAAATAAATAAATAAATAAAAACTTGTGCTGGATAATGAGACAGGTCAACCCACTGGGGTACACCATGAGACTCTTAGCAAGATGGATCAGAACTCTTAATAGACCCTTGGAAGCTTTCTCCGTAACACCTCACAGGGAAGCATGAGAATATACTAGCTTCGTGGGGAATGGAAACAAGATATATCCAGCCGTTTTCAACAAGGTCAATAAAAAGACTGAGCCACGGGCAGTATAAGGTGGCACAACATAATTCCTTACGTCAGATTGGTGGCTCTCTGGAAAAGACAAAAGCTCTGCTTATCCATGTTTCATGTGCGCTGAATGCAAATGGAGGAGAAACCGCAGGCCAGGATTTCAATGTAGACAAAGGGAGCATTGTTTGGTGAGCAATCTCAAGTGCAAATAGGCTCCCCAGACAATATTTCCCATGGGGCATTAAAACATTGTTGGCCACTATCTTAGCAGCAGTACACGAGCTGGAAACTTACCAGGTGTTTTTTGTTTGTTCCCTCAACAAAAAGATGTTTGAAATAGGCAAAAGATAGACTCCTATTCAGCTCAGCTTTAAGAACTCCAGTTCAGGTTGCTAAGTCATACAAAAGAAGGGCCGAAAGGGACTCACACTCACTCAAATATATTGAGCAGTATCAAGATGCAACTCCAGGACCAGGAGAACTGACTTAGGAGATCGAATTTAACGGAATACCTGAAAGAAAAGAATCTGCTTCAACACCAGTGGGTTAAATAGAATATCTAATTAGAACCGAAATTCTACTAAGGGACTAAAGCACAAGTTACTACTTGTTTAACAATATATCTGTAAGAGATATTAGTTAGTGATAGATTCCTTACCTTAGAATATCCCCAGGCGTCAGACTGGATCCGGAAAGTTTGTCAGCAGTACCCCTGCGCGTCGGAAGGTGGCGTCGTGCGGCTCCTCGTCCTTCGCTGGCGTCGTATGCACTGAGATGACGTCACGGACACTACTTAGGCACCACCCATGCGCGCTGACGTCAGTTCTGTACACGACTTTCCGCGCCAGGAACGCAGAGCCATGCAAGAAACTGACTGCTGGTGCCATAAAACTAGGGCCCTGAAAGGGATGACCTTAACCCTAGAAATCAGTTCGCAGAACGGGGAGGATGGGTGGGGCGGTAAGGAATCTATCACTAACTAATGTCTCTTACAGATATATCGTTACACAAGTATTAACTTGTGCATCTGAAAGAGACACGTCATGGATAGATTCCTTACCTTAGAATAGATACCTCAGCAAAACCAACCCTGGTGGTGGGTCTGCGAACAAGATTACACCAGAAAGTCACGGAGGACAGAATGGCCAAAGAAGCCGTCTCTCCGGACTTGACTCTCAAGGCAATAATGCTTGGTAAACGTGTGCAGTGAGGCCCACATAGCTGCCTGACAAATGTCCTGCAAGGGAACACCGTGTCCCAATGCAGTAGTGGCTGCCGTTGCCCTGGTAGAATGGGCACGCAGCCCCACAGGAGGCTCCTCCTTAGCCAATGAGTAACATGCGTTGATGCACAGAACGACCCACCGAGAGATGGTTCGTTTGTGCACGGCCTGACCTTTTTTGGCACCCACGTAGCCAACAAAAAGCTGGTCATCCACCCGAAACTGTTGTGTGCGCTTCAGATAGAACGAGAGCACATGTTTTGGGTCCAGCCGGTGGAGCCTCTCTTCCTCTTTTGAAGGATGCGGAGGCGGAAAGAAGGTGAGCAAAGTGATGGTCTGTCCTATGTGGAAGGGCGTGACAACCTTTGGCAGGAAAGAAGGACAAGTCCTTAAACCACCTTGTCCGGATGAACAGAAAGAAAAGGTTTAGAAGAAAGAGCCTGGAGCTCCCTCACTCTTCTGGCAGAGGTGATAGCTACCAGGAAAGCAGTCTTGAGAGTAAGAAGACGTAAGGGACAGTTATGAAGGGGCTCAAAGGGAGCACACATCAGATATGTCAAGAGAAGATTTATGTCCCATTGAGGCA
This sequence comes from Triturus cristatus, assembly GCF_964204655.1. NCBI lineage: Eukaryota > Metazoa > Chordata > Amphibia > Caudata > Salamandridae > Triturus > Triturus cristatus. Next base: position 808,522,574 of record NC_140592.1, on the reverse strand, counting down.
TTATGGAAGGCACGGGAGGAAACGTGCGCGTAATGCCTTTGAGAAAGCGATTAACAACTGGGGACTTAAAAAGAGAAGGCTGGTCTGGAGGACCGTAGAAAGGCAGAGATGGCCGAAAGATAACCTTTGATAGTGCCAAGAGCAGAGCCCTGCTGGGCCAAAGAGAGAAGTAACAGAAGGACCCCGGAAAGAGGGGCAGAAAGGGGGTCCACAGACTGTGCTGTGCACCATGCCACATATTTGTACCACCTGCAGGCGTATACCGTCTTAGTGAAGGGACACCTGGCTGCCAGAATGACATTACAGACTTCGGGAGAAAGATCGAAAGCAGTCAACTGTTGCTGCTCAATCTTCACTCATGGAGGTGGAGGCTGGACAGGTTCGGGTGGAGGACCGTCCCCTGCTGCTGCGACAGAAGATCCTCCCGAAGAGGCAGTCGGATCGGGGGATCGATCGCCAATGTGAGTAGCTCGGGATATCAGTATCTTCGTGCCCAATCCGGAGCCACAAGGATGACTTGGGCCCGGTCGCGCAGAATCTTCTTCAGCACTGGCCAGAAGTGGTATAGGCGGAAAGGCGTACAACAGACCGCAGCTCCACTCACGACGAAAAGCGTTGCCGAACGAGTGCCGCCTTGGAAATTCCAACGCGCAGAACTGATGACATTGCACATTCTCTTCGGTGGCAAATAGATCTAACCAACGTCATTTGTGATCTACCATGCACCTACGGCTGAGTTCCTCCACCCTGGCATTCAGAGAACCTGCCAGGTGTTGAACCACCAAGGTAATGCCTTGGTGTTCCAGCCATGTCCAGAGGCGAAGAGCCTCCTGACATAGGGTCCACGACCCCACCCCACCCTATTTGTTGCAGTACCACATGGCGGTGGTGTTGTCCGTGAACACCTGCACTACACTTCCCCGGACAGAGGGAAGGAATGCTTTCAGTGCAAGCCGGATTGCCCGAAGCTCAAAAAGGTTGATATGGAGCCGGGACTCCGCCGGAGACCAAAGGCCTCTGATCTCCACCTCTCCCAAGTGGCCGCCCCATCCCAGGAGGGACGCATCCATCACCTTTGTATGCTCCGGTTGGGGAAGGGAGAGAGATCTGCCCTTGACCCAATCGCGATTCGTGAGCCACCACTGCAATTGTCGTGCAGTGCCCTCCGAGAACTGGACGTGATCGGACAGGTTGCCCTGATGCTGTGCCCACTGGAACTTCAGGTCCCACTGCAGAGCCCGCATACGCCATCTGGCATGTTGCACTAGCAGGATGCAGGAGGCCATTAGGCCCAGGAGCCAGAGGGTCTTCCTGACCGAAACCCGGGACAGAGGCTGAAAGGTCGGAATCATAGCCTGAATATCCCAGACTCGCTGCTCGGGAGGATAAACCCAAAACTGTGTTTAATCCAGAACCGCTCCGATGAAGAGGAGCTTCTGAGAGGGGCTCAGGTGCGACTTCGGCACATTGATGGAAAACCCCAGCAAATGCAGGAGGTCGGCCGTAGTCTGGAGGCGACTGCCTGGGGCAAGCCCGCCTTCCACAACCAGTCATCGAGATAGGAGAAGGCTGAAACCCCTGATCTGCGCAGATGAGGTGCGACCACTGCCATCACTTTCGTGAACACCCGAGGGGCACTGGTAAGGCCTGAGGGGGGCACGGCAAACTGAAAATGCTCTTGGCCTACCGTGAACCATAGGTAACGCCGGTGGGCCGGCAGGACGGGGATATGAAAATATGCATCCTTCAAGTCCAATGCTACCATCCAGTCTCCAGGGTCGAGGGCAGCCAAGACGCAAGTCAACATCTTTAACTTCTCTTTCCGGAGGAAGCAGTTGACGTTCCTGAGGTCCAAGATGGGACGCAGGCCCCCTTTTTCCTTCTTGGGGACCAGAAAGTAGTGGGAATAACAACCACATCTTACTTCTGGCCCAGGAACGCGCTCGATGGCCCCCTTGACCAAGAGGGCCGCGACTTCCTGCTGGAGAAGCGCAATATGGTCCCCCGACATGCGGTGGAACTGAGGTGGCATGGCTGGAGGGGCGGGAGTAGCCCCTGTGGACGATTTGCAACACCCACCTGTCCGAGGTAATGGAACGCCAGTGGGAGAGGTGATGGCAAATCCTGCTGCCCACCGGCGTGGGGTGTGCCCTAAAGCTCGGACTAGGAAGGCTTTGATGCAGATGCAGCGGGAGCAGAGGTGGACTGACCCGCACGCTGGCCCCCTGTCCCACTACGGCGAGAACCACGTACGCAGCCGCGCTGAGGTTGGTTCAGTGCACTATCTGCCTTATCACCAAACAGGCGAGTACCATCAAAGGGCATGTCCATAAGAGAACTCTGAACATCCCCTGAAAACCCAGTGGACCGCAACCTGGCGTGGCGACGGAGGGCCACTGTTGTGGAAATCGCCCTACCCAGTGACTCCATGGTGTCCAGTCCACACCGGATGGCGAACTTTGCTGCATCTTTACCCTCAGCAACAGATTGGGAAAACACTGCCCGGACCTCCTCCGGACACTGAGGCAGCACCTGCGCAACCGTGTCTTACACAGCGTGGGAGTAGCGGCCCAAGAGGAATGCGGTGTTCACTGACCACAGCCCCAAGCTGGCAGAAGAAAACAGTTTCTTGCCGAACTGTTCCAGCTTCTTGGATTCCTTATCCGGTTGGGCGGTTGGGAATGCGCTTTGGGAAGTGGAGGCCTGGATGACCAGGTTCTCCGGAGTTGGGTGGGTTGTCAAACCAGCATGGTCACCCGGGGCCGGGCGATGACGCCTGGCTACGTTTTTATCCACGGGAAACCCTGTTGCTGGTCTACACCAGGTGCCCATCAATATGTCAGTTAACGGCTCATCAAATGGCAGCAGGGGCTCCATAGAGCTTACCGCCGGCTGAAATACTTCAGTGAGGAGATTAGTTTTGAGGGTCACCGTAGGCAGGTCGAGGTCAAGGGCCTCAGCTGCTCTAAGGAGCACCATAGTGTATGTGGCACCCTCCTCCATAGCCACAGCAGGAGGAGAAATAAAACAAGGTTCAGAGGAGAGGTCAAGGCCACCTGCGTCCTCCAACTCTTCTGTCCATTCTTATTCGGACCCGCAGTGCCGTGCGAGAGGGTCCTCAGACCCCTCCCAGTCGTCCCCGTCCTTCACTGCCTGTGGAACAGGCTGGGGCGGCGTGGGAGGGACAGGGGAATAAAAAGGGTTGAACGGCACCGTTCCCGGCGCCGGTCCGGCTCTGTGTCCCAACTAGGGACAAAATTGTCCTGGAAAACAGCCAAGGGCGGTGGTGGAACGAATGGAACCCACTGCGGCGCCAGAGCCGCCGGTGGAGGACCTTGCGGCGCCGGGGCCAGAGCCGGCAGCAACGGAGGGCCCTCAGCTGGGACCGCGGGGCCCGAAGGCATGCAGGCGGGAGCCATAGGCCTGAAAAGGAAGGCTTGAACCTGGGCAGGAGTCGCCGACGGACCCAGATAAGGTGGGTAGGACGCGGGACTCACAGTCTCCATAGGAGGTACCCCCGGCACCCTCGTCCGGAGACCAACGGGGGGGGACGTCAGAGAGCGACAACACTTCTTCGACTTCTTCTTATGACGTCTCTTTCCTGATTCAGAGTGTGAAGACTTTGACCCCGAGGAGCGATGATGATGGCTCCACGGTCAGTCCCTCGATCAACCCCTGGACCTCGAACGGCGCGGAGACGACTGCCGGGCCTCCAGCAGCTTACGGGACCGCTCCCGTAATGCTTTAAGAGCCATGGCCAGACAGTGGGAAAATGACCGAGAGTCATGGTCGCACTCCAGACAGTAGAGACAGACGCTATGGTGGTCGGCCACCGACATCGTACGGCACCAGGCCGCGCAGGATTTAAACCCAGGCATCCCTACGTGGCACCAGGAGTCAAAGACTCAAAATAGAAAGACAAAAAGTCTCAAAAGTCTGTCAAAAAGTGACTAGGGTACGTACTCTAACCGGATCTGCGCTTGCTGGCATGAAAAAAGAAAGAACTGACGTCAGCGCGCATGGGTGGTGCCCAAGTAGACTCCGTGATGTCATCTCGGCGCATAAGACGCCAGCGACGGACACGAAGCCGCACAACGCCACCTTCCGACGCGCAGGGGTACTGCTGATGAAAACCTTCCGGATCCAGTCTGACGCCTGGGGATATTCTAAGGTAAGGAATCTATCACTAACGTGTCTTTCAGATGAAGATTTCACCACGGTAAAAGCACACTGAGTACCCTTTACGGGGTAACTGAACAGTGCGTGACCATGGACAATTTTCGTGTGAACTTTGCTGGCACCAGAACACAAGAATGAATGCTTTCCAAGCAATAAAACAGAAAACATTTAAAATCTCAGAGGATTCAGCTTTCATGTTTTTCCCGACATGAGGTTTGATTGAAACTTCGTAAATGCTGGAGGGAGCTCCAGCAGTTAATACTATCTTTCAAATCTGAAGCATTCAGGCAATTCTACTACACCCAGCCAGACTAATATTCATTGAGAATGGCACATTTAAGATGTCCCATAGGAGCTCAGAAACACCCAACTACTTAAATGAAATTCAGCAGAGGGGCGCGGGGAATCACAAAAGATAGTGGATTTGCCATGACAGAAACCAGTCTGTATACTACTTAGGGTCCTAAATTGTCAATGAATAGGTTGATTAGAAGTTAGAGTTAAAGGAAACAGAGGTACTTAGCACAGAAGCGGGAGGGAGTCCATCACTGTGTAGCTACAACGGCAAGTCTGTTCACCAAATACAGCAGGTGCAACCAGGGCACCAAGTTAGGAAGGCAATGAGGATATCTTGAAGAGGCCTGGGAGTGAACCAGTGCACATGTGGTGGGGGGGCATGTGGGGGGAAAGCAGAGGAGTAGGGCAGGAGCTGACTTTACCAGTAATGCACGATGAGGGAGGGTTAAAAAAGATGGCTTCCTGTAGTAGGCGAGAAAATCCTGATGCGCACTGGGCATTCCACATAAGCAGGCCTCTGAATTGCCATGCAGAATTAACTCTATATGTACGTCAATTCGGACGTTTAATGCTATTTCCAGGAACGTCAGTGGATTAAACAACTCAAAGAAACAGAAATCAGTTCTAGGTTGTTCATTCGAACAAAAGACATCCCTTATATTTTTACAGGAGGCCATATTAAGAAATAAAGGAAAAAATATTTATTTGGGTACCTTTTGAGTTACTAGCGGCTTCATCTGCCCCAACCACACATAAGGGAGTAGTAATTTCTACATTTTGCATGTGGTGAAGTACACATGGGGGTGGATGTCACAGGCTGTGAAAGCCACCTGCCAACCCGGCCACCTATTACAGAAACAAAAGGAAGCGAGATTGCACCAATTAAACAGATTAGTACGACGGGGGCGTGGCTTGGACGAAGAAGATGGTGGACGCGTGAGCGAGGAGCTCCGCACCAGCCGATCATTTCTCCTTTTGAAACCTGCGGCCGGGGCACTTTTAAGCCTTCTACCCCCAGTCGGGTGTCAAAGGACATCAGGAGGGCACTCGCTCCGGTTTTGAAGGTTCCTGGAGCCCCGTGCAGTTAGCCGCGGCTGCAGACGCGGCGCGGCTGATGACGCCGCGCTCGCCGACACCGGAGGCGGCTGCAGTATTAATTTATCTCCCGGCCAGAGAGCTGCGTGACGGCCGCTTTACCGGCGGATGCTCATCCTGGCGCCGGATGATTGCGGGGGCGCTCGGAGACAGCATCGGAGGACTGCGCACTGCCCTTGGGACACGGAGGGTGCAGTACCCTGACACGACATCACTATAGGGCAGGGGCATGGTTCCTGGAAGGCCCTGGGCCCACGCCGGTGGAATGAGCTTGCATGGACAATGATGTCACCCTGAGCATGACACCAGGAGCCGGATCCAAATAAAGAGCCCTGGCCCTGATTTGGGGGGGGGGGGGGGGGGGGGGGAACAGTTCAACTGAGCCCAGAGCACGCAGGAGTGGGGGACACGGCCGGACGTTGGCACTGAGGGCGGAGGGCGGCGAAAGTGCGCAACAGGTGCCCCTGTCTCTTCCTTGTTGGATTGGCGCCTGCGGGGGCTCGAGCTGCCTTCCCCCTGACGGACTGGAGGGACCCCTAGTGAGAGACGACTCAGAGGTCTGCGGATCGGCCACCGGGGGCTGACCAGAACTCAGGAGATTACCGGGCATACGAGTGCGGAGGTCGGGTCTACCTCGTGACGGGCCCCCTGGCCGACCTTTGGAGTGAGCAGGGGTGAGTCTTTGACCACTGGGGACAGCGGGGGGGCGGACCGTACCCGCTCGGCGCTTTGCAGTGACTGCTTCACTGTTGTGGGAGGCCCTTGGTGACTCAGAGCTAGGGGGTGGTGCCCATTGAGGGCGCAGGTCCCAACGGGGATTGTCTGCTGTCATGTGGAAATCAAGGGGTCGCCAGACCGGCGCCACAATGGACCCAGAGGAGAGCACGCAAGAACAGTCACTGACCAAATCAGATGACCCGACTCAGCAGCAGCTCAACAAAATCCTGGAGGCGATTGCAGACACCAAAGCTACCCTCCACCAAGACATTACTACGGTCGCAGTGGGGCTTGGCCTGTTGCGCGAACAACACAAAAAACTGTCGGAGAGAGTCAAAGAGACGGAGTCTACCGTAGCGGAGCTGGCGCCTGCACATAAGGCACTGGAGCAATGGGTGGGGGTCCTCACAGACAGAGTGGGTCAATTGGAACGCAGGGCGGAGGATGCTGAAGGGCGCAACCGGAGGAACAATGTACGCGTCCTAGGCCTGCCGGAAGAAACGGAAGACGGTGATATGGTGGCCTTCCTTGAGAACTGGTTTAAATCTGTTGTAGCACCGGAGGGCCTCTCCTCCTTCTACACTCTTAAACGTGCGCACAGGGTGCCGGCCAGACCTCTGGCACCGGGGAGACCCCCACGTCCGGTGGTGGCTCGTCTGCTCCATATCCGCGATAGGGATCTCCTCTTGCAGAAGGCGAGAGTGGATGGCCCTTTCACTGTTGATAACAGCAAAGTCTCACTCTTCCCAGATTACACGCTGGAAGTCCAGAGGAAACGGTCTTCATATCTGGAGGTCAAGAGAGCCTTAAGAGAGGAGGGCTTTCAATACTCCCTGATGTTTCCGGCTCGCCTCCGCGTCATACTGGATGGGACCACTCGTTATTTTGATAGCCCTAGCGATGCATGGGACTGGTCGGAGGCCTACAGGGGCGAGCAGTCCAAGTCTGGCGGCCTTAGGAATGGTAGGCAGCAGCCTCAGGAGCAACGGAAACTGTTCAGCCGGCGCATCCGCAAGGCGGCCTCCAAGAAGCCGTCTACATCACAGACAGTAAAAGAGAGGGAGGAGGCTATGCGGGCTGTGGTTGATCTGATGGGGAGTCAGGGCTCATCTCCGGGTGCAGGGACCGGCACCTCTAGAGAATCCGGCGACAACGAAACGGACACCTCCCAAAGCGATAGTGTGAAGATGCCCGACGTGACGCCTCGCTCGGTGGATGACATCATCTGATGTGTCTGGTAACCTGGGGCGGAAGTGCTAACTAGAGACTTACTGTTTGAATATCGTCCGCCTTGAGCCCTGTGCTGTGTCTTGCTTATTGTAGGCTGGTGCGCTCTCCCTGAGAGGAACACTTCTGTTTAGTCCTTTCTTGCTCTTTTCTGCCTCGCCTACCCCCTGTTGAGTGCCTCACTAGGTTGGGACCTCACTTAGCACGTATTGTTACATACAATGTTTGGGCAGCTGACCATTGTTGGACCGCCCTGGGATCGGGGAGTTGACCACCATGGGTGTTTTTTATTGTTGTTTTTATGACCCAGAATGATTGCAGAGGGGTGGAAAATTGTATGCAGTGGGTGGGCGGGGTGGGGAACCTGGGGGCCGGGATTCTTCTTGGTGTGTTACAGCAGGAATGGCTGGGGCTCAACAGCATATACGGTAACTAACGTGGAACATTAGTGGGATGGGATCCATGGTGAAGCGTCATAATATTTACTCCTACTTGAGACGTAGGGACATAAACATAGCGCTCTTGCAGGAAACCCATTTAAACTGTGAGGAAGCTGGGAAACTAACGACGTTGGAGGGGGCAGGTATTCGCGACCACCTGCTCCGCATTTGCCAAAGGGGTGCTGATTTGGGTAAAACCGGGAGTTCCTTTTGCAGCAAAGAGAGCATGGTTAGATGAGGGAGGCAGATATGTCCTGGTGGCGGGGAGACTGGCAGGGCGTGAGGTTATGCTTGGAAATGTTTATGTCCCTAATCAGGACCAGGTAGGTTTTCTGGACCTATTTTCTGCTCCCTTAGCGGATAGTGTACAGGGCAATCTAATCCTTGGGGGAGACTTCAATTGTGTTGCGGATGTTGTTGTAGAACGGTCACACCCACCTTTAATGGGGTCCCCTATACGCCGAACCACTCTGGGGTTCCGGGCATGGGTGGCACACTGGGGGTTAGAAGATACATGGCAGCTACAACACGGTAGTAATAGGGAAAAAAAAAAATTCTCCCCAGTGCATCAGGTGCATATGCGTCTTGACATGTTTTTATGCTCCCCCGCTTTCAATAGTACCATCACGTGCACAGAATATTTGGGCTGTACACTGTCGGATCACAGCCCATTAATGATGACACACCAACCGCTGGGGCGGTGCCCTCCTGTTCCCACTTGGAGACTCAATCCGGCAATGTTGGACGATGACCCATTTCGGTCCTCGCTAGATACTCTTCTTGAGATATATTTCCCCATCAATGCCAACACTGCGTCCTCAGTCCGGGTGGAATGGGAGGCATTCAAGGTGGTGGTGTCAGTGCTTTATTTGTAAAATATTAAGTGCCAGGGCTCTGACCAGGGGGCCAATGCAGCTTGCACCAACCATCGCCCCGGTCATCACTGCCAAAACAACTACTAACCCTCTCTCCAGCATGTATATACGATAGTAAAGATAATTCCAGGTCTCCAAAGGCAAAGGGATGGCTGGGGGAGGCAGGTATTAGTCATTTTTTAATGTATATTGTTTCTCTAAACAGCTGTTATACTGCTCCTCTCGAAATTACATGAGTAGCGCCACCTTGTGGCAGACTGCCCCAAGTGTGGTGTTGAGAATTAGGTGCCGGTGCCGAGCACCGGAAACCAATTAAGGGCCGGTGCTCAGCACCGGAAAGCTCCAGCTCAAATTAAGCACTGGGTAGTGAGGGGCCATTGCCTGGGACAAGCAACAGGGGTTTACAGGGAGCTTCGCCAGGAGGTCCTCACTTTGGAAGAGAACATTCGCAGGTTAGATAACATGCAAGGCACAGGGGAGGCGACCCCACTGGCATTGCAGGAAGCGCGGGCGCGTCATAATGCAGCCCTTGAATGTTTACGTTGTTACAATTATAATGTATACCTTGACAAAGTGCAGAGAGAGGAAGGGAAAGCGGGCTGCCTTTTAGCCAGATCGATTCAACCTGAACTGGGTGGCTCCCCTATTACACAATTGGATACAGAGGCTGGTGGAGTGCAGTACTGCCCCAATGACATTAATGATTCTTTTGCTGCATATTGTAAACGCCTATATACGGCTCCGGCGGAGGTCCCTTGTTCTGTGATTGGAGAGTTTTTGAACCCTTTGCCCCTTCGGGTGTTGGCAGACGAGGATCGGGAGGAGCTGGGTGGCCCAATTACCTTGCAAGAAATTAAAGCCGCCATTCATGCGTTGGCAGCTGGTAAGACGCCGGGGCCGGATGGCCTTCCGGACGAATTTTACCAGCACTTCCCTGATATACTGGCGTCACAATTTGTCCGGCTGTATGCGGACGCCTAGGAGGCCGGGATTCTACCTGCCTCCTAATCCCTCTTCCGAAAATTAAGTCGCCAAGGGCCAGAGTCGAGGATTATAGGCCCCTTTCCATGCTCAACCTGGATTTCAAGATCCTGAGCAAGGTGTTGGCCTCCATGCTGGCCCCTCACATGAAGGTGCTTGTGCACCCAGATCAGAATGGGTTCATACCAACCCATAACGCCTCCTATAACCTTCGTAGGCTTTATTCCGTACTGTACCATGCCGATGCTCCGCTTCACCCTCTGGCTGCGGTGCTTTCTGTTGACCTGGAAAAGGCCTTCGATACAGTGGGATGGAAGTTTTGTTTGAAGTGATGAGGCGCATGGCGTTAGGAGACGAATGGATCCGTTGGGTGCGGTTACTATATGTGGCGCCCTCTGCCAGGGTCCGAACGGGTAGGACAATCTCCAGGGAATACGGTGTGTTTCGAGGGACCAGACAGGGGTGCCCCCTTTCTCCCCTTCTTTTCGCCTTGGCGATCGAACCTATAGCCGAGAGATTGCGTCAAGGGGGTAATGGAATTGGACTGGACTCTGCTGGGCGGATGCAGCATTACATCTCCCAATATGCAGATGATCTTCTGGTCTATCTCGGGGATGCTGTGGTGGGCGCCCCGATGGTAATGCAAATATTGGAAGATTTTGCTGGCCTCTCGAGCTTGCGGGTTAACAAGGCGAAAACGTACCTATTCCCTGTGGCAGGCCCCATTCCTAGGCCGGATGCATTGGTGCCCGAGGTTGTATGGGCTCAACACACGTTTAAATATCTGGGTATACAAGTGTTCCATTCCTTAGATGACTTGAAGGAGGGTAATCTCGGAAAGGCGGTGCGGTCCCTACGAGGGAGTGTTCAGTTTTAGCGCACGTTGCGGCTGCCAGTGATGTCCAGGGTCTCTTTATCCAAAATGGTCATGCTTCCACGCTGGTTGTATTTTTTTGTCAATCTTCCTGTCCTCATGCCTAGCCGATGGTTCCGCCCCCTGAATGCTCTGCTTCGGGATCTGGTATGGGGAGATGGCCGTTCATGGGTGTCGCTGGCAACGCTGCAGCGTCCGGCTGCTGAGGGTGGAATGGGTGTGCCGAATTTTGAATATTATATGCTAGCTAGTCAATTACAGTGGCTGGTGCAGTGGATAGAAGAGGTAAATGAGGAAGGTACATTCTTGGCACACCCAGATACCCATCCTAGATTGGTAATGGCAACATTGCTACGGCCTAGGACGCCTACACCATCCTGTTCCTTACTACAATGCACTGCCTTTCAGGCCTGGCGGTGATGTGGGAACCAAGGACGGCAGACCGCTAGATACACCCCGGTGCTGCCCCTGGTGGGCCTGCCGCATGGCGACCCCCAGTTCGTCTTTACCGTCGAGCAACTGGCCCCCTGGACAGATGTTGGACTAGATGTGGTTGGAGATTGTTTCTTGGACAAGTCCCTAATTTCCTTTGATGGCCTAGTGGAGGATTGTGGTCTGCCCCCTGGCCAATTCCTGCATTATGAAGCCTTGATCCAAACTTTTGCACAGTTGTGGGGGGTGGGTAGAGATGAACCGGAAACACATCCGGTGCTTCATGCCTTGTTCACACTCGGCACAGCGAGGCACCTTGTGAAATGGTTCTATGTGGCCCTCCAGGAGGCCTCGGTATGCCCCTTGACCAGACTACGTGCTAAATGGAATGAGATTGGGGGTAAAGAGTTATCAGATGTGGAATGGCGAAGGGTCTGTTATTATCCCCAGAAAATCTCTCGAAACACTCACCTCAAATATATTCAGTTTAATTATACGCATATGGCCTACATAACCCCACATCGACTCAATGTGACTTATGGAGGTGAGGTCCGTTTTTGCCCCAGATGCTCTCACTCAGATGCAGACTTTGGTCACATGATATGGGAGTGTGGTGCCTTGCGACCTTTCTGGGTGGCAGTCCTGGGTAAGCTAACTGAAGTACTGGGCAGAGATTTACCTCTCACATTGCAGACTTGCATTCTGTGTCTTTTTCCAAGGCTGCCGAAGTGTAAGGTGGGGAACAGACTTGTGGATTTAGCGCTGGGACTAGCGAAATGCCGTATTGCATTGGAATGGAAATCTGCCAGGGGTCCACGGTTCGTGACCTGGCATAGAGATGATATTGTGTGGGGTGGAGCGGAGCGGAGAGTAGAGCACTCAGTTGGGAAGAATCTAAGGGTATGAGGAAGCTCCCCATGGCTGGCCAATGGAGGGAAGTGCTGGCGACCTGGGAGAATCCAGAGGGACAGGAGGAGAGGGAGATGGGTTTGGGCCCGAGCCAAATACAGATGCACGCTCAGGGGCGCCGCAGTCTGCGTCACCTACCGCTACTTTAGAAGGCTTGGGCCCTGATGGGGCAATATGTCCAGTTGCTGAGTACGTAAGAGCTTACAGAATCTGTGTAACCTGGAGGAGGCGCCTTTATTGGTAGCTATGGGCCTCTTACCTATGTGTCAACCTGCTTGTCCTCTGCTGTACTTTCTTTTATAAAATTCCCCCACCACACGCCTAAATAGATGTACATGATATGTTTCCCCCTCTGCAGAAGGTCTTTTCTATGGGTCTTTTTTGTTGTTTTGTCTCCTTTTTTTATTTCCTTTGCCCCAGTTGGGCCGTTTGCTTTGGAGTTCTTTTATTATCGTGCTATTGGAATTATGTTTTTGATAATTGAAGTAGAATTTTGCAAATTCAAATTGTTATTTGGGTTCCCTGGTAGATTGGTGGTTAGCCCTACACTGTACATTGTCATGTATTGAGTAGGACGGGACATGTATTGTGACCTATGGCAAATATAATGCGGTGTGGCTATTCCGATAATTATACTTAGGACGGTTTTGAATATGCCTATTTTATAAGACTTGTATTGCAAAAATTGAAAATGCCAATAAAGATACTTAAAAAAAAAACAGATTAGTACGACAGAAACTAGCGGGGATAAGGAAGCTTGAGGGGGTATCCCAGGGGAGCAATCCCAAGGACCTTACAGGTTCCTGTACAAGCCTTCCACCCCCAGAATGCAGGCCAATCGTGTTTCTACCTTAGTCCAACAGATCAATAAGCTTGGCTAATGGTTCAGACTGTCTATCGTCCTTTATTCAGCAAAGAGAGGGGATCTCAGATTTTTATCATAACGGTTTTACCTACGTCTCTGGTTCTGGGACTGCCTGAGGAATCGTCCCCCATAGTTCCCAGTATCTCCAATGCAGCTATGGGCCTGAAGCATTACCAGGGTGTCATCGCCAATCAGGAGGACTGCCGCTTCCATGGGGGGGGGGAACGAAGCACCCAGAGAACTATATTGCCATCAGTACCAGCACCCACAAAATGCCAAAACGAAGGAGTCCGTCCTACTGCTCCTCGGTATCCAGTGCTTCATCACCTCCCTCAAGAGACTGAACGTGGAGAACCGCGTCCCTCTGCATAAGAAAATTAAATACTTGCTTCTGGTCCGGGAAGAAGTGTGCCAGCCCCTCTGACATGACACACAGTTTTCCTGGGTATAAAATGTTGTATTCTAGTTGAAGTTCTCAAAATTTGCACTTCGCCGAGACCAACAGTCAACATGCTTCCTGGACTAGCTGCGTGAAGCACAAGTTACTACTTGTGTAATGATATATCTGTAGGGGACATTAGTTAGTGATAGATTCCTTACCTTAGAATATCCCCAGGCGTCAGACTGCATCCGGAAAGTTTTGCTTAGCAGTACCCCTGCGCGTCAGTAGGTGGCGTCATGCGGCTCCGCGTCCGTCACTGGCGTCGTAAGCGCCGAGATGACGCCACGGTGAGTATTTAGGCACCACCCATGCACGCGGACGTCAGTTCTGTACACGACTTTACGCGCCAGGAACGCAGAGCCATGCAAGACACTGACCATTGGTGCAGAAAACTAGGGCCCAAAGAGGGATGACCTTAACCCTAGTAACCAGTTCGCAGAACGGGGAGGATGGGTGGGGCGGTAAGGAATCTATCACTAACTACTGTCTCTTACAGATATATCGTTACACAAGTAATAACTTGTGCATCTAAAAGAGACACATTAGTGATAGATTCCTTACCTTAGAATAGATACCCCAGCAATACCAACCCCGGTGGTGGGTCTGCGAACAAGATTACACCAGAAAGTCACGGAGCACGGAACGGCCAAGGAAGCAATCTCTCCGGACTGGACTGTCAAGGCAGTAGTGCTTGGTAAACATGTGCAGCGAGGCCCACGTAGCTGCCTGACAAATGTCCTGCAAGGGAACGCTGCCTCCTAAGGCAGTAGTGGCAGCAGTTGCCCTGGTAGAATGGCCACGCAGCCCCACAGGAGGATCCTCCTTAGCCAATGAGTAACATGCTTTGATGCACAGAACGACCCACCGAGAGATGGTCCATTTGTGCACCGCCCGATCTTTTTTTGCGCCCACGTAGCCAACAAAAAGCTTGTCATCCACCCTGAACTGCTGTGTACGCTTTAGATAGAATGCAAGCGCACATTTCGGGTCCAGGCGGTGGAGCCTTTCTTCCTCCCTTGAAGGATGCGGAGGCGGAAAGAAGGTAGGAAAAGTGATGGTCTGCCCGATGTGGAAGGGCATGACCACCTTTGGCAAAAAAGAAGGGCGGGTCCTTAACACCACCTTGTCGGGATGAACAGAAAGGAAAGGAGGTTTGGAAGAAAGAGCCTGGAGCTCACTTACTCGTCTGGCCGAGGTGATAGCGACCAGGAAAGCTGTCTTAAGAGTAAGAAGACGCAAAGGACGGGTATGAAGGGGCTCGAAAGGAGCGCACATCAGATAGGTCAAAACGAAATTCAAGTCCCATTGAGGCATGATGGACGGCACGGAAGGAAACGTGTGCGTAATGCCTTTGAGAAAACGGTTAACAACCGGGGACTTAAAAAGAGAAGGATGATCTGGAAGCCTCAAAAAGGCAGAGATGGCCAAAAGATAACCTTTGATAGTGCCCAGAGCAGAGCCCTGCTGGGCCAAGGAACAAAAGAACGTCAGAAAGAGGAGCAGAAAGGGGATCCACAGCCTTTCCTGTGCACCATGCCACAAACGTGTGCCACCTGCATGCGTATACCGTTTTAGTGGAGGGACGCCTGGCTGCCAGAATGACATTACAGACTTCGGGAGAAAGATCGAAAGCTGTCAACTGTTGCTGCTCAATCTTCACTCATGGAGGTGGAGGCTGGACAGGTTCGGGTGGAGGATCGTCCCCTGCTGCTGCGACAGAAGATCCTCCTGAAGAGGCAGACGGATCGGGGGATCGATCGCCATGCTGAGCACCTCAGGATACCAGTATCTTCATGCCCAATCCAGAGCCACAAGGATGACTTGGGTCCAGTCGCGCCGAATCTTCTTCAGCACTCTGGGCAGAAGTGGTATAGGCGGAAAGGCGTACAACAGACCGCAACTCCACTCGCAACGAAAAGCGTCGCCGAGCGAGTTCCGCTTTGGAAATTCCAACGCGCAGAACTAATGACATTGCGCGTTCTCGTCCATGGCGAATAGATCTAACCAAGGCTCTCCCCACTGCTAAAAGAGACCTTGCACCACGTCCGAGTGCAGACGCCATTTATGATCCATCAAGCACCGGCGACTGAGTTCGTCCGCCCTGGCGTTCAGAGAACCTGCCAGGTGTTGAACCACCAAGGTAATTGCAATACCACATGGCGGTGGTGTTGTCCGTGAACACCTGCACCACACTTCCCCGGACAGAGGGAAGGAACGCTTTCAGTGCAAGCCGGATCGCCCGAAGCGCCAAAAGGTTGATATGGAGCCGGGACTCCGCCGGAGACCAGAGTTCTCTGATCTCCGCCTCTCTCAAGTGGGCTCCCCATCCCAGGAGGGACGCATCCGTCACCACTGTGTGCTCCGGTTGGGAAAGGGAGAGGGATCTGCCACTGACCCAATCGCGATTCGTAAGCCACCACTGCAACTGCTGTGCAGTGCCCTCCGAGATCTGGACATGATCGGACAGGTCGCCCTGTTGTTGCGCCCACCGGAACTTCAGGTCCCACTGCAGAGCCCACATATGCCATCTAGCATGTGTCACCAGCAGGATGCAGGAGGCCATCAGGCCCAGAAGTCAGAGGGTCATCCTGACTGAAACCCTGCACAGAGGCTGAAAGATCGGAATCATAGCCTGAATATCCCAGACTCGTTGCTCGGAAGGATAAACCCGAAACAGCGTTTAATCCATAACCGCTCCAATGAAGGGGAGCTTCAGAGAGTGACTCGGGTGCGACTTCGGCACGTTGATGGAGAACCCCAGCAAATGCAGGCGGTCGGCCGTAGTCTGAAGGTGGGCGACGACTGTCTGGGGTGAGCCCGCCTTCAACAACCAGTCGTCGAGGTAGGGGAAGACTGACACCCCGGACCTGCGTAATGACCTGCGACCACCGCCATCACTTTCGTGAACACCCGAGGGGCGCTGGTAAGGCCGAAGGGGAGCACGGCAAATTGAAAATGCTCGTGGCCTATCATGAACCGCAGGTAACGCCGGTGAGCCGGCAGGACGGGGCTGTGAAAATATGCGTCCTGCAAGTCCAACGCTACCATCCAGTCTCCAGGGTCGAGGGCAGCTAAGACCTGAGCCAGAGTCAGCATCTTGAACTTCTCCTTCCGGGGGAAGCGATTGACGTCCCGGAGGTCCAAGATAGGACGCAGACCCCCTTTGTCCTTCTTGGGGACCAGAAAGTAGTGAGAACAACAACCACTCCCTACTTCCGGTCCAGGAACGTACTCGATGGCCCCCCTTGGCCAAGAGGGCCGTGACTTCCTGGCGGAGAAGAGCCAAGTGATCCCCCGACATGCGGTGGCACCGAGGTGGCATGGCAGGAGGGGAGGACTGAAAGGGGAGGGAGTACCCGTGGCAGATTATTTGCAGCACCCATTTGTCTGATGTAATTTCGCGCCAGTGAGGGAGGTGGTGGCAGATCCTGCCACCCACCAGCATTGGGTGCTCCCCGAAGCTCAGATTAGGAAGGTTTGGAGGCGGAAGTAGCGGGGGTGGAGGTGGACGGACCCGCACGCTGGTTCCCCGCCCCGCTTCTGTGGAAATCGTGACCCCGGCCGCGCTGGGGCTGGGTCTGCACAGGCTTAGGGGACGGGCGCACCTGTCAAGACCCTCTAGTCTTCGCAGAAGCAGAACGGATGATGCTCCCAATGCCCGCCCACCGGTGCAGTCACGCTACTCTACTGAGCAACAGAGCAACGTCACCAATAGGGGGGGAAAGGGGAATGGGAAAGAGAAGAGACACTCCTTCGGCTACCACCCTCGTACTTCTCCCTGGACTCTGTTCCTGGATGCCCAGAGGGTGCCTAATACACAGATGGAAAGAGAACATAAATGCAACTACCAGTTTCTCTTCTACTATGTACCCTACGTGTACTTAGATTCTACGTTCTCCCTACCGGTCTCAGCAGGAGTTTATGCCCATCTTCTAGATTTTCTGTGTTGCACAATGTGAAATGTTCTGTCTGAGATTGCGCTGGATATCTGAAACTAAAGAGAGATTACATGAGCTTTTTACAACCAAACCTATTACTAACTATGTTTGCGACTAACATTTATATACCTTCTATCTCTGTTTCGTTTTAATAGTACATTCCATTAAAGTCTTTTGTTGGTGATGGTTCTTCTTGGAATTCTCCAGTCTTTAGCCGAAGCTTTACATTTCTTGTTCTTTACTCACAAGAGGTACAAGGCAGGGAAAAGAGGGAGGAAAGAAAAAAGGTAAAGCGCAACTGAGGGGACAGAAGGACTACCTAGGTGTAAGGTAGGAAGAAGTCTGCAGAATGGCGCAAATTGAAGCAAGCGCTACTTTCTTGGTTGAGTTTTACTTGGTATGCGAGTCCCCAGGAGATTTGCTCAGGCTCTGTAGCTCAAACGTCCTTCAGGAGTACTCAGGAAACTGAGGAGATATGCTTTGGCTGGTGCGCTCAACTCAAATGGCGGAAGCGCTGTAATTCTGCTGATACGAAGGTATTGAATAACTTAGTTCAAATACTCGGAGGCTCCGGCAGCGAGCGCGAGTAAACGCTCACGCGACTATTTTATCTTTACTCTGAGTCACTGAGAGGAATGCGCGGAAATAACTCCCGCGACAAACTTAACTTGAAATAACTCTGGACGCGGAAATCTCCGTTCCGCAACTCCTCTACAAACTAGAATTCCGTTCTCTCACTCAACCACAAACTGAGGAGAAACGGAGGAAACGTGTGAACGCTAATGAACTTCAGTTGAAGTGCGCAACAGGGATTGCGCGCACTTCCCTTAACAACTAGACTGCACAGGTGCTTACAGAGAGTATGAATAACGGCTACAAACGCAGCGGCCATCTTGTAACATCTAATTAAACCTAAAGTAAGTCATCCCAAAGGTTTACCAGACAGGGTTTGACAATGACCCTTGCCTTTTTCAAATTACTGCGCTGATTCTTATGCATTACTGTGGCAACCATGAACTTCCTGACTGCCTCTACCTTGGCCCTGAAAGGAACAAAAACCAGGAGAGGCCGAGCTCTTGGTAGAAAGGGCCAAGGACTTGGCCGTAGCCCGCGAATCCTTAAAGCGCTCCAGGGCACTGTCAGCCTTGTTGTTAAACAGGCAGGTGCCATCGAAGGGCATGTCCATGAGCGAGCTCTGGACATCGGGCGAGAACCCAGTTGAATACAACCAAGCGTCACGTCGCAATGCCACAGTCATAGAAATCGCCCTGCCCAATGAGTCAGTGGTGTCCAACCCACACCGAATGGCAAACCTAGCCGCATCCTTACCCTCAGCAATTGCCTGAGAAAGGACAGTATGCACCTCCTCAGGACACTGAGGCAACACCTGAGCAACGGCATCCCACACCGCGTGGGAGTAGCAGCCCAACAGGCAGGCGGTGTTCACCGACCGCAGCCCCAGGCTGGCCGAAGAGAACAACCGCTTCCCAAACTGGTCCAGCCGTTTAGAGTCCTTACCCGGCGGGGCCGTAGGAAAAGCACTCCGACGTCGAGGCCTGAATGACCAGGCTCTCAGGCGTAGGGTGAGTTGTCAAAAAAGCGGGGTCACCGGGTGCCAGCCGGTGGCGCCTGACAACGTTCTTATCCACGTGGCCTCGACCAAGTGCCCGAGAGGACGTCGGTAAGGCCGTCATTGAAGGGAGGTAAGGGCGTCATTGAAGGGAAGTAACGGCTCCGACGAAGTAGATGCCGTCTGGAGCACCTCGGTGAGGAGGTTGGTCTTGAGGGCTACTGTGGGGAGGTCAATAAGGGCCTCAGTCGCCCGATGGAGGACCATTGTGTAGGAGGCACCTTCTTCCATCGTAGGCAGGGGGGGGAAGCGAACCCCGGGTCCGACGAGACATCGATGTCGCCCGCCTCCTCCAAGTCATCCACCCAATCCTGCTCGGAGTCACATTGCCGAGCAAGAGGGTCCTCGGACCCTTACCAGTCTTAGTCCGCTTCTGGCGTAAAGGAAGCCGGTCGCGGCAGCAAAGCCGGAGAAGGGACGAACGGCGTCTGGAACGGCACATAGAACGGTGCCAGCTGGGGTCGGACCGGCGCCGTCTCCCAATGCGAATCCCAGGTCGGAGCAAAATGGTCCTGGAACCGGGGCAGGGGAGGAATAAACGGCACCCAGTGTGGCGCTGGAGCCGGCAACGCCGCACCTCGTGGCGCCGGAGCCGCAGGCGCAGGATCCTGTGGCGCCGTGGCGGAGCCGCCGGACCAACAGGATCTGGACACAGGACCGCGGGGCCCGAAGGCGCACCGGCGGGACCCCGAGGCCCAAAAAGGCGGTCCATGGTAGCAAGGAATTCTTGCACCTGTTCGGGAGTCGCCGATCGGCGGAGCCCCTGTCCCCAGCATCCGGCTCCGGGGAGCGACGGGGGGGAAGTCGGAGAGCTAACACGCTTCTTCGACTTCTTTTTATGGCGTCGCTTACTGGAATCCGAAGGTGAAGACTTGGAGCCGGAGGAGCAAGAGCTCCGGTCCCGCAAGCGGTCCCGGGAGCGGCTCCTGGACCGGCGGCATGATTAATGCCGGACCTCCAGCAACTTCCGCCGCCGCTCCCGCAAGGCCTTGGGGGCCATGGCTCGGCAATCCTGGCAGTCCCGGGAGTCGTGTGCAGTCTCCAGGCAGTAGAGGCAAACACCGTGGGGGTCCGCCACCGACATATTCCGGCGACAGGCCCCACAGGACTTACAGCCGGGCATCCCTACATGCACCAGGAGAAAGAAGAGGAGACAAAAAGTCTCAAAATAGTAGTTAAAAAGTGACTAAGGTACGTGCTCAATCCGGATCTGCGCTTGCTGGTGCGGAAAAAGAAACAACTGACGTCAGCTCGCATGGGTGGCGCCCAAGTACTTTCCGTGGCATCATCTCAGCGCCTACGACGCCAGTGACGGATGCGGAGCCGCACGATACCACCTACTGACGCGCAGTGGTACTGCTAAGCGAAACTTTCCGGATCCAGTCTGACGCCTGGGGTTATTCTAAGGTAAGGAATCTATCACGAACGTGTCTCTTTCAGATATCTAGATACAAGGAGAGTTCCATGCCTTTATAGCGCAGAGCCTTTAAGTTTCTAGCCTTACGTAATGCCACATCTCGTTCTCTGTAATTAAGGATCAGAGCTCCCGGAATTGGCTTGGGTGCCAACAATCAGTGAGCACATTGAACTGTGAAGATCTCTGAAAAAGTCTCTCTTGCCAAGAGGGTGGTCAGGAGCCACTCCACGAAGAGTTAAATATTCTTTATCCAAGTCATTTCCGCAACTCCAACGATGCGTATATTATTCCTCTGGGAGCTGGCTTCCAGGTCATCAGCTTTCACTCCTAGTGATTGTAGCAGTTAGTCAATTTTTTTACGTGCTGTGGACTCTGCCATTATGACATCCTCGGCATCGGACACCCTCCTCTCCACTGTGTCCAGCCGCTTGGTATGTTTATCCAACCTCTCTCTCCCGCAGCATTCAAGTCAGGATCCCTTGACTTAGGGGTTTTACGCAACTCGAACTGGAGTTTGGGCTGAGTTTTGTCTGTCTTCAGGGCTTGAAAAATCCACTCGCCTGTTCGCATTTGCGAGCCAGATTTATTCAGGGCGAGCTATTTTTAGGTCCTACTCACCCTTTCTGGCGAGTAGGAAAATAAACTGAATTTTTACCTCTGTTTATGAAAGCAGAGGAAATGTGAGAAGAGAGCAAGATTTAAACGCATCTTTTTTGCTCACAAAGTAAATGAGCAATAAAAATGCCTTTAAATCTTGTTAACTCGTCACATATGCTCGCTTTCACAGACAGAGGTCAAGTGCATTTCAGTTTGGTTGAGTACATTTTGTAGGTTACTAGACCTAAAATTAAATGATTTTTCGAGCCCTGGTCTTGCCCATGTTGCGTCACAGTGATGCAGTGGGTACGCCAAGACAGGGGAGATATAGTTAGTACAGCAACAACGTGCCTAGTTGCACCCATGACCCACGACGTCCGCAAGTGCTGGCCTCTTAAGATCTGCAGTATGGTTGGTAATGCCTCTGCTGGGGAGATAATCAGGTGTTAGATTGCCACTAGCGCGATGCAGCTCTCCACTCAACTCCACCATTACTATGGGCCCTCACCTCCAGGTTCTGATCGGTGCTATTGCCGTAGGGTCTGGGATGCAGGACACCAGCAGCAACCCGTGAGGTACCTCTCCAGGTCAGTGTGCAGTGATCCCAGCAGCAGGGATATATGTGGCCCCATGGGCACTTCTCGGATCTTTCGCCCATCCGTAAGCTGCCAGGATTTTTAAGGATCAGTGACCGGGCTGCTGTAGCCTCACTCGATTGCAGCCATTTTGGAGCCAGATTGTAAGATCATTTGGTGCTCATACACAAATTGAAACAATTTCCTCAAACACTTTCATAAAATATATAAAGAAGATTTAAACGCCACAGAGAACGACATAACAATCTTGCTAAAATTCAAACTGCCTAGTTCACAGCCAAGGCAGCATCCATAGACCAAGAGGAACTGGCGAAAGCAGTGAAGTTGCTTCCTAGATGCAAAGCCGGCGAAGAAGATGGGTAATTGGCAGAATGGTATCGGTATTTAATTGAACAGTTAAAATTACCTTTAATAAAATTATTTAATGTGCTACTAAAAGGATGTAGAGTTCCACCCTCTTTTTATGGTTTAAATCTTTTATTGATTTTCATGTCAACAGAGAAAAAAGAAACCAGACCCCGACTCCTGAATACAATGTATAACAGACACAAGTGTCGCGACTAATAGCATTACCAAGGTAAGAAGCATGGAGCGAGGCTACTAGAGAGAGCAGAATAAGAGGAAGAACAGAAAGAAAGTAACAGAGGGAGACACCTCCAAAAGCATAAACCCAAAAGTTCCCCAAACCTGTCCACCCTCCGCCATCCACCCCCCCCCCTCTCGTCCATCAACTAAATACCCCACGGGATAGGGAAGGAGGACCAAAGACCCACAGCGGATCATCTTAGTTTAGTAGATCTGCGCGGGAGGGCCTTCTGTGGGATCTGCGTATCTAACAGAGCAGTAATCTAAGATAGCGGGGGCACGTTCGTTCCTGAAGTCAGTTTTGAGGAGGGTGAGGAAGGGGCGCCAGAGCTCCGGGAATTCAGACCCTCTGCCTGCCAGAGTGAGAGTGAGCTTCTCCATCCCCAATACCGACCACAGTCTCTGCAAGTGAGGTGGGGGCGAGGGGGAGCACCAGTATGTTCTGTGTGGCCGCTCCCAGGGCAATGGCGATCAGGCGCCTCCTTCGGGATTTTAGAGGGTACATCAACGGGTTTGGCAGGCCCAAAAGTATGTAGGCAGGGAAGAGCGGGAGCTGTGTGTCCAGGTGAGTATCTATTTCGTCCAGTATTTGGGACCAATAAGGATGAATGTGCTCACAACTCCACAGTAGATGTTCTAGAGTGCCCACCTCCCCACAGCCCCTCCAACAGAGAGCACTCTGGCGGGGATCAAAGTGGTGGAGACGCTCCGGCGTATAGTACCAGTAGGTAACCACCTTAGTCATTGTCTCAGTAAGGCCTGCGTGGTGTGCTGAGTGTCGGGCCCTGTAGTAGATGTGATCCCATTCCTTGTGAGTGAGGGGTCTCCCAATATCCCGTTCCCAGCGTGTCCGGCCCGCATTGTACGTAAGTGCGTTAGTGGCAAGGAGGTGCTTGTAAAGATCGGAAATAAGCTTTTTATCTGATCCAGCCTCTTTTTAAGAAAAGAATATGGACCTATTTTTTCTATTAAAGGATAAAGATTTAGAAGATGTGAACTATCGGCCAATAATGCTGCTATATTTGGATTACAAAATCTTAATGAAAATTCCTACACTGAGTCTTGGTACTCCCATAATGAATCGACAGGGACCAAAACGAGTTGATTCTCACTCGTCAATTATATACAAACATTCATTTTGTAGCTGAATCTATTTATTACTTTACAACAAACAAGATCTCAGCAACAGTATTATTCCTAGATACTGAGAAGGCATTTGACTTGGTGAACTGGAAGTATTTTTATAAAGTTTCGGAAACAATGGGCTTTCCCATCCAATTTTTCGAGTCAATCTTCAGTATGCATGTGGGGTCTACTACTGCTTTACGCAGAATGGAACGGACATTGTACCTCTAAAGATCACTAGAGGCACCAGGCAAGCATGTACCCTTTGATCCTCGGTTTTTCCAGCGCCTTTAACCTGTGCCTTGAGAGTAAATGGGGCAATTAAGGCAGCAATCCCCATTGTCCCAAAGCTGTATGCGGATAATCTGGTGCTTAATCATCAATCTGATACTACTAGTTGGTCCAGGTGAATTTGGGGATTGGTTGGTTTACTAACAAAAATCTACTCTCATGGGAATTCGTTAAGATTAAACTTTCACCTATGGGAGTAGAGAATAAACTCCCCTATTTACAAATCCATGGAGCACTGAGTAAATATGTTCCTCTACATATTGAAGCCTCAAGAAACAGTCAGGGATATGTTTAATCCATCGAACACCACAAGTAAACTAGGCCAGTGGGTATGATGAGTACAAACCTGCCAAAATGAGTTTGAAACATTATTTGGACCATTACAAAACAAATGGCAAAAGTAAACATGCATAAATCTAATTCAGGAAGAGTGGGAAGAAATATTTTCCCTCAATAGTACGGTTTTAAAGAGAACCCAATGTTAAGCAAATGCAAATCTATTCAATAAATGGTTAATATACTACACCCCAGTCCAGTTACTTAATTTATTATTATTTTTTTGTGGAGTTTTATATAGCGCAAACTAGACCTGAAAGTATTGAAGCGCTTTACATGAGCACCAGTTACGTTACAGACGGGCACATTCATTTTTGATCGGCATGAGGAGATCAAGTGATTTGCCCAGAATCACAGAATGTTGAGCGTCCCTGCTGAGACTCCAACCCGGTTCCCCAGGTCCGAGGTCGACCGCCCTAGACGTTAGGCCACATTCTCTCCCCAAATGCAAGCATCACCATCACTGCCCCAGATGTTATGAACTTGGAACGTGGGTGCATAGGATACGGGGTTGCCTGAGGTTAGAGTAATTTTTGGGAAAGTTTATATCTTTTATTAAAAATCTGCTAGGTATTATATATTACTGGATATAAGATTGATACTTTTGGGGCACTACAGACATCTAGGGTTAAGATCAAGAGTCACCTGAACATGGTGGTTCATTGCCTCTTTGAAAGCTCACTCCCTGATGACCTATTGGAAAGCAGCTGAACCCCCAGATTTCCAAATGTGGCTCACTAAGATTTGTACGGTACATGTTAACGAAAACCTAAAGTGAAAAGGGTGGGCAGAGAAAAGGTTTCCTAAGTCTTAGAAGTATTCAAAGAATTCTATCAATGTTACTAATTGAATTTGTTAACGGCCATACAATGAACTGAACCAGGTCTGTAATGTTGTCTTATGCAAGTTCGAGATTTGAGTTTTTCCTTCCATATTGGAAATTGGTCAAACTGTTTATATAAATAATACACTTTTAAAAAAAAATTATTAAGGCGTGGGCGATTATCATGGGCTCCCCTTTTTGGGGGGCTCACTCATGGAGTCTGCACAAGTCTGTCTGAACCACGCCGGTCCTCCTGCCGGGTCTACTAGATAACTTTTAGCATTGAATAAATAGGTGTTTACTCTAAATTCTACTTTTTAGGTCAAGCCTATCAGACAGCACAAGCTGCCTGGTTGCAAAAGACCTCCTGGCAGCTTACCAAGATCTTACAGTGGGCTAAAAGACCACTTACTGCTTACTATTGATTGGCTTTAGTCACTCTTCTTTGCTTGCTTCTTATCCAACAGCTTGCCTTGTCAACCTTGTCTCTCTCCCTCCCTTGGAGTTTTATCGCTTTACTTTTGTCATTCTACAGCTCCCTATAAGGGAAATACTTTTTTTCCCAATGTTTGCTTAAGCACGCCACAAGAGTGCATTGGTTTTCCAGCTGTCCCTCTCCCACTCTGTGCTATCTCTCTCTCTCTCTCTCGTCCATCTCCACTTCCCCTCTCCTGCGCAGCTCTCTTGCCCATGTGTCTCTGTGGTGTTTTCTCTCCCTCCTGTGCTTCGTCCCAACCCTTTCACACTAAAAATATTCCTCACCACGCCCCGTGGCACCCACCACCTCGGACTGGTAAATAAAAAAAATTATGCAAATGGCACTCGCGTCATTTTGCTGGTGTGTGCGTGCAATCACATGAATACCATCATGCCTCAATTTTTTCATTGTGCTGCAGTGTCCCAACATTTAACACCACCATCAAATGCAATTTGCTAAGCCAATAGGTTCAACAAGCAGCTCCTATTTGCTTTGCCAATGACGGTTTTATTGGGATGCAAAACAATTGTACGTATAAATCTATGCACTGGGTAATAAACCGTAGATGTTTAAGACCAGAATAATTTATAAGCAGCTTGAGTCAGTAGAACACCATGACGTATGCCGTTAAACATTTGCAAGTAGAATAAACTGAGCCATGCTATTTTGCTGCCTGAAAAATGTGGGAATGATCTGCCATAGTTTTACATAAAAAAGAGATGAACATGTTGGTTTGCTTCATCCCTCATTTAGAAATAATGAACTTTTTTTTTGCTGGTGCATAATGTTTACAGAACACAGGCCAGCGTTTGTTTTGTTCCATCATAAAACAGCATAAATTAAATCATGCTGTGGTTGATCGCATAATGCGCACAAAATGTTTTCAAGAAATGGCTAAAATAGACTCGACACACCACGCACAAGCTGGTAGACCGGTGATATTTGAGCCCCTTCTCTTCAGAAGAGTAAATCTGTTTAGAGTTATTGAGGACAACGTATTCTTCCATATATACACACACAATACATCTTGCAGAGCGCCCTGCAAGTTCAGGGGTTTTCCATTGTTCAGGGCTAAAGACAACGATAAAAATAAACATGCCATTATTCATTGATACAAGCCCCACCACTGTCGTCCAGAAAATACAATATAAAGAGTACCCCACTGTGTATGCAGCACAGGCAGCAGTGCACACCTCTAACACACACTGCACTGATACGGCATGGAAGCAGTCACTTCCCCTCAAACATACAGCATAAGCAGCATTAGTTCATGTGTGAAGCAGGAGACTCTTGTAAAGGCCTCCCTGACAGAATGTGACAAAGAGAGGGTGGGTGGCAACAAGGCTTCTCTACCTACATACTGTTGGAACTGTGGCCTGCTGCTGGTGTCTCGGTAAACTCCCACAACCCGCTATTTCATTTCAAAGTCCTTTTTGCAGCGACCCAGTCCGTTGGAGATCTAATACTGTACCACAATGACCCCTTATCTAGCTTCTTGGAGCCCTAAGCCTGCACTGCCACTCTCAATCTTGTTGGAGCCCTAAGCCTGAACTGCCACTCTCAATCAGTTGTTAAGCTGGTGCTCAAATTGCCACTACGGATTTGTTGCTGGTTCTCACTGGCCCTGTAATGACCCACTCGTTACCTCAGCCAGCCGTCAGATCATCATTTGCCAAACAAAGACACTCAGTCTCACCTAATAGACTCGAAGCTAGTGCCATAATTTAGCAATCAGCAAACATAAATACTCTCTGCCCACCCGGAGATGACACCAGATAGTCATTAGGAGCCAAAAGAAAACCCTCAGTTGGTATAGCCATCCTTCATTGGCCCTTGGGCATTTCTCAATTGTCAGTTAGACTCACTCTGCAGGCAGACACCGAGGAAAATGGCCGCCTGAGCTCGAGCTCTGTCTCCTCAGCGCCACATTGACTCAAAAATGAGTCGGATGGGTGTTGGAACAAGAAGTCCCCCTCGAAGCCAGGTGGCATATACTGTGTGTGTCGGGTGAATTGTCATGGCCTAAACATCAGAGAATATGGCTACAAGTGGCAGCAATGGTGGCCAAAAGAAACATTGACGGGCGGGGGGGGTGCGGGTGGGGGGGGGAAAAAAAATCGGTCCAGCCACCTAGTCTCCCAGTGGGAAAAAGATATGGACAGGTGCTGCACGGCCGAAAAAACAATTTACGAGAGCCGAGGCTGCCCGAAGAAATGGGAGAAAATTTGGTAACAGTGGGAAGATTATAGGGGGTTTGAGGGGTATATACTAGTTAGGCCGGGAGAAGCAGGGAGAGGGGAGATCCGCAAGCTGGAATTAAGAGGAACTACTAGTGTTATGACATGTTTTGTACAGCGGACTTTGCAAAACATTGAAATTGTATGTAACCCAATTTAGGAACAAAATCGTAACTCTGCTAGCTGATTATTGTTTAATAAAAAAAGATTTAAAAAAAATAATAAAAATAAACATTAGCATAGCCAATAGGGCTCGCCTTTTGGACCTTATAAGTGTTTAGCCATGCAAAAGTTGCATAACTAAATTCTTATAAGGTCCCAAAAGCGAGACCTATTGGCTATGCCAAGCGGCCGTGAAAGTGATCGCAATCGCTTTCAAACATCAAAGCGGCAGTGCGGCTGCAAAAGTGAAAGTAATCACAGAAAATCGCGGCCCGCGCACATGCACTGTAGCTCTAGGCTGGCCTGGTAGCACTTTTTGGAGCCCTCTCAAAAAGTTTCGCCAGTCCAGCGCATGCGCTGGGTCAGGCGAGACCTAAAAATGAGTCGGATGCAGTAATCCCACTTCGCCCACAAGGAAAAAAAGCTCCAGAGTGTGCTGGGAATGCAGGACAGGCTCCATATCGCTCACCAACTCCTCCATTCCACTGGAGAGCCGCGTCCTGGAAATGGGCTGTATGTGGCCTACAATACTGCTGCTCCCGTCCTCCCAATGTGGCGAGGCCTCAGTTAACGATCTGATGTGATCGCAACGGCTGGAGACACATTACGCAATGAGCCTCTGATCCTCTCCTTCCCTGCGAGCAAAATGAAGCAAGTGTGTTTTTTGACTGCTGGGGAACTTCTGCCCTCGTTAAGAGCCCTATAGTCTAATCTCATGGCAACTCCTCCTCTCGGTCTACCAACGACAGCTCTTTAAAGAGCAAAATCATCAGCTCTGTATACAATTATCCAAAATTGACTAAAGAGGCTGCAACTCGGTAATTAAATAAAACTCTGCAAACACTGCATCTGTGCCTACGTCTGATACCAAAGTCGCATGTGACCCTTTGTGCCTGAAATGTATGGTAGGCCGTAACCCATCGAGCAGAGTGAAGGGACACAAGGAGCTCACACTACCCTCCTTTATCTATGCATATTATCTCATATGAGGTATCGCACTTCTGATAATGCGTCTGTGAAGACATTTGTGATACTTAGACTCTCTGGACTCTGATCACATCCAGCTGCTTGCCTCCCTCTCAATTGGGCTCACTCTTTAGTCCTTGGTCCTAGGCCTTACCACTGCAAATACCTCCTTTCTCAAAGGCTGTGGTTCAACTGACATTTGTCCTCCAACACCATTCAGCGACAGTGAGCTTCGAAGCGCAGTGACTCTTTATCAGTGTCTACTTCCACGGCCATAACACAATCTATGTTGAGGTTTGCCTTGATTGGACGGATGTGGTGGTGACACCTCATATACAGTTGACTAGTCGCTCCACTCGAGTGGCCCCAATGCACTGTCCATAAGCTTATAAAGAGACAACTGGTCTTCCGGCATATTGCCAATCATCTGCTAACTCCTGCACTACCAACATGTGGAACTAATCCTGGAATTCATACGCAAGAACAGATTTATCACCAGGGAAGGACACCGGATTACCATCTCACAGGACTTCTCCAAGACCACCGTATAAACGAGGAAAGGCCTCCTCTACCTCAAACCTAGACTACGGAACATTAACATCCCTTTTTTATTTTCAGGGACCACCAGGTTCCTTATCACCTACAATGGCTTAACACACCTGTTCCACGACCGTCTAGACCTGGCTTCCTTCTGAGATAACATAAGTGGTGGCGATGGATACATCCTCTTCCACCACAGGGACGCAATATATTAGCACTTTAATATTGCATCAGGTACTTTACTTTCTGGATATGCTTTTACTTGTACCCTCTGGTTGTCTGTGAAATTTGCAATAAGAATGTATATTGTCTTGGTCTGTGACCACTAACGTACAATGTTCTATTGTTTTCATATATGACTGTCACAGAAGGCTTTGCATCTTTAGATATGTTTAGGTTCACATCATAATATCACAGCTCATAAATGTAGTTATCAACTGCAGGTAACTGCCTGGTTGGTATGTCACGACGCCCGAAAACACAAAAGGTACAAACACGATTCACTGATAGCGCTGCTCCTAGCGAAACACCGCATAACAATGCGGTGGAAGTCTGCCAGGCCCCCGACTGAATACACTTGGCACGGGGAAATGGTGAGGGGGGGAGGGGGGGGGGGGGAGGGGCGCGGAAAGCGCGGCCATAAGACGGGAAGAAGCTCGGGCCTGCGTAGATGGCCCATCTCAATGGAATGGGATCTTATGATTGAGCCCACACCTGTTCCCCTAATCCAAGAGGAATAGCTATCAGCTGCAGATCAGTCCTAGCCCTCACATGATAGACATGCACAAAACATGGTAATACAATGCAACAATGCCCTGTGCACACAGACCGTCCTTGAAAGAGCTACGGGGGGCAATGGGATCAACTCATATGGAATTGTTATGTAACGGGTGAGTCCAATAGAGGGAGGGCGGGGTGGGAGGGGCAGTTAAATAAGCTTCACAAATATTTTTAATACATTTGCATATGTACCAAGTCATTTGGACGAAATTACAGATGAACCACTTCTCAAACGTTTGATATATAGAACTGTTACATTGCTTCAGCGAATCAAAGATGGACTAAAGTCTAAATACAATTGTCATATGTATTGTTGGAATGTATACTTTGCGAACTTACGCCTGCATACCATATGCTGTTTGTATGACATGCAAAACTGAAAAACCCAATAAATTGTGTAAAAAAATAAATAAATAACTGTCGTTATCATCACATTTCCTAAATGTTAAGCCGAATGGTTCAACTATGCTTTTCAAGTAAAGTCTTTCTATAAGCTGCGATTGTGGCCTGTTTACCTTCCTTGATAACATTCAAGAGGTGGAAATGGAAAATCCCTCTCACCGCAGGGACACTGTAATGCCTCACTAATTTTCCCCTTTGCCAGATATATATCTTACTGCTTTACACTTATTTTACCCTTTGGCTGCCTCTGACATTGGAAAAAGTTGACTAACTTTGTCGATAATTTCTTACCCTTAATGTTCTATCGTTTTCTTCCTTCTACTCCACAGGAAGCTTTAATACTTTAAGTATGCTTAAGCTGATCCTTATCTGTTGTGTTTCAGATCATGTTTACCAGTAATTATCACATTCTGGTAACTTATACCGGCTAGACCACTTACCTGTTTTGAAACTCAATGTTTCCCTTATATGCTCAGTATGTTAGAGTTATTTACCCACTTTCATTGCTCTAGTTAAAACCCACGGCGCGATACACATGAGTGGCAACGAGTCTGCACTTGGGCTCGTCTACTTATCTGTTAAGTTGTTTTGTAGCAACCAGGAGATGTTTGGTCTCCTCCTTTGGTTCCCATGCTATTCCACTTTCGGGTGGGTGGGAATGGATTAAGGAATTGGTGGACTCCAATTGTTTGATTTTCCTTTTTAGGTCTCGCGTGGCGTTGCAGCGCAAAGCGCTGCTCGCCTTGGCGATATTTATTGTGAACGAGGAGTTTCAGAAAAGGGTGTTAAGCCACGCCCCTCATTTCCATTGGCTGGCATCACTGTTTATGCTAAACAGTGGCCTACCATTGGAAATGAGCTGTTGGCGTTGCCTCCCTTTTGCCTTTTGGTCCGGCCCATCAGGACTGGATCGCCTGCTTCACGTCCGTCATGAAGCAGTTTCTTATAGGAAGGAGGCGTGTTGTATAAACAAGCCGTGCGATCCAGTCCGGATGGGCCGTCCCAAAAGGAGACAGGGCGCCGCGTGTTTATTTTTGCATCGCGCTTTCACTTTAAAGTGAAAGCGCGATGCAAAAATAAACAGTGGGAATGGCAAGCGCTTGTTTTTCTTGTCTAAACTTATCTCTCAAATGTCACCCTAGCAGCAGTCTGGGGTTACCATTGGAGGTGGTAAAGTGTCTACAACTCAGGTAAGTATAAACAATAGTCACTCACCCGGGATAAACTCGGTCTCGCGAGGAGATCCAGATCTTAAAGGCCCGGGTTTGCAGAAGAGGGGTAGAATGAATCTCCAAAAAACAAGCCCCTCTGCTCATTGACAAACATCTGCTGAGCCACGCGCCAAGTGTCTGCACACACATGAAGTGCCCTAGAAGTGATGGGGACAGGTGGACACCATAGGTGTACAAAGTCCCAGAGACATAAAATAAACCATAGCCCTGGCCCGGGTTGTTCGGACCGGTGACCCAAGGCTGGGTGCCCAGGGCTGGCTTATACGGGGAAGGGGTGCCAAGTACAAGAGAGGTAGAGGGGCCCCTCGACCACCCTTTCCCCTCACACACACTGTTCTGTGTGTCCCTCTTCCTCACAGCATGTCCCCTCCTCACACCACACGCCCCTGTTCCTCACAGCACATGTATTTACTTTATTCCCTTTTTACAGGAGTTGCGTCAGAGATTTTCACAGAACGGCGTCCCTTCCTCACACTATATGCACGGCACCTCTCCCCTTTACACTACGCACCTCTCCTTCACACATCCACTCACACCACATGTGCGTCTTTCTCTCCCACTCACCTTGCCTCCATCTTAGCGCCTTTCTAACTAACCCCACAACCTTGATGGCTGACTCCCCGAGTTACGTGCCTCGTGCTCACACACATTTCCCCTACACGCCCCCTACGCTAGTCATATCTCACCTTAGTTCCTCACCTCGCTCGCCCCTGGCCCCTCTCCCCAAACCCGTCGCCTCAGGTCACACACCGCACCCCAGAAACAAGGAGAAAGAAACAAGGGAAAGAAGCATTTGCAATGCAATAAGACTCGCATTTACGCGAGTTTAAGCTATTGGCATTGTAAATGACAATGCCTTTTATTTATGTTTTAAAAACAAAAATAAAAGGCATTGTCATTTGCAATGTCAATAGCTCAAACGCACGTAAATACGAGACCTATTGCATTGCAAATGCTTGTTTTTCTTTTGAGTTTCTTCATCCCTCCCGTCTGGCTGCCCTCCTTCCCATATCATGTTCATGACAGATCTGATTCCCTTTATCCATACCATACGTATCTGTAGGCCTTTAATGCAAGACACTCTTACCATGAGTAGTCCCCTACCACAACACATTTGGACGATCTTGATTTCAGTCGTCACCCTGTACCCCATATGCTGAAGACTGACTCACTACAGCTACTATCACTTAACACAAATGGGTTGAACCATTCAGTTAAGAGGAGGAAAATGATTGATTACACACACAAATTCAAATTTGACATGCTTCTGCTACAAGAGCATAAGCTTTCTCTCACAGACATCTCCTTCTTCAGTGCCCTCTGGATCTCGTCGGTCATAGGCTCGCCGACACACAAGAAGAATGGGGTACTTACAGTTCTAATCGAACAAGCGAAAATTACTGTAGAAGACACGCCCTCTGATCAAAACGGGAGGTGGATACTCATTGTCGAAATCCGATAAAGAATTTTATTTGCCGGACATTTATGTGCCCAATAGTAACAATATACATTTCAGGAAACACATTGACAAACTGATTGTGAACTCCCCAATGACTCTGGACTGACAGTGGGAGTTGGGGGGAGGGGGAATTTAGGCCATCCTCTACAAGATATGGTCTACAAGCTATGCTCCAACTAGTCCAGAGTGGACAGCTGGCTTATTCAACACCCTGACATTATACTTTCTACTCTCTTCCCCACCAGGGAATTTCTAGAAATGACCACGTATCAGCATCTAATAACCTGGTAAGAATTATCTGGGATTCCTCCATCGAACTCAGATTGATCTCAAATCATTTGGCCATTTCGGCCTTGCTAGCCTGAGTCACAACCACCTCAACTGACAAGTCCTGGAGACTTAATCCTGGCATATTACAAGACAAAGCCCATACTGAGACAATCTGTCCAGCTATTAAAAACGTTTTTCATGAAAATCCTCCTGCCGACTGCTCTCCCCAGGTGCACGGGGATGCCTTCAAGGCCACTATTAGGGGGGTGATTAACAGTATCAACTCCCACTTCAATAAATCTGCAAATATGCAGATGAAAAATTTGTAAACTTGAATTAAACGATTAGGATTCAGACATTATTCAGAGAAGGGCACCCTTCCTTTTGGACATTCTAAACCGGAAAAAATATTAATTTAATTAACTCCTGAGCACAAAGGATGGCCAATGGGTGACCACATTTAACTCAATAAAACTATTTGCTGGCAACACTGCTGGTACTATATTAGCCTACTACTTACACAATAGACAAAACAGGTCATAAATGACCCCTATCAGAGACAAGGTGGGTAAGTTGCACTTAGACCCTCATAAAATATACTGTAACTTTCTAGACTTCTATCGGACACTACATGATGAAAATACTTATGGTAACTCCACGGATAGCTTGACGCAGCTAAACAAAATCAACCTCCCCACACTAGCCCAATGCCGGTTTCACCTCAATCAGGCCATTACAGAATTTGAATTACAATCAGCTATCAAATCCCTTAAAGTTGGGAAAGCCACCCCTAGTGGACCTCTTTTATAACTATGCATAGACCAGATACATACAGGGGACCACTGCAGAAGCGATTACAGCTCTAATTCCTAAGGAAGATAAGGATCACACCTACCTCAAAAACTATCACTCAATATCGCTAGTCAAATTAGATTACAAACTATATGCTAAAATCCTAGCTAAATGTATTAAAGTGACAATACCCTCCCTGATTGGCCCTTATCTAGCTGGCTTCCTCAAAGGAAGACTTTCCAAAGATAATATTAGGTTATTGGGTCACTTCTTACAAATTGCCTAAACCAGAAATCTACCAGTAGCAGCGATAGCACTCAATGCTGGAAAAGCATTTGACAAAGTTGCATGACCCTGCTTGAAGGCTACAATGTGTTGGTTCAATCTCTAGGTGAGTCTTTTATAAAGACGGTGATGGCCCTATAATCAAATCCCAGTGCTAAAAGTATGTCTAACAGTGTACTATCTGACTCATTTGCACTAAAACAAGGCACCAGACAGGGGTGCCCTTTGTCTCCGTCCCTATTCATTTTAGTCACTGAACCACATTTACTATCTTTCAATGAACAGAAC
The DNA here is from genome assembly GCF_964204655.1 of Triturus cristatus. Lineage (NCBI taxonomy): Eukaryota > Metazoa > Chordata > Amphibia > Caudata > Salamandridae > Triturus > Triturus cristatus. The sequence continues at coordinate 808,488,012 of NC_140592.1, read as the reverse complement.
CATTCAATCGGACTAAACGTTAATGGTAAATCTTTTAAAGTGGCAGCATATGCGGATGACATCCTAATAATAACTGAACACGCAGATACTGCTATTCCTGAAATTATGATTAAGATTTAGGAGTACTCCTTGGACTCGGGCTATAAGCTTAAGGATAAATTTGAGGTCCGTCCACTTAACATTCCCTGAACCAAGGAGGTTCTGGGCTCCTCGGGCTTGTTGTGGCAACCCAACTTTCTCAAATACATAGTACTGTAATTCAATGTTGATCTCATTGAATCAATATGGCATACCAAGTCCCTGGCCCTTCAAAAAGTTGAGGAATTCCAGGAAGGTTGGTCACCAAAATTCATGACATGGTGGAGGTAAACCTGAATCCATAAGAAAGTTAATAATCAGAGTGATAACTAATCTACTGAACATGTCCCCCATCCTCTGCTCAGATGGCTTTTTCATAAACATAGAACACCTTCTTAACAAATGTATTTTGAGTTCTAAAAAAAACACACATCTCCTTAAAAAAACATAGTCTACCCAGACATCTAGGCTGTGCTAACCTTGCAGACTTCAAAAAGTACAAATTCGCTTTTCTGGCTGACCAGGTGCAAAATAGTTTGACAATGCCTGACTTCACACCCCATGACTTCCCTTTTAACAATCACTTGCAGATATTCTCTCTTTGATGTCTCTTAACCATTGCCAAAGACCATCACTTTCTTTGTAACCAGATTCTGAAATACGCTAGAAATGTTTTGCTACATCTTGACCTTCGCTTCTCGTGGTGAAAATCAGACACTTCTTAGAGGCCTCAATCAGGTTCAACAAAGATATTAAATGTGATCCCAACTTCTCCATAGGAAGCTCATGGGGAACAAAGAGAATTTCTATGGTTGGTGACCTTGGTTCCAAACAAACCCCCCTATAGTTCAACAACAAACAAAAATCCAACATTGCTCCCTCCGACTTTTAGACTTCCTTAAACTAAAAGAAGCCATTTCCAAACGCAAAGCTTTCCCATTTAAAGACTTCAGTACTGATCCTCCTGGCATTATTTAGGAAGAGCGGACACATTGCCTTTTAGATATATGCCACGGTCAGACCTCTAACCATCTCGTTATGTAATGCTACCCAACAGAAGTGGTGCTCTGACTGATCTCAAATGGACTATCTACCCGGTTAGACATTGGCTGGCCAAAACTATGGGCTTCCCCATTCAAAAAGAAAATAACACCAAATCTTGCCCAAACTAAACTACATATGCTTCACAGAACATTTTGAACCCCACACCGCTTGACCACACTGGGTCTCATGAACAAAAATACTTGCTGGAATTGCAACTCAGAGAATGCAGACCTTCGTCACATGCCTTGTTACTCTATTTCTGGACTAAAACCACAATACCATTAACAACTTCTTTCATACTAACCTCCCTTTTCGCTTTCAGTTTGTGGCCTTTTTAGTCCCTCACACACAACTGGACTACAACGGGACAACTTACCTCTGACATTTTTAGTACATAGTGAGAATGGCTTGGATACAATAGGGGTCCACACTCAATATAGTCTACCCAATATCCCTGGATCTCGGCTAATAATGCTTTATGGACCAGTCTACATCGTTACCTTGAACTGATAAACAACCCCCCAAGATACTAATCTGCACTCTTTTTACACTATAATTCTGACATCCCGTTGCTCTGGTTCGTGACAAAGACTTTGGTGACTTCACCTGTAGTCTTGCTGACATAGCCTACTTAGATTAGACCTGTGCTATACATCTGTTAAAATTGGAAAACACAAGGAGATGATGGACGGAGCGCTGAAACTTTTCAGACTCTCACCCCCAATCACAGATCTGGGCTGAATCAATCACCGTTCTTTAGCTCACTTCGCCACCCCAGTTCAGACCCAGCTATCTGTAAATCAGTCTTGACCCTGTGCCTCATGGGAACAGTCCACCCCGAACTTTCAAGCCAGGTCTTCCCTGGACCGAAAACATGCATTCTGGGACTGAGTTCGGTGTAACACCCCTCATCAGCCAGGCTAGCTTGCATCCAGTGGCAAAGTGAGCAAGGGACCCATGTCTGGGCATACTCTGACAACTTCTGGCGAACAAAGCAAACTCAAGGAGATGGACGGAGCGCTGAAAATTTCCAGACACTCACCCCCAGTCATGGATCTGGGTTGAATCGATCATCGTGCTTAAACTTTTTTTTCTTTTTCTTATGTTTCATCGTTATATTTCTCCTTAGGCATAATATGTATTGACGTACCACTATCGATAATAAAAAGGTATTGAACCGCCATTGACTTTTACTGTCATTTTCGGACAATGTTTGAATGACTTTGATGCTTTATCTTGTCGACTTCTCTTAGAGCAGTATTTTTCCCATCATGCGGCCAGTCCAACATGTGCACGTTCCTCTGGAGGTAAACCTCGACAAGTCACAACCATCTTCTTCACTTTCACTTGACATACTGTTTTATGAAGATTTAGATGTTGATCGACTTAGTTTGGTGTCGATTTGCCTCAGATGATTTGGTCACTTGGCCTTATGGGAGTGCGTCAAACGTCGCTTCAACGTTCAGGACGCCACTTTGTCTTCACACTGTGACGCACTTGGTTTTTTTCACCTGACAAACCATTACAAAATGGTTCTCCTTTCCACTGCCTTTGCATATTTGTCCAATGGCGGAACATTTACATTAGTGTGGAAACATAAATCCACACCTGAAGCACAAGTTCTTTTTCTGTGAATACACTCTACGTCCCTCAGCCTTTGACTTACTTTTCACATTCATGACTGACTCACTCACTCTGGGCACCTCCAGCCTCCATGTCAGCAGCCTGTCAATCAGCACGCTCTTCGGCTCTACCAGCCATGAGAACTCACTCCAGACCGAGTTTCTCTCAGCATTCATCATCTGAAAGAATCTGACAAGCATCCGTCAATTATCCTGAGGTGCATAGCTTCCTCATCATTAACTTCATTGAACTTAGTGTTTGATGAGCGTATCCAGTCTGTCAACAAATTTGTCGATGGTCTCACCAGCTTTCTGAAGTTCTTGGCTGAAGATGTACCTTTCAAATCCTATATTTGGCATTGGAATGAACTTGAGATTCACGGTTGCTCCGATTTGACTGTAATTGTCAGCTCGCCACATTTTCTTTGACTTTTTACACCTTCACCAGCAACTTGATTATCCTTTTGTTATCTGCTTCCTCAATCGTGTCAATGAAATGTCTCTATCCAGGGAGTCCACCCATCACCAATATTCAGCTTTTTAGGGACAATAAAAGGTGGTGGCGATTTCAAGAAGGCGACAGACTGTAACCATTCCCGAGATTAGCGGTCACTGATGGTGGAGTTTTCTCAAACACTATCTGCTGTCCACTACCATCTGCTTAAGCCCTACCATCTCTAAGGCTCTGTGCTGTGCTGGCCTCTGGGTGATCTTGAACAGACCATGGAACCTTGACCTCCCTCTTGGTCTCAATGGAAACCATTTGCTTTCAGGAGACATTGGACGTTATTCTGAGCCACCACCCGGCAGCTTCGGTGGTGTACTATGGGTATGGACAGCTCCGCAAGCAAAACCCTGGGTGCTTTCTCTGGGGTGACTTCCCCCAGCGTTGTGGCACAATGACTCTCTACACTCCATTCTGTAAGCAGATGACTGTTACTTGTAATTGAATTGTGTTGCTTGTAAGTGTCTTTGTACTGCCTAACCCCTGGTTGATCTCTGTTTCGCAGCGCTTCTGGTCGCAGCGTTATCACTCCATACGATGTATGGCTTTAGGTTATGTGGTAATGCAGTACCTCTTTGCAGCCTTGCCAGCGGTTTTCAGTCAAAGATGCGTAAACATCTTAGTGATGCTTTCATTATCTTCAAATGCTTTACAAACACTGGGGATGCGCTTTGATTACACATATGCCAAACATCGATTCCGCACCTTGATGGAGGCACACCTGGCACACACAAGCAGTTTGCTGGACCACAGAAAACTCTCTGGGAGAGCACGGTCAATCTTCGGGTTACTTATCCCCTACCTCGTCGCCAGTTGTGGCATCCTCCCAGCCTGGGTACTCATCAAAGGCAACGTCATACACAGAACTTAGTATAACATGTCTGTACTCTTCTGCATGTAACCGCAAGCTCAACATTCTAAACCAGCATTCACTTCACTACGCTTTAATGCTTACGTCACAGTTCTAAGGAGTCCATCAGAGGCCACCAGAGTTCCGTTATTACAATCTCACATGACACTACAACAAGTTTGGCGTGAATTTGCACAGTAGCATGGGCTATAGTAAGAGCAAAATTTCCCATTGGAATTACAATAGGAAACATTTTTTAACCTCTCCCCCTTAACTACTTCTTCCCCTGAACGAAATTGCCATAAAATAACATAGCTGACTACGCTAAGCAACTGACACATTTTGTGTAGATCCAGCAATGGGGACAATGGTAAAGACTAATCAAGTTTTTTCAATAGAAAGTGCTGCTGAACCATAACTATACAGTGGCAACTAATAAGTTTCTACTGTCTACCAAAACGGATTTTTCTCCTGGGACCCAGTTGGGGACCTCTCAGGGTCCCAGACTTGTTTTAAAAAAAAGAGGAACGCTGATTGTGAAAGCAGTGGTTGGAGTTCCCAGCGCCTCTACCATCCTCCCCCAGATGGAAAGACCTAGTAGTGCTAGATAGAACTGCATGTGCTATTAAAGTCTATATGCGGGGGTAGCAGTACAATGGGATTCGCTAAATTTAGTTGTGTGGGGAAGCTGGATAGAAGAGCAAAACCATGGTGCACCCTAAACTATTGGTTTCAGGTCCTACTGCTGCAGTTTGAAGGGAGGGAGCTTGTACAACTACAAAGAGTTCGGGAAAGAATAGAACCTGCATAAAAATGAAAGAGGGAGTACTGCACCTTACGAGGGCCTATGGGTATCCCAGACATCACCTGCTACTATTCGGCATACTAGCTTAGATTTTGATTGAATGAATAAGAAAGGAAACCGAAAAACAGATAGTAGACCGCATAACTGTGTTCAGACTCCTCTGAGATGCCAGTTCAAACAGGAAGTTTATCTAACAGAAAAACAGCAATTATGGTGCACCCAGGTCACTCACTGGGTGTTCCAACCCACCGTAAGGCAAGCAGAGACTACCGCTCCAACAGCCTTGTAAAAGTGTATAATAAATTTGGACCTATAAAGAGATTGTGTCGGATAAGGGAACAAAGCAACATTCCAACAGACTTGGGAGAAAGAATTAGGCATGCACTTAAATGGAAGACCAATGGCAGGACATTTTTGAGCGTAGTACTGATTTGGTCAGTGACAACTTAGGCAGGCAAATGCATTATAAGATACTGTATGTTATGCATTTACTTTTATTAGATATGTAGTGCACTGGAGCACAGTACAGTGAGTAATGGAGATGGATTAACAAGGTGGCAGGATGCATCGGAAATCATGGTATTAGAGTGGAACAGAGACTATTAAAGGAAGTGTCTAGGTATTTACACATCGGTTCTAAATGGGTGTGTTTTCAGGGTATGCATCCTTGCCTGTGCATTCCGTTTGCCTCTGGAGATTTCCTACCTGCAACTTCAACACGGAACAAAATAGCGCATGTGAAGCAGAGATGGAATTCTTAAAACAAACCTAGCCAATAGGTCTCGCTTTTGGGACCTTATAAGTATTTAGTTATGCAGCACAATATCCTTGGTGCAACAACATCAACTGTTGCATGGTTAAACACTTATAAGGTCCCAAAGGCGAGACCTATTGGCTATACCAATGCTTGTTTCAATACCAAGCATTGTGGTTATATGCTTATAAGTTTGCTTGCTTCTCTTCTGTGTGCATCGTGTTGAAGCTTTTGCAACACTTTTACTGCTTCTCTGTTGCTTAACCCCTTCCCCGCTCATGACGGAACCGTTCCGTCATGAGCCACGGTTGCCGTGTGCTCATGACGGAACGGTTCCGTCATGACAATCCTGTTGGCGGCCGCTCCGCCTGCGCGGCGCTGTTTCCCCGCCTGTGCGAGGGGACAACGCAAATGGGTGGAGTCATGACGGAACCGTTCCGTCATGAGCACAGCTCAACTGTGGCTCATGACGGAGCGGCTCCGTCATGAGCACAGGCCCACCGCGCTGCCCCCCTGCCCCCCCCCCCAGCGCTGCAGCGGAATGTCCGCAGCAGCGAAGGGGTTAAATGATTCAAAGTGACGCAGAAAACGGAAGGATAATGTGGTTTATGGCTAAATGCTTATAAGGTCCCAAAGGCGAGACCGATTGCATTGCAAATGCTTGTTGATTCCTGTGAAAGGCTGGTGTCCTTACCCCGGGCCCATAATGTAAGTTGGTGCATGTATCTAGACTAGGAGCTGCGGGTTTAAGGATGTAACAGTTATGTGATGAAAGGCCGATATGGAAACAAAAATACACAAAGAAAAATAAGCTGCAATATTCTGAAGCCAACACTAGATGGCAGCAGACTGCAAAGCAAGCTATCCACAAAAACACACGCTCCTAATCACAGATGTCCGTTTAACATCACAAATGAAGGAAGCAGCTTGTACTGCTGCTCCTGTTCTGTGCACGTCACAATTCAGCCTCTTAAGGATCAATACTCGGGAGTTGTTTGAAACAAGCAACGGCGGCTCCATTGCTCCAAAATCTACGGTCGATTCGAAAATCCTTTCAAATGATCATCCTCCCTCGCTGCTGTGCTTTGCCGCCACGATCTGCTTACAAAGTACTCTGTCGACCTCGATGGATTGGGCACTGCGGGGTGGCCATGAGCCACCGTGATGGGACTAAAACTGAACTGCTCGTTTATCTCGACAACACTGAAGGCATTATGGACAACGGCGGGGCAGCTGACCTGAACCCCTTGAATGCATCGATGGTATCGGATATCACATTCATGTGTGTAGCAGGGGTGGGAGGACAAACAGAGTGACCGAATTCAAAAGGTTATGCAACAGCGTAAATAAATGGTGTGGAATCATAAAGCAGTGGGAAAACATGTACAGATGGCAGGGAAACAGGCAACTAAGATTTGTGTTAGAGTACTGAGCAGTTAACATAGTAAAAGTATATAGTTGAGTAGATAGCATTTGTACAGATAAGAAAATATTTCACAGGAAGACCCAATGAGTAGGGCCGGGAAACAAAATTCACTGAATGTTGAGAAGGTAAAATCTCAGAGATTGGTCTTTTCCCATGCTAAGAAATAATGCACAACATTGCGCCACATATTCCAGCACCTATGAGCATGGGACAACACCAGACTACTTCAGCCACCATTATTGGCCAAAACAGACGCCAATCAGGACATTCAAAACAAAGCACACAGCCAGCATTCAAAACAAAGCACACGCGCAAAAGAGACAAGGTACAGACATCCCACATTTTGTTCTTATACAGATTTGGGGGCAAGGGGACTCACAAAGGGATACAACACGCCAGTAAAATGCAACAAGCACTGGCCGCGATTTCGCAAGATGCACGGCCGCGATTTCGCAAGACGCACGGCTGCGATTTCGCAAGACGCACGGCCACGAGACGCGCTCTGTGGAGGGGGAGGGGCGAGCAAGACAGAGAGGCAGAGCAACGTGCGGGAGAGCGAGAGGAAAGCCATATGGCGCTTCTGTTCGTAAGCACGCGCGTGCGCACATGCATGCAAGCTGTAGGAAGGCGGCGCCGGCCATGGCAGCATTTTTTGAAGCCCTTACTAAATGTCTCACCAGACCAGCGCATGCGCTGGGTCAGGCGAGACCTAAAAACATAAAATAAAGAAATAAAAACACGGAGGGCCTGTTGTAAGTGTTTGGGAGTGAAGCTCCCCCTCTTAACATAAAAAAAGAAAAGGAAAGGGGGCATGTAAACAGAAGCAGCTCCAGATCATGATGCATCTGCCCTGCCCGGAACAAGGAACACGTTCCAGAAAATGGTAGCATTGAAAAGCAAGCATTGGCATAGCCAATAAGTCTCGCCTATGGGACCTTATAAGTGTTTAGTGATCCAGCACAATATCCTTGGTGCAACAACATCAACTGTTGCATGGCTAAACACTTATAAGGTCCCTAAGGAGAGACCTATTGGCTATGCCAATGCTTGTTTTTTATTAAGAGCAACACAAACACGCTTAACTGGAAGCTTTTAACAAACCACATAGAGTAAAGTTATTGTAAAACTGTTTTAAGATGTGCTGCTTGACAGGTTTCAGCCACCGGCTGGATGGGGGTTCTGGAGAGCTTTCTGCAAATCCACTCGCTTCTCTGACAGAAGGACATTACAATGTCATGGCACGCTTTAACCTCTCTGGAGAGCCCGTCCAGCCCAAATCTGCAAGGAAATCTGAGCACATTTACTGTTTTGTTTAATTGACGGAGCCTGTGTGGTTGTTTTGGGAAACATATCTTTCCGGAAGTCTCCAAGTATTCCAATAGAGCGCTATAAGAAGTTTAAGCGCTTTAAAACATTATTAGGAGACAGTTAACTGAGTAAGCCAATACGCACTTAGGAAAAACCTCATTTGTTCACGTTGTGACAGTGACTTCCGTATCCGTACGATTGAACAGAAGATCTTCGATTAATAGGAAATTCACTTTAAAATGACCTCATAATTCAATGATCAAACAACTACTTCAGCTATTTTTCAGTAAATTAAGATTTCACTGAAATATATTAGGTGACTGTAGTACTTTCCGGGAAAGCCTAGCTTTCCTTTCAAGCAGGAACACTACCTTGCAAACAAATAAATGAGGGTGCGAAATGAAAGCACAAGGACAGACGAAAAGCAAATGTTACAATTTAAATGTACTCGTGCTGCCTTTCACCATCACATTTCCCGAACTACGAAAGAGAAGAAAAAGAAGCAAGTGTATAAAAACCAGTCCAAACACCAGAAATTATTGTTTTTCGCTTCTCAATAAATTAAACTGTCATCACGGTAATGTCAGGCTACTAAAAATGGAAAGTGTTTAAACTTTTAGAAACCAAGAGGCTAACGAAATAAAAACAAGGAGGCACTGCAGCTGCTCGCTTCTGCAGGCAAAACGCCGTGGGAGGAGAGAGCTACAGCGTCCTGCGAGTGGTGCGAGCGCGCGCTGTAAGGAACAGGGGTGTGGAATTTAATAAAATATCTACTTGTCCATGGGGCAGGTTGCTTCATAAATCTACTTGTCCTGTAACAAAATCCACTTGCCCCTTTGGTGCCATGAGTGCAGCAGCATATTATGGTAGCTATCTCATTATATAAGAGCAATGATATAGCCTCTCCGATTATACCAGGGCTCATACCATAGTAGTTTGAATACTTGCAATCCCCTTATGTTGCCATGTTTCTGCTGATCTACATACTGGGGCTGAAGGTAGTGGTAAGCAATAGTTCGAGGGTTAGAATGCCCTTTGAGTCTGTGCAAACCTTCTAACTTGCATGTTTTAAGGGTTTTCAACAACTCTTCTCCAATCTTTTCCCATACTGAGAAATGTTGGAAATTTACCCCTGACAATGGCAGATGTAAATCTTCTTCCAGAGCAGGAAAAAAAGTGGTTGGCGGGAAAGTGAACTTACAAATACTCAGTTTTGCATGAGCAAATCTACACATGCATATTTGCTCATGCTAAAATGCACTTCACAAATATTTTCTAGGGATACTATTTCTTGTCCTACTTCTGTAAATTCTTGGGAATTCACAAAAGCCGTATAGCTGCACTTAATGCAAGGACATAGACCAAGTATGCACTTTTGATACTTTCTTTAATAATTGGGCCCCTAATTTGGTCTGGCGTTGACCATGACCTTTTGCGTTTATTACCATTCTGTCTCTCTCTCTCTCTCTCTCGCTCTCTGCATCGTCTGGCTTCACTGTGAGTGACAGCATTCTGCTCTTTCACAAGGAGCATATCGGCACACAAAGTAGTTTTGTTCAGTGCCAGTAACTACTGTGGAAGCGTATGCTTTCTGAGACCAAAAACAATTTTTGCTTTTGCCAATGTTTATTATAATGGTGAGGTCTCTGCAACTCCCACACCAGTAAGGTTTTACAAAAACCATGCCAAAACAATTCATACATTGACAAAACTAAAAAGCTAACCATCCATTTCAGACCCACTGGCTTTGCCAATGCTTGTTTATCAAAATCTTATTGGAACTGGTTACAATGATTTTCCATTATGAATATTTTTGGGAAATACTAGCATGGATCAACACATGTTACTAAATGATGCTGCAAAGAAAAGGTACCTGACATTTTACAGTAGTTTAGCAAACTGTTTTTTCCTGCTTTCATTTTTTATGAACATTTTATTTTGAAACCAAATAATCATCAATCTTGCTTTCAAGCTTCTGCAAATATTTGCATCAAATTAGAGAGCATTCTGGGAGCATTATATATAGCCTCATATTGCTAAACTTTGAACACTTGTACACATGTTTATACTTGAACCACCGTCAGTAGTGCAGTCAGAGCTTACAACATTTACTTAGAGCGCTCACCCTAATAATAAAGGCTTTCAGTTAATGAACCATAAATACAAGTTTGAACAGCATTAACACATGGACAAAAATATTACCTTATCTGCAGACAGTGCACTTCCCTGATCGGTGATGTGGTACTGCAAATTGGCAGCCAAAGGGTTTGTGCTGCAGGGGGTTGGGCCTACTTGTCCCCAGGACAAAATACACATGAAAACTTGTTGCCCTTGACACCAAACAATATGTCCTGAGAGTCGGGCTATAGGAATTCCACATACCTGAAGGAAGACAAGCGCGACCGCGAAAGTAAAAGTGCAGCTGCTCGCTCCCGACAGCTGTAGGCCGTGGGAGGAAACATTTAGCCTTTGGCCAATTGCAGGGCTTTCATTTTTGAAAGCCACACACAATGGCAAATCACTACAGCTTTACAGCAAACTTGTGCGTGTGGCTTTTTTTAGCCACGCACAGGAGTTTGCTGAAAAGCTGAAGTGATTTCAAAAGGTCATTTTCTAGAGCAGCGCATGTGCGCTGCACTAGGCTCGACCTAAAAACATACTGAGACCAAGCAAAAAGTGAGGGTAACCATGAAAGCCGATCCTACTTTCAAACAGTACACTGTAGGATTTTTCTCTATCGGGTAGCAATGCGGATTCCTGGTGGGAATTGCTGAGAAATTGGAATTATAAATAAATTGCTGTTACATCTGTTTTGTATACCTTCTACACTCTAGCCGGGTATATGCACCGCTAAACATTGTGATTATCATTCAATATAAGAGTACTCCTATTCACATCTAAATGATGTCAGGGTGTGGTAGCCTGATGGCAATCAAATGTTTGACCAATGTTTGATTCGGTGTAGTTGGAAAATCCAGTATCACACCGTTTATTGCAGTGGGAGGGGACATATTTTAATATAATGTGTAAACTTTCCGGCAATTTGATGAGTTTTCAGTTTCCCAGAGGGCATAGTGAAACCCGAAGGAGGAGGGCATAGTGAAACCCGAAGGAGGAGGGCGAGCAATGTCACTACCTGCTGCGGATGGTAAGAATAGCAGTGAAGAGAGCTGGGCGCGGGGAGGTTGAAGAACAACAGGGCTGTGGGCATCCGGCCACATAGGTTGGCTCTTGAGTGCAGGACCAGGTCAGGCGCGAGTCCTTGAACTATGAAACAAATGCACCATGGGAGTGAGAAAGAGCTGAGCGCGTGCGCACTGCCCACGTGGAGCGTGGCACTGCTGCCTCCTCTCGAGGGGATGAGACTGAGGTCATGATGACCTTGAGCGAGGCGCGGTTCCACTTTCACGACGGATGCTCCAACCAGCTCTGCCGCAGACCCCATACAGTGTCACTGCCAATGACACACGTATCAGCTGCGCCCACTGCTTCACAGCTCTCCCGAGCCGCAGAAGGCTACACAGTCGTTTCTGCTTGCCTTTCAACTGTCCTCCCGCAAAAGAGGCGCCCTTACCAGAGTATGGGAACGAGCTAGTGTGAAAAGACGCCGCAGTGTGAGGAGAGTGTGGCGCACCCGATTTAACTTTCAGGAGAGAAGGAAGGACGCGCTGCTTCGCTTTTAAAGGGCATTGGACCTAAATAAGCCTAGCAGAGGTTTGCCACTTGCCTTCCCAGCTTGGAAGAAAGGTAGTTGTAATCTGTATGCCCACCAGGGTTGGTTTTAATTCAAGGCGGATGAGTAATTTGAAATAAAGCAGAAGTAATACGCATTTAAGCGCGGAGTGTTGTTTTCTGTTTATTCAGTACAGGAATAAACAAACCTCGGAATGAAAAGAAAACCAGCGCGGCCCCGAAAGATAAAGCCGCGCGCATCCTTGTGGAGGTGTCGTGCATGAAACCTGACCCAAAACAGATGGCCCCTGCGCGCCGCTGCTGGCTCCCGAGAGCAAAACGCTCTGGGAGTAAACATTTCAGGAAAAGCTGGGACATCCACACGCCTTTGGCCAATTGCGTGCTAAAGCCAGACGCAAAGGCCAATAGCGTGTGAGCACCACACGCACGAGCTTCTACTGAAGCGATTCCAAGAGGCCGATTTCCTAGAGCAGCGTATGCGCTGCACTAGGCTCGACCTAAAAAGGTATTCTAGAATCAGTTTTCACATTCCTTTTGAAGTGTAGAAGGTTGTTGTTAGTCTTCCAGTCTTCAGGCAGTTGTACCAGAGTCTACGGGCCAAACACGAGAAGAACTAGTACATAGTCTTGAACTTTATCACTTTCACAATTTCCAGAATCATACCGATTGATTACCGGTACTTCTCATCTATCCTGAAATATTGAGTTTGTCATTCAAATAATTGACAATACCTAGGTGTATGGCTTCATGGTTAATGCAAGCAATTCTAAAGTGACTTGTAGTATCCACATGCAACTAGAGGGGAGGTCTTTCAGGATGGCGGTGATGGGACTGGATTTCTTTGCGCCTTTGATGAGGCCAACAGTCCTATTTAGAAAGACGCTCAGAGGAGCAAGATTAGCATTGGGGAGGCCTGCAAATAAAGTGTTGCAGGCATTGAGGCGTGGTAGCAATAGGGCTTGAAACCCAGTCCTTAAATCTTTGTTTGGAAAGGAGGGCTCCATTTTCTTAAGGAGGTTGAGCTGAAATGAGGTGCTCACATTGATAGGTTATGGTTGACGGTGAATCCTAAATATTTCACAGGAATGGTGTGAAGCCCAGGTCAGTAAGATTATGTAGCCAGTGATGGACATCGGGAGGTATTCTGTGAATATACAGGGAGGAATTCAGTTTTTGAATGGTTATGTTTAATTAAGCCATTTTGCCAGATTTACCATTAACAATCTGAGGGAGATTTTGTCTGACTGATTTGATACTACGAAGTATATTTGTGTGCATATAGATTTGTAGGTGGTGCATAGATGGCCTACAGAGGTATAGGTAACATTCCACTCAAGTGAGACTGCATGCGATTAATGCAAACCAATACCGACATATAAAACACATACTATGGTCATGTCCCAAAATTGTAGCATTCTAGGACGATTGTCCTGGATATGGTTGAGAAAGTCACTGGGAGACCATTAGTAAATTGCCCAAAGGTGATTCTATACCTCTTAGTAGTTTTACCCACTTCACTCAGAGAAAGGTAAACTTACCTCATATATGCTTTCAGTAGCAAAACAAGAAATTTTAGCAAGATGGAAAATGCATAAATATCTACAACAGCAACATGGTTGACGAAGATGTGGAATCTTCTAGGGATGGAAAGACAAACGTAGCACATTGCGTAAGGGTGTTTTTTTTAAAAAAAAGGGAATTGTGGAGCCTGTTAATACATTACCTGGCCAAACATTTAAGGGACCTTCACTACCCAAGAACGTTGAGCGTTCTACACAATAGTGAAAACATTGTTCAGTGCTTAAGGAGTATGGGGCTTACTCAGGCATACATAGCACTAAGACTAAATAGACAGCACCCAGGAGAGGACACAACACAATGTAGAATGCCCGGTGAGGAACAGTTGAAGGGTAGGTGTGGAGATGTTTACAAGCAAGTACAAAAGACTTCACACTAACTGAATGCGTTCGCCAATTGTTTTGGTACCCTGACCAGCCTTGCAAAAAAGAGCATGCAAATAAAGTGTTACATAATTTTATCAGTGCACCCACAGGCTAACATTCATCTGTCTGTCTGTGCCCTTCTTCAGAGGTGACCTACTGAACCAAACAGGATACTACACGAGCGCTCACGCCGAATCCCAGCTCGGACTAATTTCTTGATTTGACTTACACAGCGAGTGGTGTCATTGTGCTGTATAAGTACCTGTGAAAGGACAAACAGGTCAAGGACTGGGATATTTGGCCAGGGTGCTCTGGAGGGAGTGCAAGTGCGTTGGGGCTGAGATTTGAGGACAGGAGTAGACTGCAAGGAGATTGGAATTGGGTAAGATTGTGTGATTTGATAAGCGAGTTTGATATTTTTTTGGTGTGGTGTGGTCCTGATGTGGCCTCGGTACAGTCACTCCTATGGAGTACTTGTGGTATGCATTCAGCTTGAGCTTCACAAAGGATATGGGGCATGGAAATTCAGTATGTCGATGGATGGCCTATTGGTTATGCACGCAGTTTCCTAGCAGAGCATTTTTTTCCAGTGCAAATTTATATTTAACACACAAGCGGATGCAGAACAAAGGGACATGGTGAAGTGTGGGTTTGAAATGGCTCTTGCATATCATACCTCTAGGATAGTTGCAGTAACAGTACTTGTAGGTCACTACCACATATTATTAATACTGAGTTGCAGTAATCAAAGCAAGAGATAACCACAGTTTGGAGGAAGGACTGATTCGGAGACCATTCTAAGCACACACGGGTTCCAAAACATGATGAAATGTCTCCTGATGTGGATGTTATGAGAGACTAAACTCAAATATCTTTCAAAAGAAACTCCTTGGGGTTGATTAAATGAAGGACAAATCAGTAGATCATGAGGATTCTGATACTGGGCTTTCATGCACATTTACTATTTGGATAACTCTTTGTCTCGACTATCAAGAGTTAAAATTGGACGTCTAGCATGTAGTGGATGATGAAGTGACCAGAGTCTCAAAAATCAGTGCGAAGAAACAAGACCGGTATGCATTGGATCGAACTAAGAGCCTTGGAGAAAATCAACAGATGAGTCAGAGTTTTTTGGGAGTAATGAAAAAGCAAGATCTGCTAATAGGTCTGGTTTTATAGCTATAGTCCTGGAAAAGGAAATAAGCTAAAAGCTTTGCCACAACAAACTCTGCGGTTACTGCTAGTTCAACCACTACATCCAGCACAGTAAACGTGTGTGTGGTAGATGTGGTGGTTGAATCAACAGTCACCGCAGAGTTGGTTGCTGAAGAGTGGTTAGCTTAATGCCTTTTCCAGGGCTTTTACTAGAATATAATTAGAGATCAGGCAATGGTTGAGCAAGACTGAATGATGCATGGTATATACTTTTTTTTTCTAACAAGTTATCTTTACATAATGTTTTTCTCACAATTAGGAGCCACTGGCTAGCAGGGGACATAGAGTTTTGGATGATTATTGTGCAATCTATAGAGCCTTTTCCCTACACTGGTCGGTTTGTGGGTTAGACACTTTTCCAAATGTTTGTTTTTGGTGAACAAGGAGAGGGAGGAACAGGGTGTTCTAGCTGAGGTACAATTATAAAGTAGTGTTACTTTTACAGACTAGTATAGAGTAGTAAGCATTTGACAACACTGAAGTAAAGACTTTATTGCTGCGGAGGTACAGTGACAACTGATTGAGATTTCATGCATGCAAAGTGGTTTCCAAACATACTAGAGAAGGCAATCCAAGAAATGTATTGTTGGGCTTAAAGGCCACAGGGCAGACGTGGTGCTTTGCTGCTCCCGATTCCATCATTCCCTGATGTGCCCAGTAGGTTTCCTGATGAGCTCATAGATTGCCCCCCCCAAGCAATGCTAGCATGTGAAACGACTGCTAACACAGCTTTTGTTAAATGAAAAAAATTAAATACTTCAAAAAACATTCACTACCGAAATCTCAAACTTGCATCAATATATCTGTTACGAGATATATTGATTGGCATCTAATCCCTCAAATTAATAATTTACCTTCAATCCAACACAAAGATAGAATCAGATACAAAGAAAAGACTCCCTTTATTAACGTTCGGGATCATAATAGAACATTCCCATAACCAGACACTTGGTCTACAGACACTATGCTAGTCTTTAGCAAATTACCTCGCAAGACGCTCAAGAGAAGACAAAAATGGGAGGGTAACTTTTAGATAAACATATGTTATAAAAGAGTGGGACTTCTTGTTCTTATCAGCACACATCACATCATCTTCTCCCCCCTAGAGAGCATTCAAATCAATGTAGTAATTAGATGCACATCTTTCAGATACAAGGTCATGAGGACATTCAACGAACTATTTGAAGCTCGGGCTCAGGTGATATTATCCAAAAACAAAACCATTTACTTTGTGTTCCAATGATAGTAGCAAACAAATGCGGGACTTGTCTCTGCAGGTCCAACGCCATCTCCACTCTGAAAGAGTGAAGCACCAAAACACGAGAGGTAAGGCAACACGCAGTCTACAATTAAGAGAACGACTGTTTACAGATATTTGCAACCACAGAAGAGCGGGGCGAGTTAACATGTCTAACAGGTTCAAATGTACAGGCAGGGCAGAGGCACAAGAAAATTCAAGATAGTTTTGGGGTTGCAGTCACGAAGCCATTGTTCCCGGAGCTTGAACTTCTTGACAACTCTTTACCTCTTGAATAACGTTTGACAATACCCTCTTAGGTTGCCTTTAAAATTCGAAATAGTCGACTGAAAGTAACCCTTTTATCGTAGTCCCTCTCCCTACCAGGAAGAATTGCAACTCTTAGAACTGGTGAGCTATCTTGCAACCCCCACCCCCTCAATTCATTTATTAAAATGAATGATTAGTTAACCTGCCCCACCTCATTTCCATAATACCCAAGTTGGTACAATTTTAGGGTTTGTGACTCGAACGTTGCAGCTAAAGATTTAAACTTTCAGAAAAAAGAAAAGCATCAACCCACTATTCCTGAGTGACCACTTTTCATCCCACAAAAGTAACCCAAACAAATAACTTCACACAGCACTCATGGACTCAGAAAAACATCTGGGAGCACTACTTGCCCATGTTGGGTTTCTGAAAACATGCCAAAAGCTTATATATGCTCTTAAAGGTAAATCTGCAATAATCTTGCATATCCGTAAAGCAGAAGTAATCTTATTTTTGTTTCCTCAATAAAATATATAGTGGTAAAAAAAGAATGTACCCCATGACTGGAGTCAAAATAGTAATTTACATCTGCATTTATGCATGTGAGAAGTAAATTTTGTGTGATATGTCAATTAAATACACTTCTCTATTTAAAGTTGAGATTTCAGCAGTCCATATTTTGAATTATGTTTCAGCAAAATACTTTTTTGAAATCCATCCTTTCAAGTGGAACCACTGGCACAGGGTCAACCACATTTTGGCTAAGTGAGCTGCTCGCCAACGTCGCAATCTACTCTGCTGAAGGTGAAAGAAACTGCTGGTGCAGAAATTTTTTTACTTAATTAGTTCAACCCGTAACTTCCAAGAGTGGATTCCGAATCCGCGCCATGTTCTTCTCCAGACAAATGGGGATCTTTGCCATCGTTTTAGTATGGAGCATAAATCTAACACATCTCAATAACCAATCAATCAATCAATTACTATTTAATTCAGTAAATGATTAGAGTTTTGGATCAGTTTGAAAACATTTATTTAAAAATTGATAAGAGTTTAGTATATTGTTCTTTGTCTCTTTAGTCAAATTAGTAATTCAGATAGATCGGTTTACAGAAATATTAAGAAACTTATGGTTAGAGTCAATCAAGAAAATAACAGCGTGTTACATAATGGAAATTAAATCCCTATTCTACTCTTGCGAATCCTAACCTACCAGACCCCATAAAGAGTTCTTTTGGAAAATAGCAAGATTTAAAGTAACATTGAAATAGAATCTAATTGAAGTCAAACTCCTCATGAGTAGTTGTAGAAACCCGTCTGTCTCTTCTCTCTAACAGCATCAGCAAACAGCCGCAGTAACAACTGCTCAAATTAGGCTCAGAAAATAATCACAGCAGTAGCCATAACCGTGGAAGAAAACATTTACACCTAAGAAATAGTAGGCAACACAAATCACAGTCAGCAGCAGCTCACAGTGAAAAGGGCAAAAGTAGCTAAGGAAAAAGAAAGATGGTAATAGAGGAATAGCCTGGACCAGTCGGAATAGCGCTCTCCTACATCTAACGAGAAGCACGTGCATTATAAACACAACAATTGTGGTATCTGCTTCCAGCTTGCTGCTCAGCCAGTGGATGGTGTAGAATGTTAGTATGAGTGTATGATGTCATAGAGTGTTGTATGCGTGCATGAATGTCAGTTGAGAGTAGGGCTTAGCAGCAAGGATGCTGCTTCTGTTGGGGTGCTTTACTTGGGTTTCGTTCTTCATTCAATTGTACCTTACTTCATTTATTTGTTACTTAATAAACTACTTGAAGATACCATACGAATCCGAACTATTCTTCCGTTACAACACTGGTGACGATCTGAATAACCTAGATCTCTTTTCTCAAGGACTGCTGAACTTTGAAAAACTAAGCAACTACAAGGTATGATCTTGTAACTAATTATGAACCTTTAAGGCATTCTGGAAACCTACGTACTTTTAAGCTTTCTGGCACCCTACGAACCCCAACAGTGACCTCCCACCGGTCGCCCTCAACACCTATGTGCCAGTCTGTACTTCAATTCTTCCTTTCTGTCTACTGTAACTTACCAGGGAGTGTTCCTCCTATTTACGCGCATTAAGTCTTTCAATACTGCTTTTACTGCTGCCTTGGAGCACTATGCTACTTCCTTGTGAATGCACTTTTTGAAACCAGCATTTCTGTCTACCTGCTCCTTCAGCTATTTGCCGTCCTGATGCCAACCTTCCTTCCTCTCTTCTGATTCCTGCTCTGAGCTGACTCCACTGAGGTTGCTGCCAGGATATATAGCGTTCGTGAGCAAAGATTGAAACCCAGTTGTTTCTCCTAACTGAAACTGCGGTCCGCTATACGTTGTGTCAACCAAGGAATTTGGTTTAATTTTTTTAATTTATTTATTTTTATTGCGTTTTGCCTGCCTGCTGCAACTAGGTTGGAACTTTTCCACCTGTTTGTGAAGAGAAGAGTATCGTATTTAATATGAGCTGCTTGTTTTACGAACTGAAGCCTTAAATTAACTGCTAATTTCCCTAATGTGCTTCGCTTCGGCGGACCCGTTTTAACTGATCAATACAACTAAAGGATAAGGTCATCAGCACACGCATGCTTTCATTTGTTGGAGATGAAGGTTTACGGTGTTTGGAACATTAGCTGCGAGTACTTAGTTATTTTTTTTCTTGGTTGTGCCTTGCCTCCTGTATGCGCCCTTCCTTGGCAGTTGAACCGCTTCTGTCATATTTTCAAATACTGCTTGAGCGCACATACAGTCTCTCGCGCTCTCACCATCATTTCTGCTGCCTCCGTTTTCTCGTGTCGTCTCCTGCATTCAGAGCTGCATTTCTTCCTCTATGTTCCAGCATGCATCGACGTGCCTGGAGCCACCCGTCGCGCCGTCGCACTGCATGCCTCCATTTTCCCTGGCACCACCGGAGCTCCTGGACCTTCAATTGTGCTGCCAACCATTGCCAACCACGTTTTCAAGCAATTGGCAAACTCCTTACTCGTCCTCACCTCCACATCAAGCACTACCAGTTCCTTGCTGCGTGCCAATGCTGAGGTGTTTCCAGCTTGTGATCGGCATTTTAATGTACTTTTAGTCTTCTTGCCAGTTGGTTGGACCAAAAATGTTCATCATCATCATCACAGCATCCCAAGTACAGCATTTGCAGTTTCATTAACCACGTAACAGTGCCATCTAGCGGTCATCTAGCACCACTGCACCTTTATTGGAAAATGAAAGGTCCACATATTAGCATGTTAATTGCAGTATACATCATGAGTGGTGCATGTCCTTCCAAATCCGTTGTTCATTACACGACGCAAGGTACTGTTCCATTCCGCATAATGCATCAGCTGCACTCTACAGTGACTACGGTGACCACTTTATTTGTTTTATCTAATTATTTTATTGGAACTTTGTTTAAAGTTTAAAATGCATATCATTTCCGTTATGAACCATTTTGCCAACATGCATTTCGTTGTGTTCTTGCATTTTACGCTGACATTTATTGTCACATATTGTTAGTACTTATTTTACATTTTGTTACAGTACTTGAGAGGGCCAGTATTTGCATGGTTTAGAGCATCTGTTTTAATAGCCTACTGGCTGTATACCTTACTTTACAGTGATTCCTTCTCAATTTCTTGTTGGAGAATCTTCAGTGTTTCTATTATAGTATTTATTGCAACGTTACTTGATTTAAAAATTCCATAGGGAATTTCTTATTGAGATCTACGAGCGATTTTGCTCATATGTTACGTTACGTGATTTTTCTGATCACTTATACTGTTATATATTATGTTACTTTCTTATGTTACATGACTTGTCAGGTCACCAGCATTATGCATCACGGTATGTTACATTCCTATGTTACGAGACTGGTCATGTTACCTACTCTGTTATCCATTGTGTTACCATTCTTTACATGTGCCTTATCCTCCTGTTTGTGATTCGTCACTCACAATGTTTCTTACATACATTAGAGGTTTACATTACTTTACGTTGCATTACCTTACAGTGCCTTCCTTTAAGGCATATGTTATGTATGTAATTGTGTTGAAATAGCCTATGTTATGTTTCTTAATTCTTGTATCTTATCTACATATTCTTGTTCTTGGGATCTATGACACTCTGTATCTTCATCTTACATAGTACCTGTACGTTAATTTTACATTGTATCACTTTACTATTTTACTATTCTCGTGTATTTTCTAATTCAAAATGAGTTTTCCTTGCACATCTCTTATACATTTTGAGAGTGTGTTTCTTGTTGACCTGCACTGTCTGTTTTCTTTTGCGGTTTCTTCTTGCCATCTTCATTCTGGTATGGCCAACTAGTATGTTTGGTGGTGATTTGGAGCGTAAATTCCTTTTTGTTATGTGTGTTTCGTCTCTATTGCTACGCTATTGTTGTCCTTCCTACTTTGTTAGTATCTCCTTAGCTTGTGGACATTTCCTACTTTTCTTCTTCTTTTGGTCTTCCTACACATTATTTCTTTGTCGTTCTATTAAAGGGGGAAGATGGGTGTGGGTTATTTAGATATTCCGGTTATTCTTTTTCGAGGTATGCATTCCCCTTTCTTCCTTATTTTAGTGTTTACGTTCTCATCGTTTGTCTGCATATTAATTCCTTTGTTTTATTACAGAATCCTCTATCATAATAACTGCATTATGTTCTCATTTAGTTACTTATGTTTATTGACATTCTGACTGCTTGCTTCTTCCCTGTAATGTCGTTATTATGCTTATTCTTTGCATTTTCAATGTTTTGTGTTTTTATTAAAGGGAGAAGAAGTGTGGTACCTGCTTCCAGCTTGCTGCTCAGCCAGTGGATGGTGTAGAATGTTAGTATGAGTGTATGATGTCAGAGTGTTGTATGCGTGCATGAATGTCAGTTGAGAGTAGGGCTGAGCAGCAAGGAGGCTGCTCCTGTTGGGGTTCTTTACTTGGGTTTCGTTCTTTATTCAAATGTACCTTACTTCATTTATTTGTTACTTAATAAACTACTTGGAAGATACCATCCGAATCCGGACTATTCTTCCGTTACAACAATCCACGCTGGTGTT
The DNA here is from genome assembly GCF_964204655.1 of Triturus cristatus. Classification (NCBI taxonomy): domain Eukaryota; kingdom Metazoa; phylum Chordata; class Amphibia; order Caudata; family Salamandridae; genus Triturus; species Triturus cristatus. Next base: position 808,466,178 of record NC_140592.1, on the reverse strand, counting down.
AGGTCATCTTAAGCCAATGAGGAAGGATCGTCCGATGGCCTGCGGCATCATTGGCCATTCCCACGGTAAATATATGAAGACGGTAAGGTGCTGTCTACAAGTGTCAACTTACTTGCTAAACATTCATGTGTGTTACATTCACTCTGAGTAACCACAAGAACCCTGCAGTCTAAACTATTAGCTATTCAGTATTCCACTGCGTAATAATGAACTATTCTAAAGCAGAAACATTCTAGTTGCAAACTACGGAATTAAGTCACAAGATTCATGTTTTCATGTAAGCATTATTGTTTAATACATTAGTCAGTATTAAGCAGTGTAAATAGGTGGCAGCTAGAATCTAAACTAAATACGATGAAAATATGTAGCTTAGGAAAAGTAGTATTACATTTTAAATTCAGCACATTCTACAGAGATGATGTTTAAGCAAGTCAAGTGTGAATCATTTAACAATATAATATTGCACAGTTCAGCACCTCCTAAAAGCATTTATTTATTAAAGAAAAATTTTAATTGGAAGACAGAAAGATAAAAAATAAATTAGGCCTTGTCTGCTATTGTAATTACGATAGAAATGAGTGCCTAATACAAAAAAAAAAAAAAAAACACTACACCTTAATTTGCACGATTAAGAAAAGGCACATTTTCTTACTTTCATTCTTATAAGCATTTTCGTGTTAATATTGATGTTGATATTTATGTTAATGCCAAGTTCAAATTATGGCACTTATTTTCAGATACATTTTCCTGCTCTATCAACACCAATAATATTACTTTTTTCAGCATAGTTGGTGGTTGTCCCTATACCCAGGCCATGACATGAAACGACTAGAGGATAGTGGCAACTTCTGATATAGTTGTGGCTGACATGTCTTTTTTAGCTGCACACAAGTTGGAAAGAAAACCTACAGGCTTCCCTGGTAATTCTGTTTGGTCGGTCAGGATTTTAAAGCGTCACTGCACCCTTGAGCATGAACACGTGTGAAGCATGGATGAGGTATAAATGAGGGATTGCTGTATCTCCAGTATATGTGCAGCACCAACAAGGAAGGCTGCCACGATGAGATACCACTGGTGAAAGTCATGGTCATCGCTGCCTCGCCCGGCAGCCCTACCCACTGCTTATTTGGAATATTATAGCCAGTCTTCAGTGTGTGCGGCTTATGAAATAAACCAAGGTGACTATAGAAAGATGCCGAAAGCAATTGTTTGTCGCTGGACATTAATGTTAGAAACTGCGTTATATATATTCTATTGCATGCCAATAACATGCTATTTCACAATAGAACAAAGAAAAAAGGTTATGGGATGTCTGTTATTTTTTTAGAATGATGCATTCAAACGAATTTGAAATGTATAAGAACTATGCGGCAGCATGTCCACTAGATGGTGCTATTTAACTAGAAATCTACTTGTACACCGGGCTTCACTCGAATAGTAGGCAGAATGTGCTTTCATTACAGTTGTAGGTAGTATCGAGAGAGTATTTAAATCTTTATGATGATGTTTGGTTTCAGTGTGTAATATCAGGAAACAATTCAGTCAGTTTTTTATTTTTTTATTTTGATACAAGGAGCAAGGATTACCATAATCCGGCACGAGTTAGAAAATGTGCTTTGGAAAATCCTAATGCAAATGTCTGGGTGTCACCTGGACGAGAGATTGCATAGGACCAAGTAAAACTAAAGTACAGGATTAACCTTTCAAAAACAATCAAAGAATTCTCAACGGGAAGTTATGGTGGTTTACGTAAATCACCAAATTATGTTTATATAAACTCTCCTAAAAAAATACCATCCATATACACCCCCTTCAAGGGGCATTATTTACAATCTGAATAAAAACCACCGGAATCCACAAGTTACGGAGAGCTACGCAACCAAAATTCTACCAATACACTGCCTAAGACCTAAGACAAAGTCTAAGATGACTGCAACTATTGCTCTACGTAAAACACATCGGTCAGAGTTTTAAATGAGTAAAAAGGAAGGGCACCAAACTGAGACCAGGTATAGGGTGGGGATAGGGGCGAGATTAGGAGGTTGCAGCTAACGTTAGGATTCGGTTATTTTTTACAAGGCAGGCATATTGAGACATATTTAGAACGTATGTTTTCTTTTATAGCTAAGGCGTGTACAAAAGAAGGTATTTAATACTGGTTCAAATCTCACATATGTGCTTATTTCTATAGCACATGGAAGATATCTGAATTTTCACATTATGGCCAATAAAGAATGCAAGGGAAAAATTAGGAAAGAAAACAGAATAATGTGATATCATGTTCTTGCACTATCTTACTGACTAGCAACATTTTTTTTTCTTTCGAGTGCAATTCCAGGGTCGGGTACGTTCCCAAGACATGTGAATAGGTTTTTTAATAGCTACACTTAAATTTGTACGATGTATACTGTGTTGCTTTTATCATATACTTTTATGGTTTAAACGTATAAACCGAATAAAGAAATAAAGTAAAGTGCCAAACTCCTACAGGCTATATCTGTTCAATATCTGTGGAATTATCTTTTATGCAGCAATGGGGGGGGGATGTAGTGCTACACAAAAAAGTACTTTGCAGTCCTCTCAAGTCCCTAACTCAATCACATAAAACATAAAACAACAACAATATTTAGTCATATGGCGGTGGGAAAACGTTACCTTAAAAGTACCAAAATAAATTTAGTGAGAATAGGGTACAGATTAGGAAATCAAAGTGGTGCTCAGTGGTTGGTAGAAGTTTGTAGCCGTACGCTAATCTCTCAAAAATCCACCAATCCTTGAGGAACAAACCATTATATAATGCTAGGATCAAACAAGGATCAAAAATACTATTTCCAAAAACAAATGGTGCCCCACTACACACCCCATTCCATGTGGTGGTTTTCTCCGCTTATTTTTAGGAGCTTATGCAAAGGTAATTTTGTTTTGACAACAAAAGAAATCTGCTTCCTTAACCCTTTTAGTGCTGGTGTAAGCCAATGGTTAACACACACTACCTCCCCTCTGGAGATTCCCGTTGACCTCTGTTTCATACGTTCCTGTTGCGGGCGATTGGCCCAGCCAAATAAGAGGTGCAGTGCTTCTATCGGAACAAATGGGGCAATGCTGGATTACATGAATTCTGGGATCCTAGCCAGAAGTCTTTTGGCAGAACGCACAATTCTTGAAAGGACATAGAAGCTGAGCCTTTGCCTTGAGGTAGCCCACACCCGTTTGGTAGAGTGCTTTTGTTGGAAAGTGGGTTATTAGTAGTGGTGAATATACATCTACCATTGACAATAATACCACTAAAACAATTTAGGCCTCAGAACAGGTCTTAGAAAATTATTCTCATGCTCAACCCTTGGTAGCTTGTCTGTGAGCAGGCAGGCTTAACTTCAAAGACCGGTATGTAAAGCATTAAAAAACACCACTTCAGTAAATATTTAAGACATACTATACAAAAAAATCCAATAACAATTTTTAAAAATAGGAATTATTTTTCATCTTTAAAATGACACCAAAACGAGAAAAAATCCACTGTAGAGAACCAAAGATATGAACTTTCAAAGATTAAACATTTTCTAGTGTTTAGAAACAACTAGTACCACTTCTGGACATTTGGGTGCCGACTGAGATGGAGCCCTGGTCGGATACACTATGCGGGAGATCTTGTTCAGGATTTTACCTTGACACTCAGAAACTTTTCAGGAGGATTTCTCACCAGTCGTCGAGCAGCCTCCTCCAGCAGGCCGGATTCACTGAGGGTTCGCCAGATTGCCTGTGAGAGTCCGGCTACCAAACTTTCCCAAATGTCTGGAACTTCTTTCTGAAGTTCCTCTTGGGGCCCAAAGAGTACAAAACACAACCCAAGGGTCTGGCATCTCAAAGATGGTCCTTGAAAGATTGGGACCACAATTCCCACAAAGCACCTGGACAACACCTTTGAAAGTCGACTGGAGGGGGCATGGCTAAGATGGCGATCTGAGCGGTCGCACAGCTCTGAGGCTCTTCGTTCCCGGCCCCTATAACCGGCCAAATTTATTAGCAAATTCCCCAGGTGTGCCGCCCAGCCGGAGGCACGACTAAAGGGAGTGTGGCGACACCTCTTAGAGTCACTGCCGACGCCACGTACCGCAGACGGGAGCCACGAGTGATAAGACAGGCAGCGGCTGGAAATGGCGCCCAGGCCTGGGACCCAGCACAACGGCTGAATAGAGGAACGGTCTCGGTGCCACAATAGCGATGGGGGCGGCGGTGACCCCCAGCAGCAGCGACGAAAGCACAGGAGTATCTGAGAACGGCGTAGCCGCAGGGAGGCGGCCTGGGCAACAGCGCAAATCGAACGCGTAGCTTACAGACCTACCCCGGCGCGCGTCTGTAACCCCCCCCCAAGCATAGAGGAGCACCAGCGCTAGCAGCCCCAGCAGAGGGGGCGCAGGAGAGGAGGCATTCACTCTGGGGGCACTCGACAGTAACGGGGGACAAACAGACCCACCGGGTCACACGTCTATCGAGGGGCCCAACAGCAGGGAGTGTCAGGGGCCACACGGAGAAGATCTACGGGGGTGGCGAGACTGCACCGACACTGAACACGGCCTAGGCGCGCTGGCCAAGGGAGAGCGTGCAGTGCACAGGCCCACCCTAGCATGAGCCCAGAGGCCCGGACGAGTGCTGGAGTCGAGATGGACATCGGCGACACCAACCGGGACAGTACTAAGGGGGCAGCGATCGGCTCCGGGAATCCAGAGGACACCAATCAGAGGCTGTCATTGCAGGCCCGCGGCCTCTGCGGGGCCAACACGAAGTGAGCGCCGAGGCCCCGAATACACGATATCCACCGGTGCAAGCAGGGAGATAGTCCTACCGCCTGGGCATACAAATAAGGCGGGAGTGACATGAGACTGGTGTACAAGTTAGGACGCATCTCATGTAGGCGACGGGCCGGCAGGCCCCTCGCGGGGCACTACAACACGTAGTGGAGCGGCGGTGAAGCGCTGTGGGAATCTGAGGGAAAGCAAGCTGGAAGCAGGCGCACACAGGCCGGACTACGGAGCCCAACCCTGCGGTGACAGGTAGCGCACCAGGTCCAGCACCAAGCAGTGAAGACACCCCCTCCATCTCCATACAGTGCCCTACGGGCGGCCCAGGACCACGCGGGCAGAGAGGGGCGGAGGTGCCGAAGTTGGCTTATGGGAGAGAACCACAGAGAAAGTAACACGCTCACCGACCTCCCACTACAATCCCTCATGAGACAAGCAGTAGTCCCTAACGTGAAGACATCATAACAACAGCCGAAGCACGGGTATACAATCGCTTTCCAGGGGCTAGTGAAGCATTGTTATGAGGCACAAGGCAGATAACGCATGCACGGAGCCCAGGAAGCAGTCACGCAACCGCTGAGGCCTGAGTACGAAGAGGAGTCCCTCAAGGCAGGAGTCGGAGAGGGCCCCGCGGCCTTTCTTCCCACCATCATAACTGGAGGGGTTCCCTAGTGACACTTTTGTAAAAGAAACAGAGGCCCAGGTTGGACAAGCAAGTGATCCCAATATGGCCACTATGAGGAGGAAAGGGGAACGTTCACTGAAAGAAATGCTCACTAAAGGCTCCACGGCAGGAGAAAGAGGGGGTCACACTTCTCCGGCCTCTAAACCACCAGCAGAACTAGATGAAGGGGAAGTGCCAATTACCCGGGCATTTCTTGAAACACTCTTTAACACTCTCCGGGAAGACTTCCAAACACTTAAAACAGGAAGTAGCAGGAGAAGTGTAAGAAATCCGCAGAGACGTTGACGAATTGGGGGGGGGGGGGGGAGAACGTGTAGCTGCCATAGAGAATGGAGAACAATTCAAAAATGAGGCGGTGGAACACCTACAGCAGGAACTCATTTGCCTCAAAGATCAGCAAGTAGACCTACAGGCGCACACAGAAGACCTCGAAAACCGGTCACGACGCAATAACATCCGCGTCCGAGGGGTCCCATTGAAGGAGGAAGGGGCGGACGCCACCGAATACCTTCAAGGCCTCTTCAGGGAGGTTCTGGGCGTCGGCCCAGACTTTGACGTCCGCATCGATCGAGCCCACAGGGTGGGCATAGGCCCCCCGCCGGATATTCTGGCCTTTCTGTCGGACTTCCCCCTGAAGGAGCGCATATTACGTGAGGCTAGACTGAAGCACCCCCTTAAATACCAAGGTCACACCATAGCCCTCTTTCAAGACCTCGCCTCCATCATCCTACAGAAAAGGAAAGCATTCAAGGAAGCGACCGCCTTCTTGAGGGACAAAGAAGTGTCCTATTCCAGGGGGCATCCCTTTCGACTGATCTTTAAATGGAATGGCAAATTGCACCAATTGCGCTCTCCTCAAGAGACATGTGAACTTCTGGGCCTACCACATCAAAGCCCAGAGACTTCCCCCAGACTCTCACAGTGATCTTTGGGGGGAGGCTGGCAGAGAGTGGGCCACAGGCCCGCGCCCGTCGTTGAAACGAAGACGGACCGCGCAACCATGACGCATGAACGGGCATTGGCCCTGGCAGTGGTGTCAAGAGACACCTCATCGCCTGAGAACCTTTAATTTGCACATGGGGACTTCAACGCACCACACTATAGCTGGCTGGAGGAGGGGGGGCCGGGGAGCCCGGGTCAACTGGGTTACACGGTTACCCTGAGTTTTCCTCACCACCTGCCCGCGGCCTTGGATGGCAGGCATTGGACTATGGTTGCCTGTTTGAAAGGATTAGTTGGGGTTAGGGAGGGGGAGGAGGAGGGAGGGGGAGGAGGAGGAAGGGGGGGGGGGAAGGTTGGGGTGTCTGGGGGGAGGAGGGGAAGAGAGGGAGGGGAGGGAAGGAACCGGTGTGCTATCCACGGAGGGGATTTGCGGGGGGCGCCTGGCAAGGGCAGATTCCCACTGACACGGCAGTCCCAACTCCCGTAGACAAGATATCAGGACCTACCATACAAGTTATCACTCTTAATGTGAAGGGGTTAAATAACCCCGTTAAACGACGAGCTATCTTGTCTTATTTGGAGAACTCTGGAGCTTCGATATGTCTCCTGCAAGAAACGCATCTACTGTCCCGGGATTGGCACAGAATGAGGTCCCGGGCGTTTCCCCAGCATTTTTACTCCTCTACTACGGATAAGAAAGCGGGGGTATCTATATCGTTTGCTAGGCACTTCCAGGGCACGGTGGGTGATAAGGTGGCAGAGTTTAAGGGCAGGATGCTGGCATATAAGGTGGGGGGCACTTCCATGGTCGTGGGGTCTCTTTACGTCCCCAACTCAGGTCAAGAATCCTCTCTCAAGGGGGCCCGGTCAGAGATTCTAAGCACTCAAGACAGGCAGGTCCAGGTGGGAGGCGATCTCAACCTAGTCATGAACTCACAGAAGGACAGGTCGGGCCATCGCCATGGCTCCACAGGAACACTATCGTTAGAGGGGAGGAACTGGATGAGTCGCAGGGGATTAGTGGATCTTTGGCGGGAGGATCACCCTCAAAGCACACAATACTCTTTTTACTCGCATGTGCACCATACATACGCCAGGCTCGACCACTTTATTGGGTCCTCAGAGCTTAATACATTAGTAAATGAAGTGGACATCACCCCAGCTGCACTTTCTGACTATGATGCTGTGTCCGTAACTATCACTGTCCCTCGGAGTCGAACACCAAGGGGGAGGTGGAGACTGAGGGAGGCCTTACTACAAAGAAAGGGGGTAACCCAACCGCTACACAAATGCATCCCTTACTACCTCACGACCAATGATAATACCGGCACACCCCTGACAGCACTGTGGGGGGCCCTTAAAGCGGTGGTGAAGGGGGAACTGATAGTTATCTCTGCGGCAGAGAACGAAGAGAAAAAAGGGAAACACTCATGGCTGAGGTGACTGAATTAGAGTGAGTGCACAGTCGAACGGGAGCTCCCAGGATATGGCGACAACTGAAAGAAGCCAGGCCGCAGCTCGCAGGCCTTGACCTCGATAGAGCGGAATATGCGGCCCTGCGGCTTAAGCACACATACTAAGTAGGAGGAGATAAAACAGGGCGGCTCCTCGCAAGCAAACTCGAAGCCCGCGTCCATCGGTGTAAAATTGCAGCCCTTTACAACGCCCAGGGTGAGATGGTGGGAAACGACGATCAGAAAGCCGAGGCTTTTCGAGCCTTCTATGCCAATCTCTATAGCAAGGACTTGAATATCGACACTGACGGAGAGGCCTATCTCTGACAGGCGGCAACGACCACTTTCAACACAACCGGAGACGCAGCATTAGACGCGCCTATTAGGATCGAGGAACTGATCAACGCAATCTCCCGCCTCAAACCCTTGAAATCTCCTGGGTCAGATGGCTTTTCGGACGGTTTTTATAAAGCCTTTTGCCCGCTCCTGGCGCCAACTTTTTTATTCCTTTCAGGGACCCGGATCTATCCCTTCAGACATGCTGGAGGCAGACATAATTGTGTTGCCCAAACCGGGGAAAGACGCCACCCAGGCCGATATCCCTACTCAATTTGGACCTCAAACTTTTTACAGGGGTCCTCGCGGCCAGACTTGGACCACGATTACCTGGTATCATTGAACCAGATCAATCTGGTTTTATTCCAAACAGACAATGCAGCAACAACACCAAGCGCCTCGTGCATCTAATCGACAAGGCCCATTACACAGGGATGGACTCCATGTTACTGGCGGTAGACGCAGAAACAGCGTTCAACAGGGTGGACTGGGGCTTTTTAGACAAAACATTGGCACCTTTTGGCATCGGGGACAGATTTAGGGCCTGGGTCGCGAGCTGCTACAGTAAGCCGAGCGCGACAATACGAGTTAATGGTACAAGCTCACATAAGTTCGACATTCGACGGGGCACGAGGCAGGGGTGCCCACTGGCACCCCTCCTCTTCGCACTTTATGTAGAACCTCTGGCACAGAGGATCCGTAGCAACCCTGAAGTCTTCAGTATTACCTTTGGAGGGGAAGAGCACACAATCAGTCTGTACGCAGACGACATCTTGGCAGCTCTAGAATCACCCAAGCGTTCAGTGCCGGCCTTCCTGCAGGAGCTGGCGGCATTTGGGAGTGTCCGGCTTTAAAATAAAATATGGGGAAATCGATGCTCTTGCCTCTAGGTCTCAACGAAAATATGCCAAGAGGCGCATCCCGGGAATATGGGGGACTTCAGCCCCACGCTTTGATCCCATACTTGGGGATAGCCCTAGCCCCGTCTACTGAGCCGACAGTCAACCAGAACTATATGAATCTCACCTCCCAAATACTCGGAGATATGCGAAGGTGGCAGAAACAACCTCTATCACTTCTTGGCCGCATCGCTGCTGTGAAGATGTCCATCTTACCTAAAATACTGTGCACTTTCCAAACCATTCCAGTTAGGCCCCCCATGGGAACCATTCGTAAGCTGCATGACGCAGTGGTACAATTTATATGGGCCTGGAAGCGGTCACGGATGCGCAGAGACCTCTCTTATCCACCTCCTGACGAGGGAGGGCAAGGGATTCCCGACATACTGAGCTACTTTCGGGCAGCGCAACTCAGATACTTAGTAGAATGGAGTCAGACCGAGTCCGAGAAGAGGTGGCTCTTTCAGGATAGAGCGATGGCGCAGTCACCCCTCTGGAAGATACCTTTCTTGAGACGAGCTGATAGGCCGGCGTACCTCAACAAATCTCCAATTACCCGCACAGTGATGCGCGTCTGGGATATGGTAGCGACTAAGAGAGGGCTCACCTCCTTTCCCTCACAGCTCAGACCATTGTTTGACAACCCCGAATATGTGCCAGGGATGGAAAGACGGGTGTTCTCACAGTGGCAGGCCTCGGAGTGCATATACGCGGGTCACCTATTTGACCTCGAAGGGTTCCTTAAGTTCTCTGATTTACCACAACTATATGACATCGCCGACCTGAAACGGTTCCAGTACTTCCAAATCAGGCACTGGTTGACGCAGCCGGAGGTACGCCCAATGGTAGGTAAAAAGCTCACGACCTACGAGAAATGGCTTCTTACCAAGCAATCAGATCGAAAGCTAATTACTGAACTCTATAAAATGATCTATCCTCCACCTCCCCCACGACCTTCAGCTGGACAGAAACGTTGGAAGAGAGAGTTGGGGAGAGACCTCTCTGAAAAGGGATGGCAAGCTATATACTACAGGGCAAAATATACCGCCAAGAATATGGCGAGCAGGGAAGCAGCAGTTAAAGTAGCCACTTATTGGTACTCAACACCAGTCAGACTGCACAGAGGTAACCCTGACCGTAGTCCGACATGCTGGAGGGGCTGTGACGAGGAGGGTACACTGAACCATCTATTATGGGAGTGCGGGGAGGCAACGGGATATTGGACGGCAGTTCTTAACAACATCGATAAACAATTTGACACTGAAATACCTCGCTTTCCCGCTTACACACTCCTGGGGTTGCCCAACGCACTTACATTCCCACTGAAATCAGCTAGGGGGAGACAGATGGGACTGGCAATGGGAGCGGCAGTTCGCTATGGGGTACGCAGACTCGCCCTACGCATACGGGTTGGCTGCACGAGTTATGGTACATTATCGGTATGGAGCGCATACAAGCCAACCTCACCCACTCCACTGCCTCTTTCAACACTATATGGCGCCCTTTACTATCTCTACTAGCACTAGAATTCAATGAACTCACGTGCCCGAAATATCTTCGCCTACTCACCGACACCTTGCAGCCAGGGGAAACCTCCGAAGGGAAGATACACTTCAACCCTCCCGTACGCTTACCAAACACAATATGACCAAGGCACACTTGTTCCAGGGGGTGGGGCATGAGAGCTGGGGGTTTTGTTACTTTGAGTTTGTACATTGCTTATTTGGCAGGGGCCTTTGCCCTGCTTGGCAGTCCTGGACACTTGCTTTACTGACGAACTATCGTTTTTGGACCACAAAGATGGGAGGTGGTTGGGTTGGATATGGGGAGGTGGGAGGGTTCCAATCGTTCGCAAACAAAACTGCAAGGGGTCTATACTGTGTCTATTTAGTTGCCTGAAACTCACTAAAACAAAGTTAAACCAAAAAAAAAAGTTGACTGGATACACTCTAGGCATGGGGCTCTTGGTGGAGTTGATGCAAGTGAGCTCTGTTAACCAGTAGCTTGCAGAGAGCCAACTCTTTGTTCCTCTTGAAACAAAGTACATCCAAAGGACTGTAGTTACAGATAATGCAGTAGGCGCAGTCAGTCAGAATGCAGGGCCTGATGGTGCAAATCAAGTTTCCAGCTTGGAAATCCTTATTCTCTCAGTTTCAAGCAGAAGAGCTGAGAGGTTCTGCCCTTCTCAGATGCTTATTTCAAGTTCTTTGGGTCAAGCAGGAGGGCACTCCTGTCCAATGAGGAGCAGGGCAACACCACAGAGCATGACCACTTCCTCCAAAGTGTGCTACCATGGGCTACCAGAAAGCACTATTTCTCACAAATTCAAAATGTCAGACTTTTCAGCAGAGGAGCAAAAGCTAACTAAGCAAGCCTACAGGATGACTCATCTACATAATTTCCCTCCTTTTTGCATCTGCAAACCCCTTCTCTAAGCCTGCCATCTGGCTGTGGGTAGAGGTGTAAATGAAACTGGTTCCTCCAGCCTGTTCCCTCCTTCCTTTGAAGAACATTGTCACTACCCTTCCGCCTGGCATTCCTATGCCCAACACTTTCTCCTCCCAGGAAGGTTCCCTAACCCCCAACATCATTTATCACCTTTTCAAAGCAGCCTGCTAATCCACTTAACTCTGGGCAATCAGGTGAGAGCATTAGAAGGAAGGATGAATTTTGGCGTACAGACAAAGTCTCAAACTTTTTGTCAATAGATCGTAGGATAAATTCAACAATAGCATATTGTTGGATTTATCAATACCGTTCTACGGAGTCCTTGAATTATATTTTTAGGACACCCCTTTCTTTAGTTATTAGTCAATAACTTCTTGCCATGTTAACCTACGTGGCTGGAGATCTGCACCTGGGAAATTGAACTGAGCAATTTCTCCACCACCAAGGATTATAAAACATCTTTTATACGAACCCTGCCTATATCTACAGGACCCCCCACCCCTGGAACACCTAGGGAACACTTTAGGGATTCTGAATATGTACAAATATTGCAGATCGTCACTTCACAGTGCTCCTAGCACAAACACCGATTTTGGGAAGCACTTTCGTAGCAATGGGGGGAGGGGTAAGGGGGGGGTGAAATGTCAAACACAGGGCTGCTTTTAAATAGACCTCAGGCTTCAACAGGGCACACATGCAAGTGCAGAAAAGCTGCTGGCCTTTAAACTGCCATGCCCTATTATATGCCAGGGTCTTGAAGATAGTTTAAATCCCCCTGCCCTATTATGTCCTAGGGTCCAATAGGGGGAAGGCCATGCCAATCAAAGGGGTACCCTAACCCATAGTGTACCCTAGTGTATGTAGGTATTTTCAATGTATTCGAAGTGGAAGTGTCGTTTCAGCATAGCACTGGCCCTGGGCCTGGTTAGACGGAGCACAGGGAGAGTCAGTTACTACCAGTACCTGTCAGCAGGAAAATGGGGGGTGTCCAGGGCACAAGGATGACTTTGCAACAGCCTCGTGGAGCAAAAATAGTGCTTTGAACAAGTTCTTTTCCTCACTGGGAGCCAGTGAAGGGCACGTAGGTGTGGGGACAAATGCGTTCTTGGAGGCAAGTTCAGACTAATGTGAGCTGCCGTGTTCTGGACTACCAGAAGTTTGTTAATAAGGCATTCAGGAAGTATTAAATATAGGTCATTTCCATAGTCCAGTCTCGAGGTCATCAGTGCCTGGACGACCAATTTTTTTGCCAAAAATGAAAAACTGCAAGAACTTCTATAAAGAGTACAGTAATCCAAAACATGTGCCAACAACTGATTTAATTTGTGTTTGGAATGATAGACAGCCCAAATTCTTAACTGTTACCATTACTAGCAGATTGTGAGGGGACAGATCTGAAGGTGATCCGGATTTAAGGATGCGTATGGCTACTAAGGAGCCCTCCAAGGGGATGTGCTGGAAGCCTGAGAGTGTAGATTTAGTTGTAGTGATAGTACTAGATGGCATTACGTCTAGCAAAGCCTCTTCTTGATGAGAGCCAGAGGACAGACTGGCCTGAATACTCAGGATCTTAATTGGAAAATAGATAGCCAGCTGATCACACCAATCCACTGAGGGGGATCTGGCACAGGCCTGAGAGACTTAACTTTTTTACAACTTTAAAGATTGTCCTTGCTTTGTTTCCTGTTCCTTCTATTCTTTCTTCCAAATGTATTTGCCTAGCTATTTTAACTTCAGCATAATATTTTTGAGAGCTGCCTATTATATGCCCTTATCAATAGTATTATATTCATTCCGCCATTTTCTTTCCAAGGCTTACACCATTTCTTTTCCGCCCTGAGGCAGTCTATGAACCATGGGCTGGACAGCTTATTTCTGCATGCATTGATCAAAAATTGGTTGTGAAGTAGTGCAACAGTATCAAAATTAATGGTACGATCAAACAAAAAGATCTTCAAACATGATGGACTCTTAATTGGGTTTGCGGTCTAGTGTCCGCGGTGCGAGTGAAGCACCTTGATCTTATCTGAGCAGGAACATTTTCCCACGCTTAACTTTTGGATGGAAGAGACTCCAGAGGACTACTAAAGAATATTGCTACAATCTTATAGTAGGGAACTACTTTTACAAATGATGGTTCATTTGAAGTTGCTAAATTGAATGGTTCTACAGAGACACAAGATTAGGAATTTGGGCAAACCAGTCTCGGCTTGCAGAGGTATAGTATTCCTTGGAAGTGTAAATCTTTCATGATTTCTTTGTGTATGCATCTATGCGCTCCGTTCCCAGTGTGGCGATTACTGATACATTTGGTCCATTTCATTAATCCACACATTTGGCCATAGAGTCTATATAAATCAGGAATACGTTGAATGTGTTCACAAGGGACATTGATTGGTCGCATAGGTGCAGCCTGTTTTCTACAGGTCTGTAGAGTCTCTGGTTGGGTGCACCTTGATCTAGATTACAAACCGTGCATGTTTTATAGGTCGACATGCAGTGTAACACACACCCTGCTTAGCAATGCGAGTTTCACAAGTGTTTTTAGTATATGTTGGCGGTTTGTGCAACATTAATTCCAGTCTTGCACTGGTTATTCTACAGTGCTTCGTTGTCCACCAGGAGTTGTGACCACTGGATAACCAGGAGTGGTTATGAACTCATGGTCACACAGTACTAAGAACCCTCATTACTCTCCTAGGTGCACAGGCAGATGATCATTGTCCTGGTAAGACTTTTGAAATAACTGCGGGTTTAAACAGACACCACACCCTGGGCTGAATCTGGACCGATTCTTAAGAATATCGTGGACACTGCTGCTCACATGATTCTCTATTTGCAGCAACAAATAATATTAAACTTGAACAAAACCAGTGCTTGTAGATAACATTGTATATAATATCACACTTTACAGCACTGCCCCATCTGCAGTACACCACTCATTGTACAGCACCTCTTTTGACAAACAATATATATATATATATATATATATATATATAAAGGAAAAAAGATTTCAAAGTGTAAGTGTTTCTTTTGTTTTTGACACAAAGGACATCTGTGCAAGTGAGAAGGAAAATGTAACCACGAATGATACATTCTAACGCCTGTTATTGATCCAAAAAGGTATAACAATCCCAAAAAAGGGGGAGGAAGAAGAAAAAACTGGGTTCCCCCTCCACAATGATACTTTATGAACAAAAGAGGAACCCAGCAAGGAAAAAAACTAGACATAAACAAACTCTTCACAGCGAAAGAAATGAGAGAACAAGCATTGGCATAGCCCATAGGTCTCGCCTTGGGGACCTCATAAGTATTTAGCTATGCAGCACAATATCCTCGGTGCAACAACATTAACTGTTGCATGGCTAAACACTTATAAGTTCCCAAAGGCGAGTCCAATTGGCTATGCCAATGCTTGTTTCTATAAGTTCCTGGGGCGGAGTTGGGGAACACCCTCCAAACAAACACACCTCCCAGAGACAGGGTCACCGCGCTTGTTTTCACTGGGGGCTGCTTCGAACATGTTTTTACCAGAATTGACTTCAGTTCCCAGAATAGAAAGTGCTCCTCGTTGCTTTTCGGCGCTACTAATGGCTGAGAATACATGAAACGCAAGCAGTGTATAACTCACAACTGTTGCTCGACAGGGCTAGATGCCCAAATGCAACAGGTTCCAGGATTCCGGTGAAAACTGGAGCGTTTGAAATATCTCTCCCCTTGCCCACGTTTCCAAGGTGTCCTCCTCAAGGGCTGGGTCACTCGGAGTCCAGAAGAGCCCAATGTGGACTGCACGCGCCACACTCACTGATGGTTAAAGAGTTTAGCACCCTCTGCCCCGCTGAGGCTTCTGGGATGTTGTGTACACGTGGCCTTATCTGCAGTAGAGCAGTAAGGATGCCATGCGTCCTGGTGCAATCAAGGAACATGGCCCTCCCGACTGCTGTTGGAGTAGCAAACTACAGCAATTATGAGGGCTCATTGGACACTGGTGCCACTGCACCAATGGTAGCTATATAAACACACACTCCTCCCTCCTCGCCCTCAGCGGAAGGCGTGCTACCTACGTCTGCACATATCGTGTTAAAATGATACAAACATTAAAAAAATCAAGCATATCCATGTACACATTGTACTACAATATATTGTAGCGTGGGCACGTTTTTTGGGTGGGGCGGGGTCATGAATATATTGTTCCATCTTTAGAAATTATGCTCGTACACGATTCCTAATAGTTAAACAGGCCTTCATTCCTTAGTGTTTTTGTGTCATTTAGGAATACTTCATTACATCGTTAAGGTGCAACACACGAGAACTCTGTGATGGGCCTGTTTGAGTTAACGAGCGTGTATCATTAAACGCACCAATAATGAACCCAGCCACCTTCTTCCAAGGTTCTTGCTCCAAAAAAGCCCAAACAGACAATCTGTCCCAGTCAGACATTTGTAATGTGGAAACACATTATGTAGAAAGTTTTACTCCTTAAACTCGAGGATTAGTGCACCAGACTTTCCATTTATGCCAAGCTCTTTTAAGGGCAACTTATATTTTTCTCTACTGTTAAGAAGTGGGTACAGAGAGCCAGCCAGCTATAAAAACAATATATCCATTAAAGCATCTGGGGGCAGCATAAGGAATGGCAAATCATGTTATTGGTATTACCGGACGACCCGCGTTTTAGTGGCTTTATAGAACTTGACCATATGAAAATTATTAATATGCATTTCAAAATAACATTACTATTTGGTGTACAGTGTATATTATTCTTTGCGAAGATTTCAAACACGATGTTATGTTTCAAGCTCAACAAGTATTTAATGGTATCTATGGCGGCTGGTAGGTCCATCTGTCCCGGCGCCTCTCCACATACCATCATGGCGACGAGACCCACAGATTTCCCTGGGGACTTCTGTGTCTTTGTGAGGAAAAATTGTAAAAGCGCTTAGAAATGTTATCGAAATTCCTTCAGACGAATCTCAACTTCCCGAAACACGGAATCCGCAAATGCGAAGTCCGGGTACCCCGCTCATTTTGCGCTATTTATCACCACATGTTGTGGAGTCGCTTGTGAGATGTTTTTATATGTCAGTTTATCCATCCACCTATAAGCCTCCACATGGTAGCCTCACACGTAGCGGACAACTGTCGCTTCTGCAGCATAGTGTGTGTGACTGTGCTGGGAGTACAACCCATAACAAAAACTGTCGAGGAGGCAAGAGACGGAGACAAGAGGGGAAATGAAAAAGGGGAAATCGAAGGAAGGGGTGGGGGAAGGAGGGATTGACAGGTAGGAGCAGGACGGAAGAATGGGAAAAGGGAGGAAAATGAGATGGAGGGAGAAGTAATTGTGGGATTGAATGGGGGAGGATGGAAAAGGAAGGCATTGAGAGATGGAGTAGTAAGAGAAAAGAAGTAAAGAAAGAAGGTGTAGCGAGGAAGGGAACAAGGCAGGATGCACGAACGAGTAGATAAAAAGGATGAGTGGGTGGACAGGAGATAGGAAGGAATCAAGGATTGGTGGACCGAGTAGGGGAGAAGGAAGGAAGGAAATGAACTGTTGCCTGTGTAATGGTTAACAGATGCAGCCGTCCAAGAGAGAAATAAAACGGTACTGGAATCATTAAATGCACAGAACACTGTATTATATGTCAGGGCGCTTTGAAGTGTTGAAAGTTTTAACAGTGGGGCCCATCTGAGGCCCTTTACAGGGAAGCAGTAAACACATGAAGTACCACTAGGCCGTCCTGGCGCGGGGGGCAGCGCAGGTGCTAATGCGAGAGCGCCCCGCCCCTGGGAAACTACCATTGCACGACCCGAACCCTCTACAATCATAGGACGTTCGAAGCGCACTGTACAAGCAAACACATTTCATAAGAACAATATTTAAAAAAAAAAAAAAAAAAAAAAAAAAAATCGCTGTATAAGCAAAATCCATTCACAAGCATGTTATTAGAAAAATAATTTTTAACGTAAAAACTAATCGCATAGAGGCTGAGAGAATGACTTTGGCATGCCAAGCGATACAAAATTAAAGCAATATGGCTCTGATTAAAACATACATAGTCATGTATAATATCTGTTTAATACCACATGCGTTAATTATTAAGAAAAGTGTATGCAATGCACGCTTATACGACATGCCCATTAAAGCAGAGGAGCTTTCAAAAACATTGGTATTTTATAAAAATGTCAAAGCATAACTTAAGACACTATAAATACATATGGTGGTGAAACGATACTAGGTTACAAAAGTAAAGAATATTAAATATGAATAAAACAAAATTTCTCACACAGGTAAACTGTGTATATACATACTATATTATTGGTGTTTCAGGGATGGATATTTTATAATGAAAAAAGCTGTGAAAGTAATGGCCAGCGATGCGGAGGAAGAGATAAGAAAGGCAGATGGCGGCTGCGTGCATGCACGTAAGCTTGAGGCGAGGAAAAGCTTGTGGGTAGCACTTTGAAAACCCCCTTACTAAAAGTCGAATGCACTGCTCTAGGCTCGACCTAAAAAACCCTCACTCACCAGGGTTGCCCCTTGGTGGCATGCTTCATCATTGTCTATATAGTTACAAAACAATGGTCCAGTGGGACTCTTTCTGAACAACAGGGGCTGTTGTGTTTATCATCAGAATCATGAATTAACCCAACTATTCAATAACAGTAATGAATACAACTCTCGGACCCTTATTACAAAACATTTGTTTATATTTTCATTATATGTCGTCATCATCAGGAGCAGAACATGAAACTGCTTCCGAATGACAATATTGCAGATGATGCAATGTGTCAACAAGGTGCAAAAAAAGTGACTATATACAGGCAAAAACCTCCTTTTTACAATCCCTGGTCTTCATCCCGATCCCAATGAATCCTGTTACAATTCATTTTTATTCCCTACGCACGATCAAAACTGTAGACCAATGCATCTTTTTTATGATTTGATCATAATGGACCCAATGGGGAGCATGGACAGCATACAACTTTCAACTAATGAGATCAACAATAGAACTGGAATGAGTCAACTCTTACGATTATTAGATTTAAACTGGTAGACAAGGTGATTTGGGTTTGAGCATTTAAGATGCACCTTTGTCGTTCTTTCTTGGGTCACGTGTGGACTTGTACATTATATGGACTTGATGTTCTTGCAAACTTATGTCAAAAGGGTTGATACAAGGATAATCTAACATGAATTATAAAATTTGACTACGCATCACAAGCCTTTAATTCTAATACGGTTCATTTCCAGCGGGCAAACTAATGTGGTGTGATGTTAGAAAATGCAGCGCAAGATCAAGAAAATAAATAGTTTCATCACATTTAAGAAAGAGAGCAGATAGCTGCCATGTATATTCACTATTCTCTCCTTGGGGCTGACTGGTGTAGTACTCAGTTGATAGCTAGGATCTTTGGCAATTCATGAAAAATATGTAAAACATAGGTAATAGAAACGTCCCTAAAACTTGGATTAAGTTATCTGCCCTATCTTAATTTACGAATTATCACGATGAATTTATAGGGAGGATACAGTTCAGAGGAAAGAATCCATTGTAATACGTTACTAAGAGTCTGTTCTCATTTTAACTATTGGTCTGTTATTTATGTCGAAAGCACTTGTAAAAAGATTGTCTGACGAAGGTATTCATTGCTAAAACGTGTTAAGTTAAATAAACTTCTCAAGCAACTGCATACTGGAGTGTTGGCATATTTTACTCACAAGTGTTCTTAATAAAATAAAAATGTTTGTTAGCAATGGGCGAACAATGCCCTGCATTAATTGCCTGCTGGAATAGCTGAAGCTGGTGGGGTTACTAGGCATAGCATGGTCAAGGGGCGCATACAGTATCAACTAGATGAAGTCCCATTCACCCTTGGGTAGAGTAGAAAGGGCAATAAATACCCGCAGCCACACTTGAACAAGATGCAAACAGGAAGACAGCAGAGCCACACAATATCCTGCACCATCCATGGCAGGACAGTGGTCTGGATGCTCAAAATACCCCACCCTCACCCTTGGCCAGTGGAAGGGTGTGTGGTGGTTTGAAGGCACAACATCCCCGCCACCTTTGGGCTACAGTTTGATTGAGGAGAAGGGGGGGGGGGGGGCAGAATCAACCAAGATTATCCTATACCAAAACATACTTGCACATGGGAATGCAGGCTGGACACCAAATATCCTTACACATAAGCAAGGTGAGGGGAGGGGGTACAAATGCATTCCCTAGCCTTAAGGAAGGTGTAGGGCACTAAATCCCATCTTTCCTTGGACGGATGGGCTCAACAAATGCCACCCACTTTGTAGAGTGTGGGGGGGGACTAAATAGCCCATTGTCAATGTGGATATGGTTACAAAATGCACACTTCCTGACCCAGGGCAAGGCAAGGAGCTACTAGAAAACATCTGACTTATGGCAGGTGGGGAGTGGCGCATAATAACACCCCTGGCCTTGAGGTAGCTTGGCGACCTACGACTGTCAAGTTAAACTATTACTATAAACCCCACAATACGGTCTTCATTTCACATGTACAATACATTTATTACATAATCTAAACTAGAACTAATTACATCAATACAGACTACCCATAGATTGAATCACACTTTTAAAATCATACACCTAAAAATGCAATTCTATATGTTCAAATGTCATACTGCTTTCAACCAAAATGCTGGAGTGGAATAAACTCTTATTTAGCAATTACAGTTATGATAGATAGGGCTGCAGGTGGCAACCAGGCACCGGGCAGAAGCAGTGTCTGTAATGTTCCCCTGGCCAGTTGTTGCTAGCATAACTGTAATTATGCCCCATCTCTGCTTAAGGTTGCCCTGACATATTGGAAACGTTCTCTGCAATACACTAAGAAGGCTGTTCCATACTTAGCTAATATCCAATTACTAGGTATTTCAACTCACATGGGACTGATTACTAGCCATAGTATTCTCCACTGGACGCGGGAAGGGGTGGAAACGATAGGCAGCCTATTCATAGATGGAGTACTGGCCAGTTGTTGCGGTGTGTAGTCAATTTCATGCAAGTTACGCCCGGCTAACCAGTACGATAACCTCTGAAGTAGACTGGCCATGCAATATGCTTTAAAATCGGGGGGCCCCAGTCCTCCCTCCTCAGGTTTCAACCTAAGCTTTGCCAAGCTGATTCTCCTACGTCCCCTCCCCCATATCAAGTCTGTCAAGTCTGTCAGTAGGGTATCCAAGGTATGAAAGACACTGTGCGGAATCAGGAGTGGTAGGTTGGTAAAATAATACAAGAGTCTTGGGAGAAGGACCATCTTGGATATAGCTACTCTCCCCATTACAGAGAGGGGAAGTGATGTTCAGAATGTAACCTGGGCCTTTAGTGAGTGAATAGCTTTCATTAGGGTTCCTTCTAGCAGGTCCTAGGGCGTTCTATAAATTTGTATACCTAGATACCTAGATATTTGAAGGTATCTGGTACCACCCTCAGGGTTACAAGGCCAAAGGGGATAGGTTCTGGGTCTTCCCTATGTTCCATGTAAAATCCATGCAATTTTACTGCATTGATTGCTAACCCTGATATGGCCTCAAATTGTCTAAATATAGAGGGGATGGGTTCGAGGTCTCCCGTTAAGTCAGAAAGGTATAGTATAAGATCATCCGCATAGGCTGATACTACATGTTAAGTCCTCCCCAGGGGAATCCCCCCCACTGCTGCCTCCGCTCGGAGTTTTAGAAGGAGGGGCTCTAGGGCCAGTACAAACAGGATCGGTGAGAGGGGGCAGCCCTGTCTAGTACCTCTCGCCACCGGATATGGGTCAGAAATATGAGATCCAGTACGAGCAGTAGGGGCAGTGTACAATAGTTTGAACCATTGTATATATTTAGGTGGTATGCCAAATTTACTCAGGGCTATGAACATATATTCCCAATGTATGGTGTTGAATGCCTGATGGAGATCAAGGGAAATACACCCTGTTTTGCAAGAGAGCTTGGCGGCCGCCTCCATAAGGTACTGCAAACGGCGTATACTCAGGGATGTATTTCGAACGAAGCCACATTGGTCTAAATGGATCAGAGTAGGGAGGTAAGGGAGGAGTCGACGAGCCAAGATTTTGCTGAGTATTTCATATTCTGTAGATAGGAGGGAGAGGGGACGATACCCCGCCATGTCGCGTGGGTCCCTGTTCGGTTGAGGGAGGGATAGGACTAGTGCTTGCATAGTTGTCAATGGGAGGGTACATGTTTCCTATGCTGACTTGTATAAACATTCAAGGTGGGGAGCTAGCTTGCCTGCGTAGGTGGAGTAAAGTTCTGCTGGCAGCCGATCCAAGCTCAGGGTTTTATTGCGCGGGAGGTCCCCAATGGCTTCCTTAATTTCAGAGTTGGTGAAGGGACCCTCCAGCTCCACCTGAGCTGCCCTTGACAATGTAGGGTATTGTAGGCCGTCCAAGAACCCGTTTACCTGTTCCGGCTGTGCCGGTATGGGTGAACTGTACAGGTTCTCATAGTATTCCTTAAAGGCTTTATTATTTATTGCGGCTTGTGTATACACCACAGGGCCATCCGGCAATGCCACTTCTGGTATCGTTATCGCGGGGGGGGGGGGTTGGTCGGGGGGGGGTGTGCATCTCGTATAAGGCGTGCTAGCAAGGTGCCAGATTTGGTATTTTTTGTAAGTTCTGTTTATTAGTTGCAAAATAAACCAAACAGACATGTCGTATACATCAAAGAAAGTTTGGCACAGTATTAGCACATCTATGGCATAACTCCATCTCTTCATTTAGGAGAAAATAATAAGGTATGTACATCTATATCGAAAGTGTAAACAACAAAACGATGAACTGGGGGTCTAGTCAAATCCTGCTTACTAAGCGGAAAAATAGAGAGAAACGGGCTAAAAAAGTCCCAAAGAACAAAAAGAAGTGAAAAGAGTAAGAGAGGCAGAAAGACGAGACAACCAGATGCAATCGGGAGTGAACCTTGGAGCGGAATAATTGGATACCCATCAATTATCAATGTGATCAGTCTTATCATCAGGTTGTCCAATCCAAAATGAGATGCTTCTCTTGATCATAGAGAGCATCTGAATGAAAAGATTACACTCGTAGGTTGTCCAAGGTTGTCAAGGATTTGGAATGGAAAAACAAACCATAGTTGGATGATAGGATAATTGACAGGAGTGCAGTGCTAACAAGAAACAGTGAGGTGGTGTGTTAAAATAGAATTGCGAGTAAACACTAACAATTTATTACGTGTCTCGCATCCTAATTAAAACAACAGTGCAGAAAGGCAGTATTAAACAAATGACTGCCGTATAAAGGTCGACATGTTTCAGCCAAATGAGATACAATCACCTCTGAGGCTTTCTTCAGGACCTATGTTGTTATTTATCTAGCTACTGCAGTAAAGTGAAAAACACGTATAGTGATAAACATATAGATAAAGACAAACAAGTACATTTATCTCACTATCATGTGAAGATGGCACATTGTACCACTTTAAGTGTATCCTCCGTCTCAAAAGGATGCTGCGTGCATCTGCCAAGAAAGCAAAATTGAAATTGTCTCAAAACAGGAAAAATAAAAGATAGAAGCACTTTTTTTGTCCTAAACAGAAAACTAACATTGTATTAGATGTTAGAAGGCTTACCCGTAATGATCGGGGAGCAGACCTCACCTCGCCCGGATCCTGATTCCAGACTAAGAGGCCCCGCTCTATATAAAAAGAAAAGATGAACTACCAATATCTGGAAGGCAATCGATGCAAAATCCAAAGTAAGAGTATATGCTAGTGTAATATACTACTAGCTACAAAAACTGGTAGCCTGCAACTAGGAATAAAACCACGTAGTGTGTCATGCCAAACAAAAGGAAACTCCCCAACAGGAAGTGAAAAAGGCTTAAAAAAATGGGAGATGGAATGCCAAATGTGCACCAAACATGAAATTTCATGCATACTGAAACACCTGCACCTCTTAGGGGCATTAGTGCATGGGTTCGCATAATGATGTTAAAAAATGGTGTACAGTCTGCATGTCGAAAGCTTTATCAAGGAGTAACTTTACCAGGGAAAAGACATGTAGAAAGGTCTCATTTCTTCGTGAAACGAAGATGTTATGGTAAAAACCGCCCGATATTTTTCTTAAGTAAAAGAACTTAAGCAGTGACTCCGGTGCTTACCTCTCCGTCGTTGCCTCGTTGCGGCACCAGAATCAGGAGGGAGGTAACCGTGACTGCAAAGACGGCGTTCTAATAAAGCCGCCAAATCTCATCAGGGCAACGTGCGAGTGAGTGTGGATTGGTCCGTCAACCCTGTATCCGGAAAACCAAACCGGACTACAGGGTGACGTCATAATGGCCGATTGTGTAGTTCCTCAAGGTTGCTGGGATGTAAACGTATGCGTATCCAGTGCAGTGGCATGGCAAAAACAGCGAAACAGAATCTTATATTATTATTATTAAAGCCGCCTATGCCCATCAACTGTCAAGCACGGAATCATGCTGGCTGTGGCGACAACTTAGTTAACAAAACTGTAAAAGACTACAAAGTGATGTCATAATGGCCGCTGGTGTAGTCTGTTTCTGTTTGCTGACGAGACTACTAAGCTGGAAATGCGTGCGTGCTCGATATCAATACTCGAAAGGTAAAATGCCCATGCTTGCTATTGAGGTGTTAAACGTGTGTATCTACAACTGACAAATGTATACCTCTCTGCGACCACAAAACCTCTCATTTATAATTGAAAAGACGTCATGTCAAATATTGGGGCATGCCAGTAGTGGAAGTGTAAAGGACTACAGGATGACATCACAGAGTAGGCTTGAGTAGTTCATTAGCTATGCTGGAAAAAAGACTCGCACTATAAATAGTGAATATATCAGAGATAAGAGAGTCATGATGTTTGATGTTGAAAGTGTGTTGGTAATGAACAAAGAATAATGCAAAGAGGCAAGTGCTATTTAGTAGCATGTGGGGAAGAAAACAGGTACCCTGATATTAAAGCATGCTCTAAGAAGACACCAAAATATTTCATAGGGTGGTCCAAGGAATTTCATCATTTAACCCCCTCACATCGCTCTGTAATTTGAACACCCATTTTTGTTCTTTCATAAACAGGTATTTAGTGGTGTCAACAATGTGTGATGGTATCAATGGTTTTTCGAGCACTGTCCAGGAAAAATCGTCTGCTGTATGATTCTGATCAGCGAAATGTCTAGTAAGTTTAGTCGTTGATCTTCTGCACCTGAAGGAACTCTTATGTTCTACCATGCGAGTCCTTACTTTCCGGGTTGTCATACCCACATACTTGCATTGGCAGGGATAAGTAATTAGGTAGATCAGATTGTCACTGTTGCAGTTGGTGAACCTCTTCAGCAGCCAGGGTCTGTTCGTACCTATATCGATAGAGGTAGTGTGTTTCGTTTGTGGACAAACGGAGCAGTTGCCACAAGGGAAGTGGCCAGCCACTGCCGGGAGTTCCCAGAGCGTGCCTACTGATCTCTGGGGCAAAGTTTTGGGGCGGGTGTGTACCAACCGGTCTCGTATGTTACTAGACCTCTTAAAAGAGAACAGAGGGGTTGCCAAAGATCCATCACAAGAAGACAAAATCCGCCAGTGTTTCCTTACGCTTTTTTGTATTTTATTCGCCATTGTACTGAATGTGGTAACAAAGGTCATGCGTTCAAGAGTAGGTCTCTCAATTGCAGGTTCCAAAAGTGCCTCGCGATGATTGTTAGTGGCCCGCTTGAAGGAGCGTTTCACTAGCCTAGGAGGATAGTGTCTCGAGATCAATTGTTCAGTGAGGACCTCAGCATGTTTTTTGAAAGTATTCACAGTTGAACAGTTCCTACGGACCCGCAGGAACTGTCCAAATGGTAAATTGTCCCTCAACGATTTTGGGTGTTGACTGTCATACCTTAATAAGGAATTACGAGACATTGGTTTCCGATAGAGCTCACTTTCTAGACCTGTGGGTGTAACAAAAATGGACAGGTCTAAAAATGCTAGCCTTTTGTCATTGATCTCAACTGTGAACTTTAAGAACTGATTTCTCGTGTTCAGCCATTGATGAAAGAGAAGAATAGACGCACGGTCTCCTCTCCAGACCACCAGCACATCATCAATATAGCGTTTCCACAGTCGGATGGAATCAAGAAACGGATTGGTGGAATTAAAGATGTGTTGCTGTTCATAGGAATGGACATAAAGATTGGCCAGACTCGGCGCAAAAATACTGCCCATACTGGTCCCGGAAACTTGGAGGTAGATCTGGTCTTCAAATTTAAAGAAGTTGTCTTTCATGGCAAGTTTGGCTAGTGCCATAATAAAGTGTACAGGGGTAATAGAATCCAATTCAGTCTCAAGTAGAATAGTAGATACTGTGTCCAAAGTCTCATCCTGGGGGATGGAGGTGTAAAGCGCCTCAACATCAAAAGAGACTAAGAGATCCGTACTGGTATCAAAATCGATGGTGGGTAACAGACGTAATACGTCTTTCGTGTCCTTGAGATACGTGGGCATCTTGCTGACAATAGGTCTCAAGAAGTGGTCCACGAAGGTGGAAAGAGGTTCCAATATAGCTCCTTGGCCCGAAATGATGGGTCTGCCAGGCGGTGGTCTTTGTGCCTTATGTATCTTCGGTAAAATATAGAAGTACGGCATGATGGGAAATTTGGTTTGTAAAAACTGGGATTCTTTAGCTGTAATCCAACCTTCGCAGAGTGCTTCCTCCGCCATATCACTAATAGTACGCTGTAATCTATTAGTGGGATCTTCCGCCAGTGGTAAGTAGAAGCGGCGATCTTCCAATTGTCTCAAGCATTCAGTTCTGTAATCGGATGTGTCTAGAATCACTATGGCACCGCCCTTGTCCGCTGGTTTTATGGTGATCAGAGTGTCTGCGGACAAGTCTCGAAGGGCCCTTTGTTCACCCAAGGGTAAGTTAGTGTATGAGGATTTATGACTCGTAGAGAGTAAGGTGACGTCTCTTTTAACTGCTTCTTCAAAGGTTAGAACAGCCGGCGGAACCGTATGACTGGGGGGATTAAACACTGAGCGTTTCTTGAGGCCAGTGTTCATATCAGTTTCTTCATCTTCGGTCAGTTCCTTATCTTTGAAAAAGTAATGTAGTCTCAATTTCCGAAAGAATCGTGCCAATTCGCACTGTGTCTGAAAAGGATCCCCATCAAAGGTGGTGACAAACCCGAGACCTCTATTCAGAACTGATTCTTCATCCCTGGTGAGTGTCTTGGAGCTAAGGTTAACAATCAGGTCTGATGGGGGCTGATTGTTAACCTTAGCTCCAAGACACTCACCAGGGATGAAGAATCAGTTCTGAATAGAGGTCTCGGGTTTGTCACCACCTTTGATGGGGATCCTTTTCAGACACAGTGCGAATTGGCACGATTCTTTCGGAAATTGAGACTACATTACTTTTTCAAAGATAAGGAACTGACCGAAGATGAAGAAACTGATATGAACACTGGCCTCAAGAAACGCTCAGTGTTTAATCCCCCCAGTCATACGGTTCCGCCGGCTGTTCTAACCTTTGAAGAAGCAGTTAAAAGAGACGTCACCTTACTCTCTACGAGTCATAAATCCTCATACACTAACTTACCCTTGGGTGAACAAAGGGCCCTTCGAGACTTGTCCGCAGACACTCTGATCACCATAAAACCAGCGGACAAGGGCGGTGCCATAGTGATTCTAGACACATCCGATTACAGAACTGAATGCTTGAGACAATTGGAAGATCGCCGCTTCTACTTACCACTGGCGGAAGATCCCACTAATAGATTACAGCGTACTATTAGTGATATGGCGGAGGAAGCACTCTGCGAAGGTTGGATTACAGCTAAAGAATCCCAGTTTTTACAAACCAAATTTCCCATCATGCCGTACTTCTATATTTTACCGAAGATACATAAGGCACAAAGACCACCGCCTGGCAGACCCATCATTTCGGGCCAAGGAGCTATATTGGAACCTCTTTCCACCTTCGTGGACCACTTCTTGAGACCTATTGTCAGCAAGATGCCCACGTATCTCAAGGACACGAAAGACGTATTACGTCTGTTACCCACCATCGATTTTGATACCAGTACGGATCTCTTAGTCTCTTTTGATGTTGAGGCGCTTTACACCTCCATCCCCCAGGATGAGACTTTGGACACAGTATCTACTATTCTACTTGAGACTGAATTGGATTCTATTACCCCTGTACACTTTATTATGGCACTAGCCAAACTTGCCATGAAAGACAACTTCTTTAAATTTGAAGACCAGATCTACCTCCAAGTTTCCGGGACCAGTATGGGCAGTATTTTTGCGCCGAGTCTGGCCAATCTTTATGTCCATTCCTATGAACAGCAACACATCTTTAATTCCACCAATCCGTTTCTTGATTCCATCCGACTGTGGAAACGCTATATTGATGATGTGCTGGTGGTCTGGAGAGGAGACCGTGCGTCTATTCTTCTCTTTCATCAATGGCTGAACACGAGAAATCAGTTCTTAAAGTTCACAGTTGAGATCAATGACAAAAGGCTAGCATTTTTAGACCTGTCCATTTTTGTTACACCCACAGGTCTAGAAAGTGAGCTCTATCGGAAACCAATGTCTCGTAATTCCTTATTAAGGTATGACAGTCAACACCCAAAATCGTTGAGGGACAATTTACCATTTGGACAGTTCCTGCGGGTCCGTAGGAACTGTTCAACTGTGAATACTTTCAAAAAACATGCTGAGGTCCTCACTGAACAATTGATCTCGAGACACTATCCTCCTAGGCTAGTGAAACGCTCCTTCAAGCGGGCCACTAACAATCATCGCGAGGCACTTTTGGAACCTGCAATTGAGAGACCTACTCTTGAACGCATGACCTTTGTTACCACATTCAGTACAATGGCGAATAAAATACAAAAAAGCGTAAGGAAACACTGGCGGATTTTGTCTTCTTGTGATGGATCTTTGGCAACCCCTCTGTTCTCTTTTAAGAGGTCTAGTAACATACGAGACCGGTTGGTACACACTCGCCCCAAAACTTTGCCCCAGAGATCAGTAGGCACGCTCTGGGAACTCCCGGCAGTGGCTGGCCACTTCCCTTGTGGCAACTGCTCCGTTTGTCCACAAACGAAACACACTACCTCTATCGATATAGGTACGAACAGACCCTGGCTGCTGAAGAGGTTCACCAACTGCAACAGTGACAATCTGATCTACCTAATTACTTATCCCTGCCAATGCAAGTATGTGGGTATGACAACCCGGAAAGTAAGGACTCGCATGGTAGAACATAAGAGTTCCTTCAGGTGCAGAAGATCAACGACTAAACTTACTAGACATTTCGCTGATCAGAATCATACAGCAGACGATTTTTCCTGGACAGTGCTCGAAAAACCATTGATACCATCACACATTGTTGACACCACTAAATACCTGTTTATGAAAGAACAAAAATGGGTGTTCAAATTACAGAGCGATGTGAGGGGGTTAAATGATGAAATTCCTTGGACCACCCTATGAAATATTTTGGTGTCTTCTTAGAGCATGCTTTAATATCAGGGTACCTGTTTTCTTCCCCACATGCTACTAAATAGCACTTGCCTCTTTGCATTATTCTTTGTTCATTACCAACACACTTTCAACATCAAACATCATGACTCTCTTATCCCTGATATATTCACTATTTATAGTGCGAGTCTTTTTTCCAGCATAGCTAATGAACTACTCAAGCCTACTCTGAGATGTCATCCTGTAGTCCTTTACACTTCCACTACTGGCATGCCCCAATATTTGACATGACGTCTTTTCAATTATAAATGAGAGGTTTTGTGGTCGCAGAGAGGTATACATTTGTCAGTTGTAGATACACACGTTTAACACCTCAATAGCAAGCATGGGCATTTTACCTTTCGAGTATTGATATCGAGCACGCACGCATTTCCAGCTTAGTAGTCTCGTCAGCAAACAGAAACAGACTACACCAGCGGCCATTATGACATCACTTTGTAGTCTTTTACAGTTTTGTTAACTAAGTTGTCGCCACAGCCAGCATGATTCCGTGCTTGACAGTTGATGGGCATAGGCGGCTTTAATAATAATAATATAAGATTCTGTTTCGCTGTTTTTGCCATGCCACTGCACTGGATACGCATACGTTTACATCCCAGCAACCTTGAGGAACTACACAATCGGCCATTATGACGTCACCCTGTAGTCCGGTTTGGTTTTCCGGATACAGGGTTGACGGACCAATCCACACTCACTCGCACGTTGCCCTGATGAGATTTGGCGGCTTTATTAGAACGCCGTCTTTGCAGTCACGGTTACCTCCCTCCTGATTCTGGTGCCGCAACGAGGCAACGACGGAGAGGTAAGCACCGGAGTCACTGCTTAAGTTCTTTTACTTAAGAAAAATATCGGGCGGTTTTTACCATAACATCTTCGTTTCACGAAGAAATGAGACCTTTCTACATGTCTTTTCCCTGGTAAAGTTACTCCTTGATAAAGCTTTCGACATGCAGACTGTACACCATTTTTTAACATCATTATGCGAACCCATGCACTAATGCCCCTAAGAGGTGCAGGTGTTTCAGTATGCATGAAATTTCATGTTTGGTGCACATTTGGCATTCCATCTCCCATTTTTTAAGCCTTTTTCACTTCCTGTTGGGGAGTTTCCTTTTGTTTGGCATGACACACTACGTGGTTTTATTCCTAGTTGCAGGCTACCAGTTTTTGTAGCTAGTAGTATATTACACTAGCATATACTCTTACTTTGGATTTTGCATCGATTGCCTTCCAGATATTGGTAGTTCATCTTTTCTTTTTATATAGAGCGGGGCCTCTTAGTCTGGAATCAGGATCCGGGCGAGGTGAGGTCTGCTCCCCGATCATTACGGGTAAGCCTTCTAACATCTAATACAATGTTAGTTTTCTGTTTAGGACAAAAAAAGTGCTTCTATCTTTTATTTTTCCTGTTTTGAGACAATTTCAATTTTGCTTTCTTGGCAGATGCACGCAGCATCCTTTTGAGACGGAGGATACACTTAAAGTGGTACAATGTGCCATCTTCACATGATAGTGAGATAAATGTACTTGTTTGTCTTTATCTATATGTTTATCACTATACGTGTTTTTCACTTTACTGCAGTAGCTAGATAAATAACAACATAGGTCCTGAAGAAAGCCTCAGAGGTGATTGTATCTCATTTGGCTGAAACATGTCGACCTTTATACGGCAGTCATTTGTTTAATACTGCCTTTCTGCACTGTTGTTTTAATTAGGATGCGAGACACGTAATAAATTGTTAGTGTTTACTCGCAATTCTATTTTAACACACCACCTCACTGTTTCTTGTTAGCACTGCACTCCTGTCAATTATCCTATCATCCAACTATGGTTTGTTTTTCCATTCCAAATCCTTGACAACCTTGGACAACCTACGAGTGTAATCTTTTCATTCAGATGCTCTCTATGATCAAGAGAAGCATCTCATTTTGGATTGGACAACCTGATGATAAGACTGATCACATTGATAATTGATGGGTATCCAATTATTCCGCTCCAAGGTTCACTCCCGATTGCATCTGGTTGTCTCGTCTTTCTGCCTCTCTTACTCTTTTCACTTCTTTTTGTTCTTTGGGACTTTTTTAGCCCGTTTCTCTCTATTTTTCCGCTTAGTAAGCAGGATTTGACTAGACCCCCAGTTCATCGTTTTGTTGTTTACACTATAGATTTAGGGGATTAGAACTGTGGCAGGTCATTAAAATTTCCCTTAGACCCTACAAAGAATCTTTTCTAGTGCCATCTATATCGAAAGACATCTTACAGTTGGTGAAAGCATTACACAAAGCCGCATTTAACGGAATGATATTATCTGTACTCAGCACAGTCCCGTCGTAGGGATTCATCGTTCCAACACCCCTAGTAGAACCCAATCCTGGGCACTCCCGGCCATCCCAAACCCGGCATATTACATTCCAATCAGCATAGTTCCATAACACCCCATCTCTTTAGAATCCAGCCCCACTGATATTGCGGGAACCCAGAACCTCTCCGGAAAGTCGGCTCCTCCTACTCTGTTGCGGGGTTCGTCCGCGGGTGTGCAGTAAATAGCACTTTAGGGGCCCACAGATATCTTTGGGCCTGGAGGTGCTCGGCAACAATTCCGCATATGTAGTGAGTTGTTCCTGACAATACACTAAATCGTCCATCCAGTGCTTGAACTTAGGCGCCCGCCCTCTGCCCCAGCGGTACGTCACACGCCTCTTTGCCAGAAGCAGCGCAAGTGCCACATATTTACGCCACACCGCTTTTAATGGTTTAACAAATCCAAGTAGAGCCAATAGGGGTGTGGGCTCAATATGAGCATCTACCATCAAATCTAAAGCATCAAAAACCTGCTTCCAATAGTCATGTACTGCCGGGCATTACCAGGCTAAGTGTAAAAAATCTGCACCCGGCGCCCGACACCTGTCACAATTGTCTGCAGCCCTCAGATTATACTTAGACATCATAGCCGGGGTGTAGTACAATCTATGTAAGAATTTGTCATGAATTATACGCAGCCTACTGCTAGCCGATACCTGCGCTGTCTGCAGGGAGCAGAACTCCCATTGCTCATCCGACAGCTCAAAGCCCAATTCTGTGTCCCAGCACATCCTAGCTAGCGCAGATGGCTCCTTTCTTTGTGTGTGTATTGTGCGATATATCAATGATACTAAGCGTTTGGCTGTCACGCTCTTAAGAGTCAGCTGTAGCGGAGCAAGCTCCGGGGGCTCAGCCGGGAAGCTCGGAGTAAGGGAGCGGATGCCCTGTCCAAGACGAATGTATAAAAACACATCGAGCGGGGTCTGCTGTAAGCCCTGAAAAACATGCTCACTTGTCCGAAATTGACCATCATGATACAGATCCCCCCCAAGTTTTAATGTGCGCACGTTCCGCAAATTTATGAAACACTGGTTCTTGAAGCAAGGGCATGCTGGGGTGGTATACGAGAGGCATCAGCGGGGAATAGAGCATAGGGACATTCAACAAACCACTTATGCGCTGCCATGCTGCCACAGTACAGTGAAGAACCAGGCTATTTAAGCCTGGCGGCGCAGGGTACGCCTGAAATCTTCTGAGTTCGCCTTCCAAATTACAGAGACACGGAACACCCTGTCTGGCATAGGAACTTCAATTTATTTAGCTGCAGCTAGGTACAGTTGTCCTAGAAGTACATCAGTGGTAGGTTCTCAGGAGACTGCCACTTCAATCCGTGGCTCAGTCTTTTGTAGCGCTTGAATCCCCTAAAGCAACAACCCCCACAATGTGCAATAAAAATACAAATCATCCACAAGAAAACATTCTTTGTACAAGAGACAGGATAATGGGTAATAGAAATTCCTTCCCCAAGGTCGTGTTCTCTACCCGACCCTATAGGTCAGGTGGCATAGCCATTCCTTGGTTAAATTAATTTACGACAGGACGTGTTTGCGTGTTGAAGATGGTGATTCGTAAAACAACT
Source organism: Triturus cristatus (assembly GCF_964204655.1). Taxonomy (NCBI): domain Eukaryota; kingdom Metazoa; phylum Chordata; class Amphibia; order Caudata; family Salamandridae; genus Triturus; species Triturus cristatus. The sequence continues at coordinate 808,433,123 of NC_140592.1, read as the reverse complement.
GGAGAGGCAGAGAACGGTCACCAAGGGTCAATAGATGGTTATCTGGGGAATTAGTTGCTTCGAGCCAGGTCTCAGAATGGACTTAGCTCAGGGAAACAGGAAAGGTCGTGTAATATGTGCAACAGTATAGAACGTGAAAGAAACGCTATAAAGGTTGAAGGGGCCTGAGTGAGGGCAACAGCATAATGGTGTTACAATGTAAGATAGGGCCGTATTTGAATTTCCTCAACAGGCAACCGTAGTCGACGGCTGCTCAGACCCTCCTCTTGCCATTACTCAGGCAAAGAAGCCAGAGGCTGTTATTAATCTGAATCGACTTCAGTAGCCATGAAATCTACAAGCTGTTGTTGCAGCATTACCTTTGTGTCCGCTGCTTTCTGTGCCACCGGATTTGGAACACACAGGGTGGCGCAGAGCCCGCATATAGCTGGACCACATTGTAGGCAAAGGCAACATGAGAAGAGAATAGCCAAAGTCGCTCCGACAAAGGTAAGAATCTTCCATCCCCATGTAGGCAGTAGTCCCCCAAACCCTCCCATCAGAGACCAATTCCCTTCATCCTGGTGAACGGACTCAGCGATCTTATGTAGCTTAGAGATGGCTTGGTATACTGTAGGGGCGTTGTCTGGAATAAAAATGCAGCAGCTAGATCCGATCAATCTGCATACGCCCCCACGGTCAGCAAGGATGATATCTAATACCATGCTATTCTGAAGCATAACAAGGCGGTCAGCAGCGAGTTCTGTAGTGATGTTACTCAAAGCTCCAGCTGTTTCATTGACAGTGGCTTCTACAACTCAAATTAGTTGTCTTATGTCTCTACTGTTGGCTATTGAGCCCCAGAATGGAAGGAGTCCTTTCAAGACATCCCCGACTTCCTGTCCTGATGTATCCTGGCCAGACGCCACCCCTCTTTTCTGTAAATGATGCTTGGCATCTGATATATATGTAGGGGGCAACAACCTAGCGATATAACAAGTGCCTCTCCAATTACCAGGTAGAGAAGTGTAAGCCTTATTTCCACACACGAAGTATGTATTACGTGAGGGAACCATACGAGGCCAATCTGTCCCATTCAATGTCACAATATGTTGGCAATTGCTTGTACCTTTATATTCTCACCCTCCTTTCCTAATACAGAATGGTGCTTGTCCAGGTACCACTATAAAAGTTTGTCCTTTTCGAGAGGTTCTATTATAGGGCAGAAAATACAAATCCGTAGATTTGGTTTGGCGATCAGCATATTCGGACTTCTCACTATCCGTCCCATATACCCTTTTTCTGTCTCGCCAACATAAATGGTATAGATGTACTCCCAAGCTCCTTACTTCTCGAGTATCCCCATCTCCAGAAAATACCCAACTGGCGCTCAATTCCCACCATGCACTACAAGAGCCATTAAATGAAAAAGGAAGGGTAATGTATGGCATTCCAGTATTCACCGAACTTGGCAAAAGACCACAAACCCAACAGTTCGTCGCATTAGTGGCCAATTGATGTTGGTGTAGCATGGAAACAAATGTGTTGTTGCGGAATTCACTCCTTCTTGACTCAACATGAGGTGGTAGAGTGCCATGTGTATGCATTTCAACCGTAACTTTGGGAGTAGGTTGTGTAAAAACTACGTGTAGTCCCCATCCTATACAAGACAATATAATACATATCAAAATCAATATTATTAAAACCACTATAAAATGATTATGCAATAATTTACAATGCTTTGTGCTCCTTGTTTGTATTTTGTCCATTCCCTTGTTAACAGTCATTTCCAGCTCTAAATATTGCCCGTGACGGGAGGTTGCTTCACTCAGCTGTGATTGTCTGTAGTTCTTTATACTTTCCTACAAGTCCCACAGGCCTAGAGCCACATCTTGGGTCACAATTCTGAGACTTACGATCACGGCCCTGCAATCATGTGGAAATCGGGATAAAGACAAAAGTCAATGAAGCACTATTGAGGTATTTTGTTCAGTCTGGGCCTCAAATCGTACCTCCGGGAACCAGGTACAGTTTGCTCTTGAAAAAGGAGATGTGGATTAGTAGTGTCCAATTTCACTGCTGGTGGTATAGCTGTCTAGAGGACCTCGTCGTCGTCTTGTCCTGCTCCGGCAAAGTCTAGGCGTGCATCGCTGAATAGTCCAAATCTTGGAACTCTTCCGGTTTCAGAGTCACTAATTCGTTTATGAACCCATTGATCATAAGGCAATGGTAGGGGCACTTTCTTGCAATGTACCCCATGTACCCAGTTCTTTTTGCCGACCACCTTTACTGCAGTACGCGTCGTCAGTAGCACCTGACGAGGTTCTCTCCAGCGAGGTTCCAAGTTCTTTGACCTCTGGAAGTTTTTGACACAGACCCAGTCTCCCGGCCGTATGGTGTGACCAGGATCCATTGAAGCCTGGGGCAAAGTATCTTGTACCTGTTGGTGAAGGACACGTAACTTAGTGGTTAGATCATGTAAATAGTCAATCAACAATGGATGCTCTATCTCTGAGTATTTCTTTGGCCTTGGGACTCCCCAAACATTTGCAGGGCGTCCAAAGACAACCTCATAAGGACTAAGCCCCATACGGGAATGGGTGGTTGTTCTGGTGGATAAGAGAGCCAAGGGCAAGGCATCAGGCCAGGCAAGACCCGTGCTGGCTTGTATTTTCGCCAGCTTAAGCTTAAGGGTGCCATTATAGCATTCCACCAAACCTGTTGACTGAGGATGGTTTGCTGCGTGGAATTTCTGCTGAATGCCAAGGCCTGTACATACTTTCTGCATGATCTGACCCACAAACTCACTTCCGTTGTCACTCCAAATAATTCTCGGTAACCCAAATCTTGGCAGAAACTCCTTCAAAAGGACTTTTGCCATGGATAGAGCAGTATTATCTTTCAGGGGATAGGCCTCTTCCCATCGGGAGAAGGCACATACCACAACAAGAAAGTACTTCAGATTGTTACATCGTTCCATGTGGATGTAATCTATTTGTAAAACCTCAAAAGGGTAAGTTGGGGGAGCAAAGTGTCCTGCTCGTGTTGGTGTTCCCTTCCCCGGGTTATGCATTAAGCATACAATACAATGCTTAACCAGATTGTCTGCACATTTAGGGATCCCCACATTCTTCCATACCGGAGCCAGAAGCTTGCATATACCCTTAGCGCTAATATGGGCTGGACCATGTGCCATGGTAACTACTGGGAGTACATAAGCATCTGGTAACAACCAGCGTTGATGTTCTGACAAGTCTGTCCAGCACCCTGTCACATCCAATCTTCCTATACTTTCTTTCCACGTACTCAATTCTTTCTCTGTGGCCTCTGCCTGGATCGTTTCCGCACTGTCCACAGTATTCTCACACATCCTTCCTTGTGCAACCCATCTAGCAGAGCCCGCAACATACATGCGGCTTGTAGTGTCTCTAGCTGTCTCTTTCGCTATGTGGTCTTCGAAAGCATTTCCTTGACCTACATCATCAGTGATCTTCTTATGTGCACTACACTTCACAATCGCTATCTGAGTGGGCAAGGTGAGTGATTCAAGGAGGTCATTTACCAATTGGCCATGCTGTATCTTAGTGCCATGGCATGTGAGAAACCCTCTTTCCTTCCACAAGCGGCCAAAACTATGGGCCACTCCAAACGCATACGGACTATCAGTATACACATTCACCCTTTTTCCTTCAGCCAACACACAAGCTCTAGTCAGTGCTATCAATTCAGCTGCCTGGGCTGAGTTATGTATAATATGCGCTGTTTCTACAATAGTGTATAAGGTAGTGACTGCATAGGCTGAGGTCGTTTCACCATTGGGAAGCTTAAAACAAGAACTGTCCACCCATAAGGTCCCATCCGGGTCCGGGAGTGGAGTATCCTTTAAATCAACTCTGCCTTTTGTCTCTTCCTCCGTGCAGAGGAAGCAGTCGTGTTGCTCCTGAGTGTCATTTTCTACTGGAATTGGCAGCAATGTTGCCGGGTTCAAGGTATTACATCGTTTAATGTGTATGTGGCTAGCCAAGAGCGTTAATTCGTACCCCGAAAGGCGGGCACTCGTGAGGTGTTGAGTCTTTGTTCTGTTTAGGAGGGTGTCTACTGCATGCGGTACCATAACCATAAGGGTATTATCTAATACCAATCCAGCAGACTGGCAAATGGAAACTGCCGCTGCTGCTGTAGCCCTCAAACAGCTAGGTAATGCCTTGGCCACTGGATCTAACGTGGCCGAAAAATAGGCACAGGGGCGTTGCTTGTTCCCAAATCGTTGCGTTAAAACTGATAACGCGCAACCTTCTTTCTCATGAACATAGAGTGTGAAAGGCTTACTGTAATCAGGAGTACCTAACACAGGGGCAGAGCACAAGGCAGTGCGTAAATCAGTGAAACTTTTCTGACATTCCGCAGTCCATGGAAGCGGGTGTGGTGTATCTTTAAGAGTGAGTGCCAACAAGGGTTTTGCCAGGAGGGAAAAATTGGGGATCCATTGTCTACAATAAGAGGTAATACCTAAGAAGGCACGCACCTCTTTTTTTTTGCGTACATGGAATAGGCATTTGGGCAATTGCTTGGATACGTTCTGGGGTCAATCGCCGTCCCTCCTTTGACAGATGACCTAGGTAGGTAACCTCTTGGCAGCAATATTGCAATTTTGATGGTGAAACCTTGTGGTTGTGGTCAGATAAGTGGCATAGCAGTGAAATGGTAGCCTTTTTACAAGTGTCTTCAGAATCTGCTGCAACCAACAGGTCATCCACATATTGAATGAGAGTGGCCCCTTGTGGTAAACACAAAGTATCGAGCTGCGATTTCAATGCTTGACTATAAATGGAGGGGCTCTCGCAATAGCCTTGAGGAGCTCGCTTGAACCGGAAGCTTCGGCCTGCTAAGGAGAAGCCAAAAATATCCCTACTTTTCTCAGCAATGGGAATGCTGAAGAAAGCATTTTTTAGGTCAATGACGGAAAACCAGGAAGCTGAGGCTGGTATCATTGTCAGCAGGGCATTAATATCCGGGACAACAAGGAATTGAGGTATCACAATCTTGTTGACCTCTCTGAGATCAATCACAAAACGATAGACAGGTGGCTGAGAAGGGTTGGTTCGTTTAAAAACAGGCAGAACAGGGCTATTGCATACATTCCCCTAGTCTCTTCGACCACATCGTTTTGTACCAAATCATGAAATATAGTCAAAAGAGCTTTTTCGCCGTCACTGGAAATGTTATACTGTGGAATGCGAGGAAATTTAGTATTAGGCTTGAGCGTTACAATGTAGGGAGGAATCCGCAGGAGGCCCACATCATTGGGGCCGGTGGCCCAGAGGGTGGCTGGAAGAGATTGTAATTCAGGGGGAAGCTGATCTTTAGACAAATACATCAGTGAGGTCAATTTCTTACCTAAGGTAAGACGTACACCAGAAGGGGAACAGTGTAATGTTGCATACAATCTCTTCACTAAATCCAAGCCCAACAACGCGCGGATCGACGCTATCTTTGTCCCCTCCACCGACTGTGCGGGCATCCAGGACGTCCAAATCCTTCCTAGAGGGATATCCGATCACTCACCTGTCCTCCTGGGGCTGGGCTCCCCGCCCCAGGGGGCCCGGCAGATGTGGCACTTCAACGCCTGGTTTCTCCAGGATCGGAAGCTCTGCAAGGGGGTGGGATCCGCGTTGGTGCAGTACTTTGGCGACAACGACGGGTCAGTCTCATCGGCGGGGACCCTCTAGGAGGCGGGTAAGGCCACCGTCAGGGGGGCCGCCAAGGCGCTGGTGGTGCGCCGCCGTCAGACGCAGCTCCAACAACTCACTGCCTGCGAGGCCCGGGTGTTGCGTTTGGAGCAATCGCTACCCGCGGATGGAGATCCGGCTGTAGATAGACAGCTGCGGCTTTTACGGGAGGAGATTCGCCAGCGGTCGTTAGACGCGGCTAAACTCCTCTGGCAGTCCTCGGTGGCACGGGTCTACGGGTGGGGTGATAAGAATGGTGCTCTGTTACACCGGCTGCTTACGTACTCGGTGGCGTCGCGTATTATCCCGGCGGTCACTGATTCGGAGGGCCGGCTTCAGTCCTCCTCCGTGGCCATGGCAAACGCCTTTGCTCAATATTATGCGCAGTTATACCGTGCCCGGGCGCCGGAACTGTCCCTAGCTTCGCTACTTGCAGCTCATAATTTAAAGCTTCCTTGCCTTCGGTCCAGTGATTGGGAGAGCCTGGAGGAACCCATCTCTCTAGAGGAGATTGGGGAGGCGATAGGGCGCACATCCGCGGGAAAGACCCCGGGACCGGATGGATTCCCTCAAGAATTTTATGCCGCCTACAAGGACCTTCTGACACCTCGGTTGAAAGCCCTGTATGCCGAGGCGGTTAAACGCGGCTCCTTTCGCCCAGAGGCCGACATGGCCACGATTGTGGTTTTGCCCAAGTCCACACCACCCTCTTGTGATAGGTCGGCTTATCGGCCGATTTCCCTCATTAATACAGATATCAAAATCTACGCGGCGGTCCTGGCGCAGAGGCTTCGGCCCTTCTTGCCGCACCTGGTCCATCCTGACCAATGTGGCTTCATGCCGGATCGGGGTACTCGCCACTGCCTGCGTCGCCTCCATGTGGCTCTGGCTCACCGCCACCGCATATCCCCATATCTCACGCTCCTACTCGCCGACTTCGAGAAGGCTTTTGATTCGGTTGGGTGGCCCTATCTATTCGAAGTCCTGGCTCAGATGGGTTTCGGCCCCAAGTTTGTCGGAATGGTGCGGGTCCTTTACGCGCGTCCTCGTGCTAGAGTGCTAGTTAATGGGGCATTGTCGCGGCCGTTTCGGATCGGCCGGGGGACGCGGCAGGGGTGCCCGCTGTCGCCCCTCCTCTTTGCCCTTGCTATGGAACCCCTCGCCGCCCTGGTCCGCGCAGATCCTCTTCTTCGGGGCTGGGAGTGGCCGGACCTTGTGCCCGACAAAATAGCCCTTTATGTGGACGATGTGTTGCTGTACCTTAGCGACCCGGCCCAATCTGGTCCCCGTGCGCTCCATCTCTTGGGCCTTTTCGGCCGTGCGTCCGGCCTCTATTTGAACCCACACAAATCGGTCCTAGTACCTCTGCACCCCTCCCGGGAATGCTTTGACTGGCAGGACAGGATTCCCCTCCGCCGGCTGTCCTTTAAATACCTGGGTATTTGGATCTCTCTTCTCCCAGAGTTGAGCTGGGCCCTTAATGTGGCCCCCTTGGTCAAGAGGGCCAAGGCCGATCTGGCGCGCTGGCACTCGCTCCCGCTTAATCCGCTGGGGAGGGTGGCACTCTACAAAATGATGGTCCTCCCCCGGTTCCTTTACGTGCTACAAAACACCCCCCGTGTCCTTTCCGCGGCCTTGGTTCCGCGAGATGGACGGGCTGGCTACCCGATTTCTCTGGGGTGGGGGGAGACCGCGGCTGGCCCTCGCTACGTGTCGCCTGCCCACCTTCGATGGAGGGCTCGGTATGACCAATCTCTACCTCTACTATTTGGCCACTCGCCTCCTCGTTGTTCATGATTGGTTCGGAGGGGGATGGTCCGACCCGGCCTACAGGGTGGAACTAACTGCCTTGGGTTTCCCCTGCATTTTGGATCGTCTGTATGGTGCCCCCATTCCCACTTCCTGCCCCGACATCACTAGAGCGATCTTTTTGGCCTGGCGGGCGGCACTCCGTCACACCCGGTGGACCGGGCGGCTGACTCGCGCCACCCCCCTTTGGCATGGGACGTGGTTGCGGGGCGTTGCTGCCCTGGAGGGTTTTCGATCATGGGACCTGCTCGGCATCTCCCTGCTGGGGGACGTCTGGCGGGGGGGGGACGCATGTGCTCCTACGCGGACCTGCAGGCGCGCTTCTCTCTACACTCATCACAATTTTACAAGTACCTCCAGCTGCGCCACGCCATCCGCACCTACACTCCCCTGGATGTTCGGTTGCCGGACCATAGTCCCCCGGAAGCTCAGGTCCTGCTGGGTAACCTAGGGAGGGGGGGTATTTCCCGTATACACCGTACTCTTATTAACAACACCCCCGCGGTCCAGGACGGCTTGAGGGGCAGATGGGGAGGGGTGGGTGGGGCCCCTGGACGAGGTGGACTGGCGGGACGCCCTTATGGCCCCCCGGCTGGTGACGGCCTCAGCCAAGCTACGGCTGATTCAAATATATTATCTCCACACAGCATACCTTACTCCGGCACGTCTACACCGTGCGGGCCTCTCAGGTGACGCCTCTTGCCCCCGCTGTGGTTTTGACCCGGCCGACTTCATTCATATGGTGTGGTCCTGTCCGGATCTTGGGGATTACTGGAGGGGCATAGAGACTGATCTCACTGAGGTGCTGGGCTGGGAAGTGCCACACAATCCTAGACACGCCCTGTTGGGCATCACTGATGGTCTACAGGGTACCCGCGCAGAGAAACTGTTCCTTATGACTGCGTTCATGGTGGCCAAACGGGATATTGCAGCGGCATGGAAACACTCACAACCGCCTACCTTGGCCAAATGGAGTGCTGGTGTAGACTGGTGCGCGGCCCAGGAACGGACTCTCTACCAGGCGAGGGGTTGCCCCAAGAAATATCGCAGAGTATGGGGGAAATGGTTGGGCAATGTATTCTGAGTGGGTGTGTTGGGGGGTGGGGGCGGGGGGGTGAGGCTTTGGGTGGAGATGGGTGGAGATTGGTCTAATTCCGTGTATTTGCACAGTGGTGATTTGTCCGGCTCAATGTTCCTTATTTTTACAAAACCTAATAAAACTTATCAAAAAAAAAATCCAAGCCCAACAAATTTTCACCACAACCAGTTGTTAAAAGGAGCGGGGCCTCCAATTTGTAAGGACCTATTGAAATGGGCAAAGGGCATGAAACTGGGTTTTGAACTGGGGCGCCAGAAAAACCTACAGAAACATTTGTACAGCCAGACAAAGGTGCCCCAGGGAGTTTAGAGTGAATCATAGAGCTCTTTGTTGCACGGGTGTCTAATAGGAATGGCTCTGTTACACCTAGTGCTTCCACATCAACATAAGGCCCACTTGGGTCCACTGGAACGGATACTACTCCCGTACTTTGTCCATGGCTGTCCTAGCTAGATTGGGAATTCGGACTCATCCTCAGTATAGTAATCACTGTTGGAATAGTTGGTAGACTGAACATTTTGCTGATCAAAATAATTCGTGGAGTTTCCAGGGGGCATGGAACGTTGGTTATTAGGCGGCGTACCTCGTCCTCTACCTCTTGGTGCTGACTGATAACCACCCTGGCCTCGTGACGCGGGAATACCGCTCATGCGCTGTAACAAAACCGGGCAATAATACTTTAAATGGCCTTCTTCTTTACAGTAAGCGCATTGATTTTGGCCCAGTGGGGGTCGGGGAACGAAAGGCCCAGACCTCTGCGACTGTCTCTGGTATGGTGGAGACGGCTGATATTCATGTTGGGCAGGGCGAGGAGGATAAGCCTGTTGCAAAAGAACTTTTGTTTTCAACTCTTTGGTCTTTTTATCAAGTTTCTCTCTTTCCTCTTTATCCCTATTTTCACAATACTGGGCAGTAGCCAATATCTGGGCCGAAGAGGAGACCGCCCACGCGCTTTCGGAATTCTTCAACTTATTAGATTTTTCCGGAACCAAATTTGACACAAATTTGTCTACAAACAATCGTTGGCCACCTTCCGTGCTCATATCCTGACCACTATGATCGATGAACGTCTCCTCGAAACGAGTGAAGAAATCAGAGACGTTTTCATCCGCTTTCTGCTTACAAGCTGCTAACTTATCCCAATTAACTCGCAGTTTACAGTAAGGTAATGATCCTAGCTGGGAGTTCTGTAATTAGAGCCTCAGGTTTGGCACCACCCACTTGGAGTCTGTCCGCGGCGAGTATGGCAGCCCAATCACCCCCCAGTTCCCCCACATGGTCCTCCTTCCGAATCCTAGCCCATAACGGTTGTGGGACCACATTACCCATTAGCATGTCTATATCGGCCAAATTCATAATACATGCATCGACAGTTTGGGACAACTCTTTGTAGTACCCAGCAGGATTTTTACGGGGGTCCGGTAACGACTGTTTAAGGGCCAATACCTCAGATCGTTTCCACAGAACGTATACCCACACGCGTTGAAAGTGAGCAGGTATAATAGGATTAGCACCCTGAGCTGCAACCTCCTCTCTCCACACTGGGGGAACCTCTCGCATGGGATAGTGTTTTAATTTTCGCCTGACGGAGAAATCGCGTTTTGGCAAGGACCGGCAGGCAAGCATCATTCTAAAAGTGACAAGCGTTCCTACCGCGTCCTCGACTTCTGCGCCCACAATCAGCCCTTTATCAAACTCGGCCTGTACATCGAGCAGGCCCTGAGGGGCTCGTCCCAATCCCATATCCTCCCACTCTGGACTTAAAACTTTACACATAGTATCAAAAACATATCTCTGCGTTGGTGCCTCCCACTGCTGAAAGATGACCATAATATCTTGCACACTATACTGGGGGCCATTCGTGATCCACATTCGGGCTTGAAGATCTAGCACTTCCCGTTCCTCCGGACCTGGTAGCTGACTACGAGTTTGTCTACGAGGAGGAACAGGGGTAATTTGAAATGTCCCAAAGAGAGGGGACAAAAGGCCAGAAACGGTATCGATCATTAGCCTCCGAGCGGAGGGAGAATTCGCCATTAGGACAGGAGACAGAATATTAGGCGGGGCAGAAGAGGAAGTAACATTTACGGAGGGAGCCGAAGGTAAGGGAGAGCTCGGCAATGCTGGAAAAAGCTGTGGTGGGGGTGCAGGAACCGGTTGGGGAGCGACAGGTGGGACAACAGGCGGAACAGGTGCTAACAATAAAGGTGCATTCGCTCCGGGGGCAGACGGTAATCCAAAAGGTACATTAGCTCCCTGCGCATAGGGTGGGGGTAAGCTCAACAGATGGGACATTAAAGGATCCTTCTCAGGGTCCACATTTTTCTCCGCAGGGGAAGTTGGCAACACTGGATAACATTTATCTATCGCCATACGATTTTGCCTATCTGAGACCTCAATCGCATGATCGGTTTCATTATTTTTAAACTGTTGCGCAGCTTGCAAAATAGACATATCCCTCCTATCCCTTTTAGCTTGTTTTATTTATTTCTGTTTGGCCTCCTTACGCCATAGGCAAAAAGAGTCAAACATAGCCAGTCGGGCTTTTCATTTAAACAAAGTGTTCTCCAAATTATCTAAAATATTGAGCTCAAAACTGCCGTTCTGTGGCCATCGTAAAACACCATCTTTTCTAGTATAGCGAACCCATGCCTCATTAAAAGCTATGGGGCCAATACCATGTTTAGAATATACTTCATAAGTGGGAGTTCCGGCCGGAGGAATTGGGCAAGAGTCCTCCAGTCAGGAAGCCCTATTGCGATTATAACAAAACCATTTTCCAAACTTACTGAAACTAGGCATCGCTACCACAATAGTTTCTTTACAAACTTCAAGGGGTTAATTAGTCACTTTATAGTACAAAAAACTGCACTCACCCCTCTGTTTCGGCTTTTGCAAAAGTCGAACAAAGACAAAACAAAGACAAAGGAGTGGCCACTATACTTAAACAGATTTTTCCGTACGCCAAAAGAGGTCCGTCTGATGTCTCGCGATTCAAATTACAAAAGGGAGCCAAAGCGTGGCCGCAGTCAGGGCAGCAGGTCTTTGCAGCCGTTGGAAGGGAGAAGCCACACAGTAAAAAAAACCTTCGGTCCACTTACGACATGCAGGGGGTCGATCACGTGGTGCGCGTCCTCTGGAATTTCCTTGCGGGGCTCCTCACGATCCTCGGGCTGGACCCACAACCTCTGAAGCGGCCTCACAGAGGGCACCAAATTGAAGAACCGGGCTATTTAAGCCAGGTGGGTGACCTGCGTGGTGACCCGAGTTGTAGCATCCTCAGTGACTGAAATACACCTCTCCGCCTCTTTTATGCGACCCTCATGTCCGTCTAATTTATGCGCGACAGCGTCGATACGTGATGACATTCTGTCAACCTTGTCCACGATGGTAGCAAACCACTGCCGGACCTCCTGAAGAATACTCTGCACATCAGTAGCCGGCATTGCAGCTCCGCTCTGGGCATCCTCGCTGTTGTCCAACCCCTGGTTTTCCTGCGGGCCCCGAGCATTCCACTTCAACGTCTCAAAGCTCAGTTTGGGTTGACGGTTATCCGACTTGCCCATGACGCTCCCAAGTTGTAGCACCCCCGGCCCGATGATCTATGCTTCTGCCTGTGCCTCAATAGTAAGACGGGGTAGTGCACCCGGGATCTAGCAGGGGCCAGTCCGAGGTGGGACAGCAATACAGAAGGAATATCACAGCACCCCCCCACTAGCGCGCAGCACGCAGGCGAACCGGGGTCCCTCGGCGCGCCAGCGGTAAATAATCCAAGTCAAGGGGGTCGTGAGGGTAAATACTGCACTGTCCCAATGGCCTCAGCACACCACTTCTTCAGGACTAGCACTCAGGGGAGCCTCCACATATATTACTATCAACTTTGAAGGATAGGCCAGGACGCCACACGCCCTAATGTCGTGACCACATGAATCTTCCTCAAAAGCACTCTAGTCACCAGCCATGCAGTACTCAAAGCATGTGCAGTTGCGACCCCCAGCACAAGTTCGTCCCAGCACACAGTGCGCCCTGTATCTCCAGTCTATCATGAGGGGGGGCCCATACGCTGCCTGCACTCCTCTTCCCGCACCCCAATCGCTGCAGAATGACCCACCTTGAGGGCCAACAGGATCGTCCAGTGCGCTTCGTTATCAGGCTGCCTCCAAAGCCCCCGACACATCAGCAGCAAGCAGGGCTGGGCTTGGGCTGAACGTGCATGAAATGAGATCACCAGGGCCACACTGTAATATGTAGAAGCAGGCACTGAATTATCGAGTCACCCCGCGATGCAATAAAAGCGGGGCCCAGGTCCTCCAACAGATGGGCCCCGGGCCGGCAGCGTCCACACCTCTCCTCCTGGGCTCGCAGGGCTCCGCGGTGTTACGCAATCGTTCTCTCCGCCACCACTTTGCTACGCCGCAGCATTCACCGCAGTCACCAGCCAAGGAGCAGGCAGAGCTCCTCAAACGCGCTCCGCTGCCTTTACTCACGGGTACGATAAAAGTCTGTCCCGGCCTCGCCGCCGGGCCCAGTCACCTCATGGGCAGCACCGGCCTCGCGTAACTTGGAAGGCCCGTCTTAGGGTGCCACGCCGCTCCGTCCCGTCCCTTCCCTTCCACCAGGCAAAACTTCTCGGCGTGACAGCAAGTGCAGCAAGGCTCCAAAACAGCTGTACGCTACAGCGAGTCCTTATTGGTGTCTTCGCTTCATTCCTCCACTGTTTTGGGCAGCCATCGGGTCCTCTGAGTAGGATAATTTATAGGATTTATGCGCTGGGCTGCAGGAGCCTCACAGCATTGCGGCCATTCTGCGTGTGCGCCACCTAGCGCCCCCCAAGGTGCCAGATTTGTCCGCTTCAGCGTGAGAGCGTTGGGTATATGCCCTGTAGTCAAATAAGGGTAGATTTTCAAGGAGTTCGGCATGTCTGATCCTACCTTCCTGTAATTGGGTTTGGTAGGACTGGTTGGCACACGCGTCCCGTTCCAACTCTTGCAGGGTGTCCTCAAGTGTTGAGTTTTTTGTTAATTTCCTGTCGAGCCCCCACCATGGCACCTATGGACGTACCTCTCATCACCGTCTTAAATGCATCCCACTCTATGGAGCATGAGTTTCTAAATGTCTAACTTGGGGGGGTGGAGCGAGCAGACTTACTGCTCTTGAGCTCCTGCTGACGATCTGCAGAGCACTGGCCAGCAGGCCGTTACAGGCACGAACGGTACACTCCTAGATGACGGAGGAGTTCGCCGAAGCAGTGACTGCGACAGACGAAGCCTGCTTTCTGTTCCTGTGGCGAGCGACGAGCGCATGGCGGCGACGGGGCCGCGCAGGTGCATTGGGGGCTCCGAAGAGACGACGGGAGCCTGCTGACCCGAAGGACAGGCTCATATCTCAACCGGAGACTATGGTGGCCGGGGGGGGGGGAGGGGGGGGGGAGGGGTGGGTTTGGAGTCCCAGGTGTTGCGGCGGAAGCGGTGAGGGGGCGGCTGCGGAGCGCGAACAGGAGAGGCCCACCATTTTGGAAGAGCGAGAGTTAGAGCTGGGGCCGGTGATCGAAGGCCTGGTGAGTGGCCCGTGCACGCCCCCCCTCCCATGCTGGGACATCAGCTGGAGACTCGGCGCAGCCTCGTGGGGGGCTTTGGCTGTCTGGAGACCGGAGGAGCAGCGGCAGGGCGTTTGATGCGGCAGCGTTTGGACTAGGGCTCGTTCCCGCCAGCGTGCTCAGCGCCTGACGGACTGCAGGGGACTCCGCCTTGTGTCACCTGGAGTCAGAGAAGCTAGAGGACAGAGAATGCGATTGCCGCTGGTGGAGGTGAGGATACCGGCTTGCGGCCTGCCATGCGTGGAGGGGGGGCCCATTCCCTGAATGACTGCGAAGTGCCGTAGGAGGACAACGGTGCAGTCCATGTAGGGGCACAGCGGCGGGGCTGGCGGTTGGCCCAAATTGTGCAGCACACTTGCGCGGTGACTGTGGCGGCACCACCTGGGGCGAGATAGACACACTGGAGAGGCCTGCAGAGAGGACTTAAGCCATAGAGAGCCGGGCCTGCTTTTTTGGGGCAACAAGTTGGTCTGTATTGGTCCCGGGCTCCGAGACGACTATTCTGGTGAAGCAAATTACACTTTCCAGGGGGGGGGATCACTCTTATGCGCCCCTTGACCTGCCTGATCTAGCGAGTGTCCAGGACTGTTGAGCTGCAGTAGGGTGGAGCCGGGGGAGCAGCCGCTGAAGCCCCCCTCTTTGTTGCCCCGCTTTCAGGCCTGGTCGCGATTGGTGTTTCCCCGTAGAGGACCGCACCGCCGGAGCAGTGTTGAGGCCGACACTGGCGGCTCCGAATTGATGCGGACCGCTCTCAGGGCGGGGGTGCCCCCTGGAGGAGTTGCTGAGCAGAGTGAAAGAAGGTTACGAGGATAGGTTTCATCATTGCACACAGGAGCTGGTGTTGGCCAGGTCGGTGGTAGACCCGGGGGGTGTTGGCAGCGGCGAAGATTGTGCAATACAAGACGGCATGCCGGCCCCGGCTGATGCCCTGCGTTTCTCGCCCTGTATTGGGGACTCCATTGGGACCTATCCTCTAACGAAGGGCTGGAGACGGGGGATTTGAGCTTTGCACA
This sequence comes from Triturus cristatus, assembly GCF_964204655.1. NCBI lineage: Eukaryota > Metazoa > Chordata > Amphibia > Caudata > Salamandridae > Triturus > Triturus cristatus. Next base: position 808,417,898 of record NC_140592.1, on the reverse strand, counting down.
CAGTTCCTCGGGCCCATTTGGGGAGAGCTATGTCCAACTCCAGGAAGCGACAGGACAGGACCCTTAAAGATCTATTCGCCAAGACACCGGCTGGACAAATAGCCTCCGGCGCGGGGGCTTAGGGACAGAGGTCGGCAAGGGACGGGGGAGCGGAGCCCATCACAAAGGTATTCCTTGAGTCGATGTTTGTCGCGCTGAGGGAAGACATTCACACTCTCAAGCAGGAGTTCACGTCAGAGATCAAAGAGGTCCGACGCGACATGGACTGCATTGGAGAACGAGTTGCGCACCTGGAAGGTAAGAGTGACGGGAGGTACACGGAGACAGCGACACTAAAGCAGGAGATCATTAGACTCCATGATCAACAGGATGACCTCCAAACCCACCTTGAGGACCTGGAAAACCGCTCCCGCCACCACAACATCCGGATCAGAGGGGTAAAAATAGATGATGCCTCGAAGGACCTTTTCACATACACGAGGGAACTCTTCAACCACATCCTGGGTAGGCCTCTGAAGTTGTCTATAGACTGTGCGCATAGAGTGGGTCCTCCTAGGGCGCCAACGGCCACCCCGTCGGACATTTTAGTTTGTGTCCAGAACTATCGCACCAAGGAAGCTATTCTTCAAAAGGCGCTCCAAATGCATCCCCTGCAGTTCCAAGATCAGTTGCCAGTGCTGTACCAGGATTTATCCGCTCTCATGTTGCAAAAAAGACGACTCTTCAAACCCATCACTATGCACCTCCAGCAGCACAATATCTCTTACAGCTGGGGCCATCCATTCTGATTGGTGTTCCGCAAAGATAACAAACTGTACCAGTTGCGCTCCCTGTCCGAGGCTAGCAAATTATTGGGTGTGGACCCCCCCGGAGGAGAGTGGAGAGGAGGACCCCAGGGCTGGGCCTGATGACTCCAGGCCCCGTTGGCGCCAGCAGGGTTGTAGGCGCCATCCCAGGAAGCCCCCGGCTGCGGAGATCACGAGGGGCCAGCAGTCGGCTCTGGAGGCTGTCTCCGCCGACCTATCTGGTTCCAACCTAGGTTGACTTTAAACGCTATGCTGTACCCGAGTGACTGCTTTACTACTGTTCAGATCGTTGGCGGGAGAGGGGCTTCCTTTCACCGCTGGTGGACATACCCCAATGTCTTCTCACCGATCACCGACGAGCGATGGACTATGTGTTCTCAGTTATTTCTGCAGACTGTTTTTTATTTCAGGGTTTTTTGGGGATGTTTGGGGAGGGAACTCGGTGCTCCACGTCCACTTTTCCTCTAGAGTTAGAAAGATCCCCCGTGTCCACGCGTCCCCGGGCAGACTGAACACTGTGTATACTGGTGACGCAAAACCTGACACCTCCTTGCTGCATCTGATCCTATTCGATACCTGCCATGCCTTCCACCACACTTAAGATCTTAACCCTTAATGTACGGGGTCTTAATAATCCAGTGAAGTGCAGGGCAGTTCTGTCATGTTTAGAACACTCGCAAGCAGATCTCTGCCTTCTGCAGGAAACCCACCTCCTGCCGCAAGACTATCACCGTCTTACAACCCGGAAATTTCCCACTTAGTTCTTCTCCTCTGCTGCGGTGGCGATCCTGGTGGCTCAGAAGTTTCGGGGGGAGGTCCTACACAATGTTGTCGAGATTAAGGGACGGCTCTTGACATATCACTTTGCCCTGGGAGGAATGACGTTCACTATTAGTTCCCTGTACGCTCCGAATGAAGGTCAGGAAAGGTTCCTACATTACGCTCTCACCGAAGCCACAGCCACATCAGATCGCAATATCATTCTAGGGAGCGACCTAAACCTGGTCTTCGATAACATTAAGGACAGATCCAGTCAGCGCACTCACCAGATGGGGGCACTTTCAACGGAGGGGCTTGCGCGCTTACAGGACTTGGGGCTATGCGACACCAGGCGCAGTTTATCCTCTGGATAGGGATTATTCCTTTTATTCCAATGCACACAAGACCTATGCTAGACTGGACCATTTCTTAGTATCCGCTCCAGTGCAAGTGCTCACGACCGCGGTTGACATAGGGGTGGCCTCTGTCAGACCACGCTCCGGTGCTTGCGACCCTCACCGTTCCACCCATGTCGCGATCGGCTAGAGTGTGGCGCCTCAGGCCGAATACCTTGATAGAGACATTCAGCTGGAGGAGATCGTATCTGCCATATCTCATCTCAAGCTGGGGAAAGCCCCCGGTCCAGACGGCTTCTCCGCTATTTTTTACAAGAAGTTTTGCTCCTTGCTCGCCCCGATTCTCACCCGGCTGTTTAACTCTTTTGCTGATCAGGGGGCAATACCGAGTGATCTTTTAGAGGCCTCTATAGCAGTCATTCCCAAACCCGGGAAAGATAGTTCACACTGTAGAGCATATCGCCCACTATCCCTGCTTAATATAGATTTTAAATTATACACAGGGATTCTTGCCGCTCGTCTTGGCCCCCATATGCCCGGCCTCATTGACCCGGACCAAGCGGGGTTCATCCCTGAACGCCAAACATCGGATAATACCAAACGGATTTTACACCTTATCGAGAAGGCTACCCGGGTCCCGGGGAAATTCATGATGCTGGCTATCGATGCCGAAAAGGCATTCGACCGCGTGCACTGGCCCTATTTGAAGCAGGTGTTAGAGAGGGTGGGGATAGGAGAACGGTTCCGCACGTATGTACTTAACTGTTATAAGTTTCCCACAGCTACGGTTCAAGTGAACGGCTATACATCCTCCCGATTTCATATTGAACGGGGCACGAGACAGGGGTGCCTGCTGTCCCCCCTTCTCTTCGCCCTCTACATGGAGCCTCTAGCTCAGAGGATGCGGCAGAATCCGGAGATCACGGGGATAAAATTTGGGGGCTTTGTCCACGCGATTAGCCTATACGTGGACGACGTGTTAATATCACATGCTGACCCGACGAGCGCTCTCCCGGCTTATTTAGCAGAATTGGACGCTTTCGCTCGAGCTGCCAGATTCAAGGTGAATGCAGAAAAATCCATAGCTCTGGACCTATCTCTGTCACGTCCCACCCGGGAATATTTGCAAACCCTGCTTCCCATCCGTTGGGCGACAGACACGATTCCATACCTGGGGATTCAGCTGGCCCCCTCTCTCCCTGAGGCGGTTCACACTAATTATGCACTACTGCGCGGGAGAATCCGCCGAGAGCTCGATCGGTGGAAACACTACCCCCTCTCCTGGCTAGGCAAGATTGCAGCAGTCAAAATGACCATTCTTCCACAGATTTCCCTCTCTTTTTCGCACTATACCTCTCCGACCGCCTGCCGGGTGGATTCGAAAGATGCAATCCGACTTAGCCCAGTTTATCTGGAACGGTCGGAAACCGCGTATGCGACGGACACTAGTGTCGATGGCGCCGGACGATGGAGGGCTTGGAGTTCCTGATCCTAGACTCTACTTTCAGGCAGCTCAATCGCGGTACCTGGTGGAGTGGAGCAGATGGGAATCGGAGAAGCACTGGTTGTTTCCTTGTGGGAAATCCCCTTCTTGCGTAAGCCCCACAAGCCCCCTAATCTATATGCCTCACATATTACGCGAGTCCCCCTGGAAGTGTGGGATGTCACTAACCTCACCCACAAGCTCACATCCTTCCCATCTCCGCTTACTTCGTTGATTGGCAATCCTGATTTCACCCCTGGGATGGAGGACGCAGACTTCGCAGGCTGGAGGGCGGCTGGCTGTCGTTTTCTGTATCATGTCTATGGTGAGGAGGGGTCAACTCGTTCGCTCAGATGAGGCGGGAGTTCGGGCTCCCGGAGACAGAGAGGCTAAGATATCTGCAGGTGAGGCATTGGGTGCTTCAGCCACAGGTGCGTTCTGGGGCAAATAGATGCTTTTCCCCCTTATGAAAGATGGCTCATCACACGCACGTCGGACAAAAATCTCATCTCTGATCTCTATAAGAAGTTGCAGATTAAATACAAGCACTCACACAATCCTAGTAGGGAGCGGGAGTTGGGCAGAACACTCAGTCACAAAGAGTGGGAGGGCATTTATTATAGGGCCCGGCACTCTACATACCACATGGGGCTTACGGAGACACTTACGAAGATTGTGACATATTGGTACTATACTCCAGAACGCTTACATGCAATGGATCGATCTCGGGAGGCAACGTGCTGAAGGGGCTGTGGCCAGGTGGGCAACCTAGTCCATTTGCTGTGGGAGTGTACACACACTCAACCCTATTGGACCCAGGTGCTGGATGAAGTGGACAAGCACTTTGAAACTGAGATACCGCGCTTTCCAGCCTATGTACTACTAGGTCTTCCCAATCCTCTGACCTACCCATTACGATCTTGTAGAGGCAGGCAGATGGCTATTGCACTAGGGTCGGCTACACAAAACATACTTACACACTGGCGCACCCCCCACGTCCCGACTTTCACATGCTGGTTGCACCGTCTGTGGTATGTTCTTGGTATGGAGAAATTAGCACTTACTATGGCGGGGGAGGGGGACAAGTACGGCGAGTTGTGGCAGCCCTTTGTCGCTATTAGCTGCTGAATTCAGAGAAGTCACATGCCCCGATACCTCCGTCTGTTGCGCCTGACAGAGGCGCGGGGGGAGGACTGCTGAAGGGGGTCGATGGGTGTTCAGCAAGGCTTTGGGAACGGACGTGGAGCACGAGGAGGGGGCGGGGCAGGGGAGGGGGGCTTTTGGGAGTTTTCGCTTTTCTTTTTTCACTTCACTGTTCTTCCTCGTCAAGGTTATTAATCAGCTACGCGCACACTGTTAAGATGACGCTCTACAGCTACTTAGAACAGTGGTTATACCACAGCATTGCATGATGATCGCTATGTGTATGTGGTTTTGTTTGAATCTTGCAAACTAATAAAAACATTTAAACCATAAAAGTCTAACTTGACCGTTAAGTTGGATTTTAAGTTACTAATAAAATGAGTCATTATAAAGCGTTATGATGTTACCCAGTCCTCGCTTATGGGAGAGCAAGCCTTGCAACAGTGCAAAATTACTTCGGAGGATTTTCACTGCCAGGACATAAAATATACTAGTCCTACTTTCTAAATACAATGCATCGAATCCTGCCATATGGGCATTTAGGGTCTACCTTACACTTGTTCTCAACTAACACGTGGGTACTGATCAAGTGCAACCTGATGACCGTGGTTGGCGCTTAAAGATTTTTGGAACCATTTATATTTAAGCTTTTTTTAAATTAAAGTCTCTGGCTCTCCTCATTACATTTTTGTCGTTTTGGTGTCTTTTTGTTTCTTTATACATTTTCCATTTTTACAAATAGGAGTAGGGTTTTATTACGCTGTGTTTTCAAATGTTTACTGTTTCTGTACTTCCAACCGCTTTACTCTTCGTCTTAAGTTCTTAAGTAATGTCAACTCTGTGCCATAGCTATCAGGGGTTGAGCTCTGGTTTAAATTGCTGAAATCTTTACTGGCCCCAACAAGAAGTGTGACACATTACTTGTGTGAACTACCATTTACTCCAACTAATAATTCACTGAATCACAGTGGACTACTATACACCCCAATTAATAATTAACGTTCTTATAATAATCACATGAAATACACCATCGTTGGTACAAAGAACCAAAGTCTAAAATAACAAGCATTTACAATGCAATGGTCTCGGCATTGTTAAAGTTAGAGCTATTGGCATTGCTCATGACATTATTTTTGTTTATGTTTTTGTTTTTAAAACATTTAAAGAAACGGTATTGTTATTTACAATGCCAATAGCTTAATCACTCTCAAATGCGAGACCTTTTGCATTTGCACCCACACACACAAAGCCACCCACACACACAGAGCCACCCACACACAAATAGAGCCACCTACACACAATTACCCACACACAGCCACCACGCATAGAGCCACCTACGAAAAAAGCCACACACACAGAGCCTCCCACACACCCACACAGAGCCTCCCACACACACACACAGAGCCCCCCCTCCCACACAGAGCCCCCCCTCCCACACAGAGCCCCCCCTCCCACACAGAGCCCCCCCTCCCACACAGAGCCCCCCCTCCCACACAGAGCCCCCCCTCCCACACAGAGCCCCCCCTCCCACACAGAGCCTCCCCCTCCCACACAGAGCCTCCCACACACAGAGCCTCCCACACACACACAGAGCCTCCCACACACACACAGAGCCTCCCACACACACACAGAGCCTCCCACACACACACACAGAGCCTCCCACACACACACACAGAGCCTCCCACACACACACACAGAGCCTCCCACACACACACAGAGCCTCCCACACACACACACAGCCTCCCCCTCCCACACAGAGCCTCCCCCTCCCACACAGAGCCTCCCACACACACACAGAGCCTCCCACACACACACAGAGCCTCCCCCTCCCACACAGAGCCTCCCCCTCCCACACAGAGCCTCCCCCTCCCACACAGAGCCTCCCCCTCCCACACAGAGCCTCCCCCTCCCACACAGAGCCTCCCCCTCCCACACAGAGCCTCCCCCTCCCACACAGAGCCTCCCCCTCCCACACAGAGCCTCCCCCTCCCACACAGAGCCTCCCCCTCCCACACAGAGCCTGAGCCTCCCACACAGAGCCTGAGCCTCCCACACAGAGCCTCCCACACAGAGCCTCCCACACAGAGCCTCCCACACAGAGCCTCCCACACAGAGCCTCCCACACAGAGCCTCCCACACAGAGCCTCCCACACAGAGCCTCCCACACAGAGCCTCCCACACAGAGCCTCCCACACAGAGCCTCCCACACAGAGCCTCCCACACACACACAGAGCCTCCCACACACACACAGAGCCTCCCACACAGAGCCTCCCACACACACACAGAGCCTCCCACACAGAGCCTCCCACACACACACACAGAGCCTCCCACACAGAGCCTCCCACACACACACAGAGCCTCCCACACAGAGCCTCCCACACACACACACAGAGCCTCCCACACACACACACAGAGCCTCCCACACACACACACAGAGCCTCCCACACACACACAGAGCCTCCCACACACACACAGAGCCTCCCACACACACACAGAGCCTCCCACACACACACAGAGCCTCCCACACACACACAGAGCCTCCCACACACACACAGAGCCTCCCACACACACACAGAGCCTCCCACACACAGAGCCTCCCACACACACACAGAGCCTCCCACACACACACAGAGCCTCCCACACACACACAGAGCCTCCCACACACACACAGAGCCTCCCACACACACACAGAGCCTCCCACACACACACAGAGCCTCCCACACACACACAGAGCCTCCCACACACACACAGAGCCTCCCACACACACACAGAGCCTCCCACACACACACAGAGCCTCCCACACACACACACAGAGCCTCCCACACACACACACAGAGCCTCCCACACACACACACAGAGCCTCCCACACACACACACAGAGCCTCCCACACACACACAGAGCCTCCCACACACACACAGAGCCTCCCACACACACACAGAGCCTCCCACACACACACAGAGCCTCCCACACACACACAGCCTCCCACACACACACAGAGCCTCCCACACACACACAGAGCCTCCCACACACACACACAGAGCCTCCCACACACACACACAGAGCCTCCCACACACACACAGAGCCTCCCACATACACACAGAGCCTCCCACACACACACACACAGAGCCTCCCACACACACACACAGAGCCTCCCACACACACACACAGAGCCTCCCACACACACACACAGAGCCTCCCACACACACACACAGAGCCTCCCACACACACACACAGAGCCTCCCACACACACAGACAGAGCCTCCCACACACACAGACAGAGCCTCCCACACACACAGACAGAGCCTCCCACACACACACAGAGCCTCCCACACACACACAGAGCCTCCCACACACACACAGAGCCTCCCACACACACACAGAGCCTCCCACACACACACAGAGCCTCCCACACACACTCCCACACACACACAGAGCCTCCCACACACACACCCTCCCACACACACACAGAGCCTCCCACACACACACAGAGCCTCCCACACACACACAGAGCCTCCCACACACACACAGAGCCTCCCACACACACACAGAGCCTCCCACACACACACACAGAGCCTCCCACACACACACAGAGCCTCCCGCACACACACACAGAGCCTCCCGCACACACACACAGAGCCTCCCGCACACACACACAGAGCCTCCCGCACACACACACAGAGCCTCCCGCACACACACACAGAGCCTCCCACACACACACACAGAGCCTCCCACACACACACACAGAGCCTCCCACACACACACACACAGAGCCTCCCACACACACACACACAGAGCCTCCCACACACACACACACAGAGCCTCCCACACACACACACAGCCTCCCACACACACACAGTTTTTAAATGCATAGCCCAATACTGTAGTGCTTGTGTACAGTCAACATGGAGCGACCGGACTACCAGTTTAATTCGCGCAGATGTAGGGCCTTCTGGTACTTGTAGTAAGGCAAGTGAGGCATGTCCACCACTCAAATTAATTTCATATTTCCCCACTAATCGTGCTTGGATTCTGGAGTAGCGCGCTACCCGTCGAAAAGCACTTCAACACCTCATAAGGGGTAGCAAGCGCTATAAAAATGCAAACCCTTCCCTTTTATTTATATCCCTCCATTATCCTTTTCAATCCAAATAACAGACTAACATATCAACCGCTCAAATTAATTTCAGATTTCACTATACTAATTCACCTCTAATCCGTTATGGGTTCTTGAGTAGCGTGCTACTCGCCGAAAAAGCGATTAGACACCTTGTCAGGGGTAGTAAGCGTTATATAAATGCAATTACAATACAATAATGGGAAAATCCAAACTAGAGAGTATAAAATGGAAGAAGAAGCATGGCCAGACCAGTTATTCACGCATGGCGAGACCACTCGAGATCTATGAAGTACTCCTTATACCAGCATGAGACAAAGATCTCTGCCTCCTCACATCTGGCACAATACAAATTAAGGTCGCCTGCAATGGACAATCCGAAATTTCCAAACTCCTCACTCTGGACACAGAAATCTTGTAAACCTCACTGTGGCCAAGAATCAATCAACGAACTGTGAAGTACTCACATCAGGCACTGGACAGCTGGGACTATCGGAGGTACTCACATCTGTCACCAACAATCTGGAATTTCTGAACACATGTCACCTTGAGATTTCTGGTGATCTCAGACCAAGCACAGGACGATCACAAGTGTCTTAAATACACATATCTCACACATGAAACGTGAGACTCTAGAACCATTCACACCCAAAGTGAGACAAATTGAGATCCCTGAACTGCTCACGCCTAACCTGGGACATCATAAGACCTCTCAGATACTCACACCAGAAATGAGAAAACGTGATATATCAGAGGTACTCGCAATCCAACATCTCTGAAACAATAACAATTGTCACTGAAACATGGACACCAATATACAAATGACAAAACGACCAACTTACCGACCAGGTGCAGGGATTTTCGGCAGCTGTACCAGTGGCACCCGGGGGAGCTATCCGCCTCGTAGCCCACCAGAGGCGTGCAGATGCCATCGGCCACCTGGCCCAGGAGCAGCAGGACCCCCGCGTAGGTGGTGTTGAAGCCCAGCACCGAGTGGTCGTTCAGGAAGTGGCCGGTGGAGTAACTCAGCCGCTGCGGCATGGAGTCCTGGTCCGCCATGGTCCGGTGTGCCACCTGGGGGCTGTCACACCAGCTGGAAGGTGGTCATGTGAGGGGCGCTGACAGCAAGGGACTTGGCTTTTAGCTATTTTCCCTTCCTTTTTAAATTTATTATAAAGTGCCCCTCATGCCAAATATTTATAGCCTGGCGGGTGTGATGGCTCACCACTCATTTCATAAACATCCGGCCGGCCCTACTTGACTATCCACTCTAACCTAAAACAGCCGCAATACGCTGAGGCCATAAAAAAATAAAGCATTTACAATGCAACGGTCTCGGCATCCGGATCACATACCGTTTGAAGTCCCTCATTACCCTTCTCCGTGCCGGCGTAGACATTGCTGTATCAAACTTTCCCTAAAGCAGAAAAGACCAGTACGCTTCCTTTAAGAACCCAGAGTACAAACAACCCTGGGATGACGCGCAGCGGCACCCAACCCAAGGGAAGCAGAACATTCGGCAGGATGAAACCAAATCGCGGGTGGAGCTACAAAGTTTAGCCTGCCATCACATGAAAAACTGGCTCGCACTTCCACAAGATTGCAAACTCACTAGCGCCACTGAATGTATTTATTAAAAGATAAGTTCGTAGAAACTGTAGCGGTATGTTCCCGCATTTGTGCCTACACTGTAAAATAAATAAAACTCCCCCCACTAGTTCAATGATGGTACATTCCAAAGCACAACATTCGTAAGATTAAAGCGACCACGAATATTGCTTTCATTTAAACCTTTTATGGCTATGCTTTTTTGGTTATATAGTTATAGGCTCAATCGGTATTATTTCTATCATAAGGTCAACATCGTTGGAAGTAAATTAAACTGGTTTGTGTTGCGGTGCTGGTGAGTAGGCACGGACGGTGCTGTAAAAGAGGGCAGAAGGCAGCCACGTCAGAGGCAACAGAAGCATGCTAACAAGGGCATCTGAAGGGCCCCTGGAGGGACCCTGTATAGACCGAGGAGCAATGGGGATGACGCCATGAACACCACCGCCTCTCTCCGAGGTCAAGCAGAAATGCCTCGGAGAAACGCAGCGGCGTTTTCGGATTCGGGGGCGTGTTTTTCTTTCTCTCCTCTTGCCATTGGCTGGAATGTTTACATTCCAGAGGAGAGAAAGAAAGTAAAAAACACGCCCCCGGATCTGAAAAAGACGGGGCTTCTTTGGAGAGACAAAGCTCTTCTCCAATGGCTGACCAGCATTTAAGAGGCCAGCCAATGGAGAAGAGGGGCGGGTTAAAGCCCCACTTCTAAAACATTAAATCTTGCGAGCAAGACTGCGCAAGCGCAACCTTCACTAGCCGAGACCTAAAAATGATACACAGCATGCAACGATACATCCAGTCTTGTGCATCAATGGCCTATTTCTCACACCAGATGGAAGTCTGATTAGAGGTTTGTACTTTACACATCTGTAGCCAGAAATGCACTCAAACCATGCATCAAGGAAATAAACAAATGAACAAAGGGTGAACATCTGTGAAATTCAAACTGGCATAGCAAGTCCAACACTGCCCAACATCAAAAAAATGTTCGCAATATTCAATCCCACACCTTTCAAGGTGCATCAAATTATCTCAGTGATTGCCAACAACCCTCTAGCGCTCCAGAGAAAGGACCACCATTCCTTTTCTAATCAAGATCTTGCAGCTATTGCGAGAACCATAATCAATGCCATTATTGATTTGTTTTTTATTTTGCTAACGACAGTAGAACATAGAAGTTGGATCATGGTCAGCGGATAATTCGAAAGCCTTGCATAGGACCCGTACGGAGATGGCTTCGCTATCTGTCAATAATGAAGATGCTTTAAATACAGACTGGTACTTAAAAGGCGATTAATAGCAATGAGCCTGAACAAATAAATAAAAACGACTAAATACATCTACATGCAAAAACTTGCAACCAAAACGTATAAGAAAGCCAAAGCAGGAGGGCTCACATTTGCCAAATTAGAAACATATTCATAGAAAGTGTTACCTGAAAACAATTTCATGAATCAATCCGTTGGCTGTAGGGAACAACAGTTGAAACATTTGTTTTCTTGAAATTTTTATGTTTGTGTTTTCTTAGCGCCTGGAGGCTCGACTACTTTTACAGTGCTTTCTAAGTACCAACTACAATATCAATCTTAAGTGGTTTATTCAGTTACACAAACCAATCTAGTTGACATGGTGACTGGCCAGGAGAGGCACTGGCATGAATACTGTGCCTATTTGTTGTTCCATTTACAAAGACCTGCCCCGCCATCATTATAGTGTTTCAAAGCTAAGAAATAATTTAAAAAAAAGAAATAGACATTTAGCACAGCGCTATATTAAACTGAAGAAAATGATTCAACCAAATGTAATGACACTCCACAAAATTAACTTCTACACGCCTTTACTTATTTTCAGGACTCAGATTAGGGACATCCATGAAGGAATTTTGAACTATGGGCCCGATTTAGAGTACAGTTACTCAGTCAGGGCGACAGAGTATTTTACTGTGTCATCTTGACTAAATAAGCGCACTCCAGATTTAGAGATGTCCGCTGCCCCAGTAAATATCTCTTGCATTGGCAGGAAATACCATAAAGGCAATTCTTGTCAATTCATTAAAAATTTGCTGTACGGCCCGGTCAACATGTCGGAGCAGTATGGCACACTTAATTTCTTTTTTTATTTTCGAAAAGAAAATCCTTAAGAGGGATTTTATTTTAATAGTAAAAAAGCAATGAACCCCTCACCATTGTTTTCTTCCATGGCGTAGGGGATCATTAAAATGTTTTTAATTTCACCTACTGATACGTTTTAGATAGTGGTAAGCGACAGTAAAATACTTGCCATTTGTTCACACACTCTTAATAGGGTGGGCGGACAAATGGGAAAACTTCTACTCCATCAGAGAGGTGTATGTCAGCGGCGCAGAACGAGTAGTTTCCGCCGCTGACATACGGAAGGTCCGTCCGACTCTTAATGAGACGCATGAACCTTGGCGAAAAGGTTCCCTGTAGCTGCTGCGACAGACTACCCTTTCCGCCACACTCTAAAACTGGTCCGAAGTGTTTGACTGAATTTTTAAGTAGAGGGAAAATAACAACATAAACCAAATCAAAGTACTATTCGAGTGAACAGTCAATGGAAACATTCTTTGTGGAGTAGTCCTCGTTTAAAACCAAACCATTCAATAAATGTTGCAAATTTTAAACTGTGGTTGGACTCTGTATGTGTGCATCAACCTTTTCAATGTCTGATTTGATCCAAGAAAATAAATGAGGGCGCAACAGGTGATAGCTGGAACAAGTAACGGACAATTGGCTAATTTCAGGCGGGCCAGCAGACTGCCTCCAAATTTCTTGTTATGGTGCATGTGATTCCCCACACACAAATGGCATCTTTATTCATTAAACTCTACAAGCTTGAGGACTAGCGATCAACATGTAAAGATGGGCATATTTATGAGAAGCATCCAAACACCGACCAACGTGACAGCTCCCAAATGCAAGGTTTTTTTTTTGTCATATAACTAATGTCAATTTAATTTTCAGTGTGATATGTGTGTAATTCAGAGGCAGTAAGAAAACGACCTGAGTAAAACCAATAAAAAAAGGTGCCATCAGCAAAAAGTGGTGCCATCAGCAAAAAGTAATGCATAGATGCATGGTTTCCATAACTTTGGTAGAGAAATTCTGTCTGCGCCCAATACCCGGAGAAAGTCTGCTAGACAAATTAAAAGCAAAACCAAGCTTGACACCTCTACCTATTTTTATAAGATTTGATACCCCTACATGAATTCTCCAGATGCACTCAGATCAAGTATTTCTGAATATAGTTAATGAACCAAAACCAGCATTGCGAAATGTATCACTCAATAAGGTGTTGCGGTGAGCAGGAACCACTGGGACTGCCTTTACCAGACTTTTTATTTTAGACAAACACTTCCTATATATGTATTTTAATCACTGCTCCTGAATGGTTAATACTTTCTGATGTTGTCCTCCCTTCATTCTCTGGCACCTTGTACTATGAATGGCTTTGAAAAGGGAAATGATCAGAGATCTATCAAAGCAGGGATTCTCTGATAACTAACATCAGGGCCAGAGTCTTAAGACAATCACACTCAGTAACAGCAAACATTTTGTCTCACTTTAGGTTATCCCAAATATGCAAAGGCCTCTGAGCCTTCTGTCTCTATCCACAGGGCCCATATGTCACCTGTCCACGCCAAAGATGGATATATATTTACATTCCCCAAGTGCTACTTGTCCTCCATGAAAGCAGAACAGAGAAATTGGCTCTGGAGTTCGGTGTACATCTTACATGTGCAGTGGGACTTCAGTGTATTGCGGAAAATACCATTCTCTTTAGCTACACACAGGTCATGCATAAGTAGTCTTTAGACTGTGCAGACAATGGAAGTGAGTTGTACGTACAGTTCTGCAGCTACAGCTTAATTGTGGATTTACCACACTTTCTACATAATGCACTAATCTACCATCTGACACAATTTGTAAATTTGAACAAAAATGTTTTGTTCATCTCAAAAGGATCAAGCCTTATTAGCAGAACTACTTAATGCCTTGCAGTTCCATTCCAATCAATCTTTGTATTGTTATAAGTTAATAAAAACCATCACAATATTATCACATACGAAAATTTTGTGAAACATGTAAAACGCACTAAATAAAATTGATACCTTGTGTACTATTTAAAATGCATTATAAGGTGCTAACTAGAATAAGTCAAGTGCCATTGTGCATGCTGTTTATATCTTGCGCTGCTTATGCCACTAGGGCAGCCTAGGTGCCCTCGGTCTCTAGTAATGTTCGCTGGACTTGCACTCATAGTAGTATCTTTGTTCCCAGACTGCCTTATGTACGAGTTAAAAGATGAACCTTTGGCTACCAAGTGAGTGATGCCATATGTGCATGATTGTAGATGAACACATTCTCCCCAATAAATTGTTTAAAGCTGTTGCTAGGTTTCAATTGGCGTTACTTTGACCAAAATAACCTAGTCGTACCACTATTGGTTTTATGAACTGTAGTTTATACCCTTTGCAAATTGTATTGTAATTGCATTTATCTAGCTCTTACTACCCCAGACGAGGCGAATTGCTTTTTCGGCGAGTAGCACGCTACTCCAGAACCCAAAAAGATTAGTGGTAAATTAGTATAGTGAAAATATGAAATTAATTTGGATTGGTGGATATATTAACTTTTCACCTTTCAGTTGCTTGTGGCTGTAATCAGCTGGTAAACTGGATCTATACTAATAAGGTGAAGCTTTGTCCATACAGTACAGTGTGTTGAAATAACAATCTAACATGACTACAACAGGTGCCACACACTTAGTCTCTCTTTTCGGAGTTATATTTAGTCAATACCATTGCATAATTCCAATGGCTCTCCCTACATTCAGTGTGACCTATGAAAAGGCCATGTATACTAGAGGTGGGCGAGCCAAGAGGTTACAGGGAGAGACAGGCCAAGCGTCTGGCTCGGATCTTGGAGTCCGTGCATGAGTCGAGCCCTGAAAATGTTTGCTATGTAAATCACAAAACATAACGAAAAATATGATAAAGCCTTTTCACAATTCAAGAAAGTGTAGTTCCACAACATGTGAAACTTTGACATTAATAAATCCCGTTATAGAAGAGTACCGAGAAGTACTTATTAAAAATGATCTTTTTTTAAGCATGAACCATTGGTGCACTAAGAGGCAAGACAATTGTCAGGTAACTCAGATTGTTATAGAGCAACATGAAAGTCTATTAAATCAAGCACATTAGATTTTGTTCAATTGGTATTCTTAACTCATACTTGAAAGTGCTTTCATTAATATCAAATTAAAAAAAAGTTGATGAAATAAAATATTTTCCTAAGATCAGACAATTTAAGTGGGGAAGCAGTAGTTTATTCCGGGTTTCTGGTTTTAATATGCACGAATCAGCCAGGAGATGGGTATCTATTTATCTTGTATCCAAACAAAGGGAGGGGGGGGACCAGGAGCTGGTTAATGGTCCAGTGCCTGTGCTCCGAGAAGTCAATAGGGTAATTACTAGAAGGCACTGTTCCTGGAACAGTGCCTTCTAGTAATTATCTATTTATCTTTCCATGTGTTAAGGCTTTTTTTTTTTTACCTTTGAGCATTTTCTGCAATTTGTATGTAGCGTGAACTTAACCTGAAGGTATTGGGGCGCTTCACATGAACGTTAATTAAAATACACTTAGTCACTAAATTGTTTATAGGCAGGGGGAGATGAAGTGATTTGTCCAGAAACACAGGATGTTGAGCCGAAGCAGAGACTCGGACCTGCCGAGCAGGTCCTGCTCGGCAGTTCTGTCAGCAACGCCACATACTAGATAGAGGGAGGCAGGAAGACACAAGCCGCATGAAAGCTTGGCCGGTTAAGGGCCAACAAGACTTCGCGCTGAGCCAGGCTCTAGCTTTCAGTTTATCACCCACCTATAATGTATGTTTGTTTACATGCACACTGTACATATAGATCGCAGAGGATGGGTAGTGAGTCAGTTTGCTGGCACTATCTTACTTGACTGTGATGTAGAAAATGTGCACGCTGCTATATTGCTTGTCAAGGACCTCTGTGTAAGTGATCTTCAACGTGTATACAGAACGCGAAAACTTGATACTTTACTACGCATAGATAATGCGACATAGCATGTCTTGTCCATGCGGCAACTGTGTGTTATGCTTGCGGAAGATGTGAAATCCTTGTTTACATACACACTTGCCACGTGCCTCAATAATGGGCTCATTGGACATAGCTTTACATGTATACACACCCTTCATTTGTCTTCAGAGTGTGCAGGGAATTAACCTGCATACATACGAAAGGGTGCTACAATTCCTTGAATTATGGCATGCCCCTAAACCTCTCGACTAGGAGGACTTAAGCACTCACCATCTGATGATACGAACTGTCCCACGGCTGAGGAGCCACCCCCACTGTTCTCCACGAATTGCACCTCGGACACGATGATGTTGTCCTCCAAAACAGAGCCACAGCCCGTGCACACAGCATCTCCACGGGCCTGGTCCACGTCTATATCAGCACAGCCGCAATTCTGACACACCCGCCGCCCGCTCATGGTGGCGGCTCACCGGGGTCCGGGCACCTCTAGGGCACTAAATGTCCCTCTCAACACAATAGCGGCCACCTAAGTTGCTCCGAACTGAGCACAGTAGGGCGTCTAAATGAACCCCTGTCTTTCTGTTATTCTGCATTTGCCGCCAGCACTTCCAGACGATGCACACACGCTGCTGCCAAGCAGCAACACTGAGCTTGAAACATCCGACCCGGCACAGCTACAGCTCTCACCCAAACGAACTGCTCTCGCGAGAGTTTCCACTCTGCAGTCACTCCAGCTGAAGACTTACAGGAAGTGGAAGGTAGGAGGTGTTCATGAACACAAAAGAAGGACGCGAAAAGCACAACGGATAAAGGCTACCGATGACCTAAAATGAAACTAAAAACGTAGGGGGGTACCGCTACGCCCCCCCCTCCTTGTGAATATTGCATTTGGCCAAAGCGTAGGTTTTTAAAGCCACACCCTTATTCATTGAGCTTTAGAGTTTTGCGTGTGGGAAATGCAGTGGGGGCATCACGATGTGGGCTAATGGTTAGGGATTACAAATGTTCTACCATTGTCAACAAGAATTTTAGATTCTAGAAGGACAGGGAGGTGAGGATTCCGTCAGGACCAGAAGCTCAAGTTCAGAATATGCATTCTCCACTTTGCTTTATTTAACAGCATCGATGTAATGAATATAATTAGAACTACAAAAAAAATCCGTGAAAAAACTACAAATGCCAGAGCTTTCATATAACATATGTAATTTAAAAAAAAACAATTTTTACTGGCATTTTGAAATTGACATAGTTGTTGAATAGCTTACAAATGTTAGCGACAGGTGGTGCAGCGTGCTCTCCTATATATATTTTTTATTTTATGCACTTTAATATATCGCAGACTTTACCCAAAGGTGTCAAAGCGCTTTACAATAGAACCAAGTACGTTACATAAGGAGAATTACACACTAACAAGTAACAAATACAATCAGGTTAATTAAACAGGTAAGGATAAAATAAGAAGTGCAAGAAATAGTTTAATACAGGTATAGGAGACATATTTACAGCCAGGGGTGTGGAATTTATTAAAATATCTACTTGTCAATGGGGCAGGTTGCTTTATAAATGTACTTGTCCTGTAACAAAATCCACTTGTCCCTTTGGTGCCATGTTGTGCGGCGACTAATTATGGCAGCAATCTCATTATATAAGAGCTCTTATATAGCCTTTCTGATTATGCCAGGGCTCATACCATAGTAGTGTTTGAATACTAGCAATCCCTTTATGTTGCTACGTTTCCGCAGATCTATATACTGGGACTGAAGGTAGTGGTAAACAATAGTTCCAGGGTTGGAATGTCCTTTTGAGCCTGTGCAAACCTACTAACTTGCATGTTTTAAGGGTTTTCAACAACTCTTCTCTAATCTTTTCCAATACTGAGAAATGTTGGAAATTTACAACTGACAATGGCAGAAGTAAACCTTCTTCCAGAAATGGGAAAAAAAGTGGTTGGAGGGAAAATAAACTTGTAAACATTCAGGTTTTCGCATGAGCAAATCTACACATGCATATTTGCTCATGCTAAAATGCAGTTCACAAATATTTTCTAGGAGTACTATCTCTTGCCCTACTGCTGTAAATTCTTATGAATTCACGAAAGCCACATTGCTGCCCTTAATGCAAGGACCTATACCAAGGGTGCACTTTTGAGACTTTCTTTAATATTTGGGCCCCTAATTTTGTTCTAGCGTTAACCATGACCTTTTGTATTTATTAAAATTCTCTCTCTCTCTCTGTCTCGGTTGGCTTCACGGTGAGTGACAGCATTCTGCTCTTTCACAAGGATTATATCGGCACACAAATTAGTTTTGTTCAGTGCCTGTAACTAATGTGGCAGTGTGTTCTTTTTTTGACCACAAACAATTTTTGCTTTTACCAATGTTTGTTATAATGGTGAGGGTCCGGCAGCTCTCACATCAATAAGGTTTTACAAAAACCATGCCAAAACAAGTCCCGCATTGCCAAAACTAAAAAGCTGACCACAATGTCAGACCTATTGGCTTTGCCAATGCTTGTTTATTTTTATGTTTCCCAAAATCTTATTGAAACTGCTTACACTGATTTTCTAATATGAATATTTTGGGGAAATACTAGCATACATCAACACATTTTACTAAATGATGCTGCAAAGAAATGGTACCTGAAATTTTACTGTAGTTTAGCAAAAAAAAAATGTTTCCTACTTTCACTTTTTAGTAAAATTTCATAATGAAAGCAAAGAATCATTAATCTTGCTTTCAAGCCTCTGCAAATATTTGCATCTAATCAGAGAGCATTCTGGGAACAGTATGCAAAGCCTCATATTGCTAAACTTTGAAACCGTTTGTACACATTTTTATACTGGAACTACTGTCAGTAGTGCAGTCAGAACTTACATTTACTAAGAGCGCTCACCCTAATAATAAAGGCTTTCAATTAATGAACCATAAATACAAGTTTGAACAGCATTAACATATGCATACAAATATTAACTTAACTGCAGGCAGTGCCCTTCCCTGATCCTTAATGGGGTACTGCAAACTGGCAGCTAAAGGGTTTGTGCTGCAGGGGGTTGGGCCTGCTTGTTGCAAAGCCAAAATGCACATTAAAACTTGTTGCCCTTGACCCCAAACAATATGTCCTGGGTGTCGGGCTATAGGAATAAAAAATTAGCTAGCATTCGCGCCAAGAATTTTCAATTCTATTAAGGACGAGGATTATGCTTCTCTTTCTATTTATTGCTACTCACAGCAGCCAATGAAAAACTTTTCGTATGCAAAACAAACTACATTTCCCATGATGCATATACCACATCACTTCCTGCAGGGCCCCATAAGAGCCAGTAACACCGGAACCAGTCCTCTTTCTTTGCTCCGAACAACAAGTCCAATAAGTATATTAAAGTTCAACAACAGCTTCCAACGTGGAAGAAAACCAGACCAGCTGGGAAGAACGTCAATCTGCAAACAGGATTAGTCCATCTTCTTGTCAGATCCTGAAAAAACAGAGATAAAACAACCCGTAACTTCTGTATAATCAGAGTATATACACAAACGGGTGGGCAAAAATTACAGTACAGTAATTTAACCGGGTGGGATAATCCTCGCCTCCGTGTCCTTAATAGAATTGAATATTCTTGGCGCGAATGCTAGCTAATTTTTTATTCTATTACAGGACCGGAGGCTTCGTTTTATGCGAGTTTAACGCTGACTAAAAACAACAGAGGATATATCACCCTCCGGTTTATAATAAAACTGCTTAAACGTTGATTCAGACGACCAGTCTGCAGAATGCATAATATCTTGCACAGTAGAACCCAGCATGAAAGTCTTAGAGGCCATAGCGCCTCGGACAGAATGTGCACCAAAGACCTGAGTATCCACCCCTGCTTCTTGCATAACATCTTTGAGCCATCTGGCTATGGTAGCCGCAGTCACAGGTTTGTACGGTTTCTGAAGAGCAATTAACAATTGTGCCACACCATCAGGCCTGGTAGACCTGGTACATTCTTCATAAGCCTTGAGGCACTGAACCACACAAAGTTTAGCATTATCGGGAAAAGCATGATAATCCACACTGCGTGACATTGTTTTAGTCCTAGACGTAATAGAAAACGAAACTCCCTCCGGAGTAAATACTCTACCTGTAATATCAAGAGCTTTAACATCCGAAGAACGTCTGCAAGCCGCTAGGCAAAGCAACATAGCCAGCTTGGCCGACAACTGTTTCCTGGACAACCTATTGTTGTCGGGCCAGCTATTAAAGAGAGACAGAACCAGTGAGACATCCCACAATGAAGAGTACTTCGGTTTGGGTGAATTAGCTACTCTGATACCCTTTAGGAGTTTACATATTAAAGGATGCATTCCGACAGGTTTGCCCTCGATCTGAGAGTGACCTGCCGAGATGGCGGAACGGAAGTTATTAACAGAGCGATACTCCAAACCCTCCGCCGCCTTTTCTGACAGAAAATTTACAATATAGGGTAATCCTGCCCCCACGGGATCCACCTGTTGTCCCATGCACCAACGAACCCAGCATCCCCAGGCTGAAGCATATCGCTTCCTAGTAGAGGGGGCCCACGCTTGATTGATAAAGCTTGCAGCCTGGTCCGAACATTCTGGCATATTGCCAACGTTGCCTGAAAGTCTCCAGGCCATCAGGGACAGGTGCCCCGATAGAACCATCGGGTGTCTCTCCCCCTGAGGGCCCTGGAGCATTGTCGAGGACCATGGGATCCTCCTGGGGAAGTCGCAACTCGCCTCCAACAACAACGGGAACCAGGGCTGCGACTTCCACAAGGGAGTCACCAATATCACTTCTGCCTCCTGGCGCATCACGTGTGTGAATACGCGCGGAATGAGGATGAATGGTGGAAACACGTAATTCAATTTCTAAGTCCACTCCTGCGCAAAGGCATCAGTCGCCAGCGCCAGAGGGTCCGGCCTCCAGCTGAAAAATCTCGTCATCTGACGGTTCAGCCTGGAGGCAAACAGGTCGATCTCGAAAATCCCCCAAATCTCCTGCAACCACCGGACCACTCGTGGGAGAAGTTGCCAGTCGCTGTAGTCCCTGAGGTGGCGTGAGTTCCAGTCCGCCACCACATTGGCCTGACCCGGAATGTTTTCCGCTATCACTGAGATCTGCTGGCTCAGGCAATAGTGCCAAAAGGCCTTCGCTATCTCCACCAACATTGAGGACCTCGTGCCCCCCAATTTGTTGATGTACCGGACCGCCGATATGTTGCCCATCCGAAGAAGGATGCAACATCAGATCCGTTTGGGAGCCAGTGTCCGAATCGCAAACGATCCTGCGAGGAGCTCTAGACAATTTATGTGAAGATCTAACTCCCCTAGGGACCAACGTCCCCGTGTGGAAATATTTCCGCAGCGCGCTCCCCAACCCCAACGGCTGGCGTCGGATTCTATGACTACCTCTGGTAGAGAGCCAAAAATTGCTCTGCCGTTCCACGCCTCGACGTGGGCCAACCACCATTGCATCTCCTCCCTCACTTCTTGGGAAAGAGGGACTACGTCTGTGTAGGAAAGGCCCTTCTGCAAATGTTGAATTTTGAGACGCTGAAGGGCCCTGTAGTGCAGAGGTCCCGGAAATATCGCCTGAATGGACGACGCAAGAAGTCCCACTATCTGGGCAATCCCCCTGAGCGAGACCATCTGTTTGGTCAGGAACGAGCGAAGTTCCTTCTTGATATCCCGAAGCTTGGAATTTGGAAGGCTGAGTTGGGCCGTCTGCGAGTTTATGACGAACCCCAGAAAATCTATCCTCTGTGTGGGAGACAGGACCGATTTCGGTTCGTTGATCACGAACCCCAGGTTCTGCAAAATATGAATGGTCATGCGCAAGTGGTGAACTACCAACTCCTGAGATTGCGCCATGATGAGCATGTCGTCCAGATAGACAATCATGCAAACCCCCTGCTCCCTGAGGTAGGCAACGACCGGTTTCAGAACCTTGGTGAAGCACCACGGTGCTGAGGAAAGTCTGAAAGGAAGGACCAAATATTCGTACCACCGGTTCCGCCATTGAAATTGAAGGAATCGGCGATGGGGACGATATATGGGGACGGACAGATAAGCGTCTTTCAGGTCCAGCCGGACCAACCAGTCCCCTTGTTTCAATAGGTCTGCCAGCAGATGGATGCCCTCCATCTTGAAGTGCTTGTAAGTCAGAAAATGGTTGAAATCCTTCAAATTGAGTACCAACCTGTAACCACCTCCTTTCTTCTGCACCAGAAAAATATTGCTGCAGAAACCGCGAGGGCCCTCGTTGCATGGAGCTATCGCGCATTTCCGCAGCAACCCTTCTATTTCTGAATCTATGAAATCGCACTCTAGTTGGGAAAAAGAAAGCTGTCTGGGACGATGCACCTGACAGGGTGTCTGAAAAAACTCTAGGTGGAACCCCTGAACTGTCTGTAAAACCCAGGCGTCTTGTGATATCTGAACCCAATTGTGATAGAAATGCTGAATACGCCCCCCCAAGGGAAGAAGAAATAAATCTGGAGCGCTCACCTGAAGATTCGGTGGCTTGGAATCCTCCACGATAGGATCCCTTGTTAAAGCGCCGCTTGTTGAAGCGCTGCCTGGTGGGATAGAAGGTGCCACCGCGGGTGGAGTCCCACTCTCCTCTGCCGCGTCCGAAATCTCCTCGTGGAGGACCTTGGGAGTATTGACGGCCAAACGAGCGTCCCCGACCTCGTCCGGCCCGGTTGAAAACCCCCACGTGGAAAACGCGTTTGATCCCAGCCTGGGCCTCGTCCAGGGTCGTGAACGTGCCCACATATTTCGCAACGTCCTTGACGAATCGGTCGCCAAAGAGGTTTCCGTCCGCCAACGGCCCAGGTTCCGCCGCAGCCAACTCTGTAAGGTTGGAGTCCATGCGTATCAGAATAGACTTCCTGCGCTCCGTGGAAATTGCGCAGTTGGCATTCCCGAGTAGGCAGATAGCCCGTTGGGTCCAGCCTGCCAGCACATGGGAATCAATCATGGTACCTGATTCCTGCGCCTCCAGAGCCATCTCTAATATTTTCGCTAGGGGCCCGACCACGTCCAAAAGCTTATCTTGGCACCCTCGCCAAGCGCGGTCTATCCCCTTCTTGGGGTCCTTGGCAAACTTTTTAAGAAAAGTAAGCAAACTTGGATCAATCTCTGGCGTTTCCGCCACCTTATCCGAGTGATCCGGTCTGGGACATTCGGACCGCAGCCTGTTGCGCACCTTCTTATCAAAGCTCTTGCGCAAATTCTCATGTAAATACGCAGCCAACTCCGGGGCAGGCAACCAGTCTGAGGATCTGGGGTGAACGATATCCGAGGGGTTGAATGTAAAAGGCGTGGGGGCCGGCGGAGAAGTCTCCACATGTTTAACTTTCCGAGACTTCTTCTTGGGAGGGGAGTCATCAGAGGTGTCAGAAGAGGTGGAAGTAGACTCCGAGTCAGTATCCTGTACCCTCTCTCTCTCCCGCGCCGGGCGCGGTTGTGACTCATAAGAACCAGAATGCGGCCAAGACCTATTCCGGGGCTCCCCTGCCGGCTCTTCAGTTGGGGTAGTGAAGCCATGCTGCTTCGCGAATCTCTCCAGCTGCCTAGTAATAGGCTTCAAAGCAGTCGCCAAAGCCTGCTGCACAGTTCCCGGAACCACCTTTTCCAGGGCCTTGTTGACCGACTCCTGCACGGAAGCGTCCAGGGCCTCAACAATATTATCCTCGATGGCAGGTACCCCTACCTCCTCCTCGTACAAGGTATCATCCTCCTCATAATGCACCCAATTCTCCATGGTGGAACCAAACTTATAAACGTATTTGCTCATAAGGCAACAGCAAGGAGGTATAATCCAAAGGGGGAGCCAACCCACAGCACAATAGCACCGGTACCTAGCTCCTCAGCAACAGCTGTATACCAATTATTACAGCCCTCAGGGCGTAGTGGAGCCAAAGAGCACGAATAAGATTCAAGGAGGTGTGCTCCCTCCAGGCCCAGGTCGTTTTTTCAGCCAGCCAGGCGTCAGCAGTGCTCTCCGATGAAAAACGCAGCCTAAATGACTAAAAGTGAAAGCAAAAACACCAAAACCGGGTTGTTTCGACGTGCGTAGCCCAAATCCTACCAAAACAGCCCAATTGTGCTACACACGTGGAAACGCGACCTAAACCAAAACTAACAGGCTCCCGGCGTCATCGACATACAAGGGAAGCCTTAGCGCCAATATAATGCCTAAATTGTACCCGCCGAAGGCGGGGCGGTACCGTGTGCCTCAATGAAAGAAGCGCTCACGCGCTGACCGGGGCATTGCCGAGGCGGCCGAGTGCCGCGTCTAAACTCGTCCTTTGAAATAGCACGCTTTCGAGCCTCGGACCGCTCGTTGTCCGAATGCCCCCAACACCTCTCCGCACTCTGCTGGGGCCACGGAGCGCCAAAGCGCGTTGCTCAGTCCGCCCAAACCAAGGGTTGCATGAAATCAGGGCGCTCACGCCTACGCTACCGCTGCACAAAAACGGCTGTCACATGGAAATGCAATCATTACAATATCAAAAGTCACAATCAATAATCACATACAAAGTAAGAATCGGAGCTCTCAACTTAACTGTCTGCGTGAGCAGCAAAGAAAGAGGACTGGTTCCGGTGTTACTGGCTCTTATGGGGGCCTGCAGGAAGTGATGTGGTATATGCATCATGGGAAATGTAGTTTGTTTTGCATACGAAAAGTTTTTCATTGGCTGCTGTGAGTAGCAATAAATAGAAAGAGAAGCATAATACGAAGCCTGCGGTCCTGTAATAGAATTCCACATCCCTGACAGTGTTGCATTTGAGGGACATGAGAGAGTCCTGGAAGTGTCTTATGAAGAGAAGTGATTTAAGATCTGTTTTGATGGTCCGGATAGATGCTGTGGTTCGGAGGATTGGTGGAAGTGAGTTCCAGATTCTAGCCACAATGCCTGAAAAGGATTGAGCCATACATCTTTCCCTTTTGAAAGTAGGGGGCTCGAGCAGTAGTTTTCCAGCCTTGCATTAAGGTCTAGAGCCACCTTAGATTTTGAGTTTATTCGCCAGATAGCGAGGGGTGGAAGCGTGCAGGGCTTTGTGGGTGATACAGTCAGTCTTATAAATTGGCCTTGCTTCGATGGGAAGCCAGCAAAGAGAAGACAGTATGGGAATGATGTAATCATATCTGTTGGCCCCATATACGAAGCATGCCGCTAAATGGAGGACGGATTTAAGAGGGGAAAGGTGGGCTTTGGGAAGGCCAACAAAGAGAGAGTTGCAGTAGTCCAATCTGGAGAGAACCAGTGATTGGACCAAGGTTTTTAGGTCTTGCACAGGAAAGAAACATCTAACCCTCCAGAGAAGGCGCAGTTGGTAACATGCATTCTTGGCGATGGTATTGATAGGTGTCAGGGCTCTGTATGTCTGTTCTGCTGTTAGTTCTAAGAGGTGCAAAGTATGTTTTAGGCGTCCTGGGGTTAACCTTTGGGAAACTGTAGACAGCCGTAGAGGAGTTTAGGCAGTGTAAGATGGCCACTCCTTTAGTTAGTGTTTGTTAGGCATCTGGTGTGTTCTTAGAATTCCTTTGTTCAGAGCTCTGGGAATTCTAAACTGCGCACTTCAATTTTGACTCTGTTAGGAAACCACTGATTAACGGACATCTCTCGAGTTTTTTGTGCTTAGGACATTAAGTTAGTCCCTTTCAAAGGAAATTCTAGTTTAGCAAGATTCCCTGTAGTCACTTACCCATTTGTCACTAAAGTTGGCGAAGAAGATCATTGTGGATGAATGTTACCGGCTGCGAGTTCAGTCCTTTGGTCAAAAATCTGCTTAGGAGCAAATTGGCATTCTGGGCTTCAGTCAGAAGCCATTCCAGCGTCCCTGGTTTCACCCGGAAGTGTAGAGCTTCAAGAAGGTAGTGTTGAAGCTCCGAGTCTGCGCAGCAGTGACGGAATCTTCAAAGACGTCGCAGAAGACTGGTTACAGTGAGAGGAGTACAGAGTCTGCGCAGTCCTCACTCCTCTGTCATCCTTTATCAGCTGAGTGTACAAGTTCCAGAAGGCGCATCAAGCAGCGGAACCGCGCAGTCTCTCAGCATTAGAGATCGTCGAGATGAAGGTGAGTAGATCCCTGCGCAGAGGATAATTACTTGCATACCCATTGGGCGCTTTTTCTTAATTTTCCTTTCTCCAATCGTTCCTACCCTGATCCTTTTTGTGTGTAAAGACAAGGCTCTGAGAGAAAGCAACTGTAATAAAAAACATTCTGCAAAAGGGCTACTGGTTTCTAAGGACCATTTTAGAAGGAAATCAACATAGTAATTACAGAGGAAAGTTGAACTCCTAAAGAGTCCTTCCAGAGTCAACTTAATAATTACAGAGGAAAGTTGAACTCTAGAAGAGTCCTTGTAGTAGTTTAGTTTCCACAAGAACTCCGGTAAACGTGGTTTACAATCCAAGTTGATTTAATCATTTAAATATACATAAAATAGTATGCTGGTAGTAGGAGTAATCACAAGAACGACATACACAGGTGGAAGCCAATCGCTAACTCCTTAAACCGAATCTAACATGTATGACCTATATTCGTTCTAATCTAGAATCATGTCACTTAAAGAAACTGTAATGAATCACAAATGAAACACAGTACTGCATACCCTCCCCCGTATAGCAAAACAAAAGAAATTGTGATAGTAATCAATATAATACATAATCATTAAATTTTATCGGAATCTTACAAATGCGATGATCCCGCATAGGTACCACATCCAAGGTGATGGAAGATCGACTTGGAGAACTTACTGTTGAATCTAAAGCAGAGTTGACAATGACATTATCTCCATTAAGATTGTTAGCCAAATCAGGACCAAAGAGAAAACCATCATCCTCTTCATCACATCTGTTTGCATACATCTTATTGAAAATCTCAACTTGTTTGTGAGAAAACTTCACAACATTATTTTTATTCCACCAACCTCTGTTTCCTAAAAATACCGAGGATTTTGTAACTTTGACGATCTTGACTGGTAATGTAAACTTAGACTGACCTTTACAAACTTTGAAAGTTTTTTTTATGATAACCCAATCGTCAATATTGAGAGGTGGCACATGATGAGGAGACTCACCATCATAAAACTGCTTTTGTACAGACTGCTTATGAAAGACTCTAGATTTAACCTCCTGTTGATCGAGTAAAGCTGAGCCTGCTTTCAATTCATTAAACCAATGCGGCATGAGTTTAGATTTAGCTTCCCTGCCTCTAAGTGCTTTAAATGGTGTGATTCCGGTTGTGGAATGAGGTGTTGTCAGATAGGCCCATACCTTCGTTTGTAGAAAGACTCCTACATCGACATTTATTGCAACAGCACTCTGAAGACCTTCTTTAATGAAACGATTTGCCCTCTCAACTAGACCATTTGAGGAAGGGCTGTATAAAGCAACACAACAGTGTTTTATCTCAGCACTCTCCAGAAAACTAGTGAAACATTGAGAAGTGAAATGTTGATCATTGTCCGTGACAACGTAGTTTGGAGTGCCTTCGATTTTGAAAATGTTCTGAAGAAATGAGACCACATTATTCAAATTTGGTGCTTGAACAAATGAATAATATAACCATTTGGAATGGTAATCTATAGCAACTATGCAATATCTTTTCTCTACAGGTAGTAAATTAAAAGGCCCTGAAAAATCTAAGGCAATCTTGTCCCATGGGAAATCTGGGAAAGGAACAGTAATCAAAGGTTTAGTGTGAACCTTCCAATGTTTGTCTGACACAACACAAGTGGGACAATTATCTATGAATTATGTCACCTGCTTGTCCATGCCTGGCCACCAGTAAATGCCTTTAAGAGCCTTAAGTGTTGCAGAGATTCCTAAATGACCATCATGTGCAATATTTACCAACTTTTCCCTTAGAGATATGGGTGGAACGAACAAACCATTTCTCACACATACTCCATTTTCAAATGATATCTGTTCACTAATTTGAGCAAAAGCCTTGATATCATTACTTAACCCTTTAATAGCTGGCCATTTACTTTTATTGAAAATTCCCACTTTTTTGAGAGTTTCATCATGTTCCATTGCTGAAGTCCATTCCTCTTGTGATATGCTGCCATTGCATTTAGAGACAGCATCTATGAGACCAACGACACAATCTTTGTAAAAATCATCTTCACCTTCACTACAATCGGGCAAAGGTATGCGAGAAAGGCAGTCAGCACGGATATTTTTACCACCTTGAAAGTACTTGATGTTAAGATTATATTCTTGAAGTTTAGATAGAAGTCTCACTAACCTTGCTGAAGATTTTCCGAGACCATTACCACATAACAACGAGATCAACGGTTTGTGATCTGTGAAAATATCACAAGTGCCCCAAATGTATGTTTTGAATTTTTGTACTGACCAGACGATGGCAAGTGCCTCCCGTTCAATTGTGCTGTAGTTGCACTCCGTTGAGGTTAGAGTGCGAGAGGCAAATGCTGTGGTCTTTTCTCTGCCATCAATCCATTGTCCAAATACTGCGTCCAGTCCCTTTTGACTAGCATCTACTGATAGGAAAGATTTCGCATTCGAAACAAAAGGATGTAGTGCTGGGGCATTGATAACTAGTGATTTCACTTTTACAAAAACTTCACATAGTGCGTCATTCCACTCAAACTTTATACTTTTCTTAAGAAGTTGTCTTAGTGGTTGGATGACTTGAGCATAACGTGGTACAAATCTGGCATAGTATTCGCATAAACCAAGAAATGAGAGTAAAGCTTCTTTGTCTGCAGGAGATGGTGCATCGCGTATTGCTTCTATATTGCAAAACTTCGGTTTGAAGCCTTCACTAGAGATATTGTGACCTAAATATTCCACATTATTTACCAACAATTTACATTTGTTTGCTTTGACTGTCATACCTTTGTCTTGTAAAATAGATAATACTTTTTTTTAGAATTGTTATGTGTTCCTCTTCACTCTCAGTGTGGATTATTACGTCATCCTGGTACGCCTGTACCTGTGGGATATCACCAAATAGGTCGTCCATTAGTTTTTGGAATACGCTTGCGGCTGATGCCAGCCCAAATGGCAATCTTAAATATTCATAAGCTCCAAAAGGAGTCACGAATGCAGTGAGAGCTTGACAATCTTTGGAAAGTTTAATTTGGTGATAGGCAGAGTTTAAATCGATGGTGGAAAAAAACTTTGATTTCCCTATTTTTGCTAGCATCTCTTGTATGAGGGGCAGAGGATGGCAATCTACCAGTATGTTTTATGTTTTGGTTTAAAGATCTTAAGTCTACACACAACCTAAGGTCCCCATTCCTTTTTTTCCGTAAAACAACCGGAGAAATCCATTCTGAGGAGTTGATAGGGGATATTATGCCTTCAGTTTGTAAATTGTTCAGTAAAGTTTTCAAATCTTCTCTGACAGTAAGTGGTACAGGTCTGACTTTGTGTATTATTGGTGTTGCGTTCTTTTTCAACATTATGGTGTGTTCGTATCCTTTTACTACCCCCACTGTGTTCTTGAATACATTTGGGAAAAAAATTATAATGTTTTCTACCTTTATGTCAGATTGAATACTTGCTACAATGTTGGAGGGAATATCACCAAGTACTACAGGGGGATCTTGTCCAGGGCGTAATATTATGCCCAGGAGGGCAAGATCTTTCCAACCTATAATGTCTCATCCTCTGATGGCTACGTAGATCTTTGTCTTAACAGCTCTGCCAAGACACTCTACTTTATCCCAAAAGTAACCTAGAAGATCTATATCTTGCTCCCCGAAGGCTTTTGGGTTGATGTCAGGAGCTATCAGTGGCATTTCAATCTGCCAAAACTTATAGAATGTGCTATCTGCAAGAATGGTAACCGGAGCTCCCGAATCGGCCATCGCTAAAATTGTTTTCCCATCAATAATCATGTCAACTAAAGGACCTTTAATCTGTTTACCCAAAGACTCTGGCACTTCAATGGTGACTACGACATTTGCAAATACCTCTTGACCCTCTAATGAAATGCTAGATACTTTAACTTTGCCTAAATTAGCATTCATGTTACTTCTACAGGCTCCTTGAAAGTGGCCAACCTTCTGACATTTAGTGCATTTTTTCCCTAACGCAGGACAACTAGGATTGTTCCCTATGTGGCTTCTTGAACCACACCGAAAACTAATCTAGAATCATGTCACTTAAAGAAACAGTAAAGAATCACAAATGAAACACAGTACTACAGTCCTTCCACAGGAATGTTGAGACTATTTACTGTTTAATATTGTAGTACTGTGTTTCATTTGTGATTCATTACGGTTTATTTAAGTGACATGATTCTAGATTAGAACGAGTATAGGTCATACATGTTAGATTCGGTTTAAGGCAGTTAGCGATTGGCTTCCACCTGTGTTTGTCGTTCTTGTGATTACTCCTACTACCAGCATACTATTTTATGTATATTTAAATTATTAAATCAACTTGGATTGTAAACCACGTTTACCGGAGTTCTTGTGGAAACTAAACTACTACAATTTGGTACCAGAAGTGGGGTCAAGACTTCAATCTCTGGAGGATTTTGTGGTTTCCACGGTGACAGTATCAGGAAAGTTTTATCGGACCATTTTAAAGGAGACTGGTATGTTCGGAAGTTTAGAATTTTAAGAATTAGTCTGCCGTGTCCAGACTTTTCAGCAGATTGGTGGTACCTTGATCTAGTCTACTACTACGCACAAGGATCGCGAGCTAGATTTTGATCTCTGGAGTGCGAGAGGACCAAGCGAGGCAAGTTGGAGTAAATAACAAATTATTTTTAAGTTTGCTGAGTTATACTGACTTAAATGAGGGTCTGTTGCTGACAAGCATTGTTTGAATGCTCAACGAGCGACTCTGCGTACCTCAAGGCTGTATTCTCAAGATGACACGAGGTGGTGGTTCCGACTCCAGTGTTCAGCGTTCGGTCCATGCGTTCTGTGTTCTTTCCTTTCCTCCTCGTTGCCGCATTGCATCCTGGGAGACGTCGTGACGTCTTACTGTAAACGCACGACTGCGGCCATCTTAAGTTGGGGAAAGACTTTGTTTATATGCTGCGCGACTTCGTGATCATCAGTTACTTCGAATCACAGCCTCAACGAAACGCCGCGGTGAAGACTTCGAGCAATTACGCGTTCACAGGCATGGCAAAAGTAAAGGTACAATGTTCCTGCTAGTGTGACACACGGTGATTCACACACCTTATCTTCTTATTTTTGGCAGAGAGAATTTAGCGAAGTACTGATAGACAGAACCCATTCAGAACTCATTAATTTCATAAATTCTGAAATTGCTTTACATTTATTTTTTGAACAACAATTTTATTTGCAAACCAGTCAAAGGAAACTAAGCCAATCTCTTTACTTTAAACAGGAGAGACAAGGTTTTACTCCTTCATTTCATATGGCTTCAAGTCAGGGCGTCATCCAGCCAGCACCATTTTTATTAAAACCAGTGTGAGAAGTTGGCCTGGTATATGCTGTTCACTAGTTCTAGTGACCACCTTGTACCATGCCAAGCAACCCTTATGGTGTGGTTGTAAGTCAACCTTTTTGGACTAGCTGCCCTAGTGGTAGCGTAGGCTAAGCAGTCTTTGAGGCTAAACTCGTGAAGCGTGTTAAGCAAGCTGTTTTACCAATAGTAACCCCCTTTTATACCAATGAAAGGACACCACACAGATATATATTCAAAATATATATGTATTTATTTCTCAAAGTAACCCCTAGTCTCTTTATGAGCACAGGAGCACAAATCGTCAAACAAGATTATCACAGAATACACAGAAGTTGCACTTTATATGGATAGGCCCTGGTGGCCACTTGAACCATATACTAAAATAGTGGTATAAGTACCACGAACAGAAAAGGGAAAAGGCCTAGGGCCTCTAGAATCGCTGGGCCTACAAGGGGCTAACGTCAGTTAGTGACCAGGAGGTCCACGGGTGGCGTGTGCAGAGCAAATAGTCACACGCGTGCTCCCATAGGTTTCAATGGGTGCGTAAAAAGTACAAAGTTACTGCAAAAGGAATCTTCCGGATGACCTAGGAACTTAAGATTTGGAACACAGGCACTAGAGATGTAATACTACACTTGGGCACAGGAGTGCCAGCTTTACCTCACCCACAGGAAGCGGGTGCATAGGCCTCGAAGTGCGTCGGGTTTCTTCTATCGGTTCCGTGGGGCCTGTAGACAAAAGTGCTGCAGGCGGTCGGTCGGGAAGAGATGCAGTGGATCCAAGAGTGGATCGGAGATGTGGAAGACCTGTAAGCAGAGGGGACAGTGTTCACAGTCACTAGCCAGTGACCAGCGTGGCACCAGGTGGGTACCAGGCGATGTCGGGTGCAAACAGGAAGGAAGGTGTAGCTTGACTCTGCAGCCACGTGGTCCCTGAAGGTCGACGACGTCCAGGAGTCGAGTCACGAGCTGTCCCACGCAGGCTCTCGCTGTCGGCGGTGTCGGCGACTTGATCGAAGCAAACAAGCCTTGGCAAAAGCAATTGTTGTAGGCAAGGAGTTTAAGCTGATGGTTCTGACCAGCAAGGTCAGAGGAACTGCTCCTTTGGAGGGGAGCAAGGGCCAGTCTGGAGCAACCAGACCAGCGGTGTTTGTCGTAGATTTCGTCGCCAAGATGGCCACTAGCCAGCGGGCCAGCAACCGGTTAGGCGCGTCGAGTGGCAAAATGCAGAAGGGCCCCACGCAGATCGTGGAGATGCTGGAGGGCTCACCTTTGGTGCAGATGCTGCTCGAGGGTTGGGCTTCTCAGGACCCAAAGCACAACTTGGAGGGAGCCTCGGTTGTTGCACTGGTCAGCTTGTCGTAGTCGTTTCAAGATGGCTGGCTCCACGTGTCTCGGTGCCTCCACGGGTCTCCTCTTTGCAGGGACTGTGGATCGGGCGGTGAGAGGTCTGGAGGTCCAGGTCTTGTCAGTCTCTGGGCTCGGGCTCCGGCGGGAGGCGGCGGCAAAGCGGACGTTGATTCGCTGGATGGTGCTTGCGTTAGCAAGGTGGTCACTCCCTGACCACAGGGGAGATTGGCTTCAGTCCTCTGTGCAGCAGAGCGTCGAAGTTCCCGTCTTCTTCTTAGTTTTAAGTTGATTCCAGGATGTCTGAAGTCTTAGGACACAGCTCCTACCTTTAAGCGGATTCTAGGGGCCGGACTACCTGCTAGGTCCCTCCCTATGGGTGGGACCAGGAAGGGGGGTGGTT
This sequence comes from Triturus cristatus, assembly GCF_964204655.1. NCBI lineage: Eukaryota > Metazoa > Chordata > Amphibia > Caudata > Salamandridae > Triturus > Triturus cristatus. Next base: position 808,384,352 of record NC_140592.1, on the reverse strand, counting down.
ACACCCCCAATCCTTTGTCCAGCTCGCCCCAGGCCCGGGACTGGTGTGCCCCAGGACCGGTTTGAACTGGCATATGCACCGAGGCTCCTTGTGAGCCACAGGCATGTCTGGTTTCTTTCAAGCCCTACCTGACCAATACACAAAATCCTGTCTGGGGTGGTGCACGCACCTCCCCTGGCAGGAAACCCTTTGTCCACACCTCCCAAGCTGGGAGGACTCCCAGCAGCAGGAGGGCAGACTTGTGTCTGTGGTGGCAGCATCCATTTTGTGGAGCTGAGGCTATGTCTGATTTTACCCGGGTTTCAGGTACTGTACATGTCGTGTCCCTCTAGAAGGGTGGAATGCTAACCCTGTCGCCAGAATTGGCGAGGGGTTAGTGTTCCAATTCGTATGACACCTTACTCGACATGTTTTGATAAAGCCAAACCACAGATAGCATTTAACCGCGAGGTTCATAATGCACTTAAGAGTATATGGTCTGACGATATCTGGAAACAGTAGAAGGAAGCTGTTCCGACCACTGCAGACAGGCTCAGCTCATGCCAGAGCACCATCTCACATGGAACCAAGCACTCTGCCTTCAGGATTGTTAAGGCCTGCCATAGGAGTGACTTATAGGTTACCAGGTGTCCCATTTAAGGTTAGGTATAGGTATACTACACCTAAGTAAGAGGTGATTACACCAACTTACCCCAGCTGAGTGATCAGCCAGTTGTGCCAAATTGTTAGGCCAAGCCTGGGGTGGCATAATACATGCTGCAGCCCTTGGCAGGCCTGGGGTACACCAATGCCCTGGGTACCTAGTGTACACTGGTACAGGGGCTGACAGGGTGATCCACTTCCAATTGGTTATGCACCTAGGGTGCATAGTTTTAATTTAGTAGAGAGAACAGCAGGCTGGGGGTCTGATTGGCAGGCCCACAGCCTCAATATGTCCAAAACCAGTGAAGCAAAAAGCAAAAATTTGGGGTGACCATAGGATAGCAGACCCTACTCTCCTACACAACCCCCCCCCCCAAACGCTGGGACATTAAACTAGCCTTGACCAGTCTCGTCTTCATGTCCTAAGTGGAAGTACCTGGAGAGACCATCTGCATTCCCATGGTCAGTACCTGGCCGGTGCTCCACTGTGAAGTCCATCCCCTGTAGGGAAATGGACCACCTAAGCAGTTTGGGGTTTTCACCCTTCATCTGATTTAGCCACAAGAGGGGCTTATGGTCGGTCTGAATCTTGAAGTGAGTGCCAAACAAGTATGGCCTCAGCTTCTTCAGGGCCCACACCACAGCAAAGGCCTCCCTCTCAATAGCTGACCAATTTTTCTCTCTGGGGGTCAACCTTCTGCTAATAAAAGCAATGGGTTGGTCTTGACCATCTACATTAAGTTGTGACAGCACAGCTCCCACACCCAACTCAGAAGCATCTGTTTGGACAATAAACTCTTTGGAGTAGTCAGGACTTTTCAGGATAGGTGCAGAGCACATGGCCTCCTTCAGGTCATCAAATGCCTTTTGACAGCTTACTGTCCACTGAACCTTTTTGGGCATCTTCTTGGATGTCAGATCATTAAGAGGAGTCACAATGGACCCATAGTTCTTAACAAACTTCCTGTAGTACCCAGTCAAGCCCAAGAAAGCTCGAACTTGAGTCTGGGTGGTTGGAGGGGACCAGTCCTTGATGGATTGTATCTTACTCTCCAGTGGTTGAACTTGGCCTCCACCTACAAGGTGGCCCAAATACACAACCTTACTCTGCCCTATCTGGCACTTAGTAGCCTTGATAGTGAGGCCTGCCCTTTGCAGAGCCTCAAGAGCCTTCTTCAGGTGGATCAGGTGATCCTCCCAGGTGGAGCTAAAGACAGCAATGTCATCAAGATATGCTGCGCAAAAGTCATCCAACCCAGTAAGGACTTGGTTCACCAGCCTTTGGAAGGTGGCAGGTGCATTCTTCAGACCAAAGGGCATCACCACAAACTGGTAGTGCCCACCTGGGGTTGAGAATGCTGTTTTGGCCTTAGACTCCTCAGCTAATCTGATTTGCCAATAGCCAGCTGTTAAGTCAAATGTGCTCAAAAACTTTGCAGAAGCTAGTTTGTCTATGAGCTCATCTGCCCTTGGAATAGGGTGTGCATCTGTCCTGGTGACAGCATTGAGTCCTCTGTAATCCACACAGAACCTCATCTCTCTCTTGCCATCTTTGGTGTGAGGTTTGGGGACCAGAACCACTGGGCTAGCCCAGGGGCTCTCTGAGGGTTCAATGACACCTAATTCCAGCATTTTATGTACCTCAGCCTTTATACAGTCCCTGACGTGGTCAGATTGTCTGTAAAGTTTGTTCTTTACAGGCAGACTGTCACCAGTGTCCACCACATGGGTACACCAGTCAGTTTGACTAGGTATCAAGGAAAACATATGTGAAAATGATTGTAGAACCTGTCTACATTCAGTCTGCTGATGGGCAGTGAGGTTGCCTCCAAGGGTCACTCCTTCAACTGAGCCATCTTCAGGGTCCTGAGACAACAGGTCTGGGAGAGGGTCACTCTCTTCCTCCTGTCCCTCATCTGTAGCCATGAGCAAGCCCATGTCTGCCCTGTCAACATATGCTTTAAGCCTGTTAACATGGAGTACCCTGTGGGGACTCCGGGGAGTTCCTAGGTCGACCAAGTAGGTGACCTCTCCCTTCTTTTCCAGGATTGTATGGGGTCCAGACCATTTGTCTTGGAGTGCTGCTGGGGCCACTGGCTCCAACACCCATACCTTCTGTCCTGGCTGAAACTCAACCAAGACAGCCTTTTGGTCATGCCAAGCTTTCTGTAAGGCCTGGCTTGCCTCAAGGTTTTTGGATGCCTTCTCCATATACTCAGCCATCCTGGAGCGGAGACCAAGTACATAGTCCACTATGTCTAGCTTAGGCTTTTTGAGAGGTAACTCCCAGCCTTCCTTCACCAAACACAGTGGGCCTCTCACAGGGTGCCCAAACAACAATTCAAAGGGGCTGTAGCCAACTCCTTTTTGTGGGACCTCTCTGTAAGCAAACAGAAGGCAGGGTAGAAGGATGTCCCATCTTCGCCTGAGCTTTTCAGGTAATCCTTTGATCATACCCTTTAGGGTCTTGTTGAATCTCTCAACAAGCCCATTGCATTGTGGGTGATAAGGGGTGGTGAACTTGTAGTTGACACCACATTCCTTCCACATAGCTGTTAAGTATCCTGACATAAAGTTGGTACCTCTGTCAGATACTACCTCCTTAGGAAACCCCACTCTGGAGAATACTCCCAGCAGGGCCCTGGCCACAACAGGTGCTGTAGTGGTCCTAAGGGGAATTGCCTCTGGATACCTGGTGGCATGATCCACTACCACCAGTATAAATCTGTGCCCAGATGCAGTGGGAGGATCCATGGGACCCACTATGTCTATTCCCACTCTTTCAAAGGGAACCCCCACCACAGGTAGTGGTATCAGGGGGGCCTTTGTTGTGCCACCTGATTTGCCACTGGCTTGGCAGGTAACACAGGAGCGACAAAACTCCTTTGTATCTTCATTCATATGAGGCCAGTGAAAGTGAGGGACAAGTCTGTCCCAGGTCTTGTTCTGGCCTAGGTGTCCTGCTAAAGGAATATCATGGGCCAAGGTAAGAAGGAAGCCCCTAAATTGCAGAGGTATAACCAACCTCCTGGTTGCACCAGGCTTGGGGTCTCTAGCCTCTGAATAAAGGAGCCCTTCATCCCAATACACTTTATGGGTACCTTGAGCATTCCCAGCAGCCTCAGCAGCAGCCAGCTGTCTGAGGGGTTCAAGAGAGGGACAGGATAACTGAGCCTGCCTCAAGTCAGCCCTTGAAGGTCCCCCTGTCCCCAGAAACTCAACCTGGTCAGGTTCAAGCTCTTCAGGGACAGTTCCTTCAGGGTCCTCTAGATCAGCTTCCTGGGAAGGCTGATCATCACTCTGAGGCAGGGGGGAAGGCACAGCCTTGACCCTCCTGTTCTTCTTCTTGGTAGGTGCTTGGTCCATTGTTCCAGGATCCAAGACCTGTGGTTCAGTGAGGCACTTTTTGGCCTGTGACCTGGTCACAGCAAGGACATGTGATGATATACCTAACATCTCTGCATGAGTCCTGTACTCCACTTCTGACCATAGAGAACTCTCTAGGTCATTGCCCAACAAACATTCTACCGGGAGGTCTGCACTAACCACAACCCTTTTGAGGCCAGTTACCCCTCCCCATGAGAAATTAACAACTGCCACACTATGTGAAGTAGTGGCATTGCTGGCATTGGTCACCAGGTAGTTCTCACCTGGTATGTACTGTCCAGGGTCCACAAAGCCTGGTGTCACCATAGTGACACTGGCACATGTGTCCCTGTAGGCTTGAGCCACTTTGTCATTAATTAAAGGAGTCTGTCTGTACTTGCCCAGGTTACTGGGGCTCACAGTCAGGGACAAATCAATGTCCCCATCACAGATCAAGACTGCCTGTGTCAGGGTTCTGTCTAAGTCAGAATCTCCTTCAGTTCCCATAGTGATTCCCACTACACCCTTTGTCTGGGGACCAACACTGCTAACAGTAGTACTGGGAGCAGGTGCCTTAGGGGCAACAGTGTTGGGGGCTCCACCCTTTTTGCAATCACTAGTCCAGTGAGTTGTATTTTTGCAATGATTGCACCAGGGTTTCTTTTGACCTTCTTTCTTCTTTTTGGACTGTTGTTGGGACCCACCCTCCTTAGCAGTAGTTTGGGGCCCTGTTGAAGACTTCTGGTCTTTAGATTTCTGATCTCCACCCTTTTGGTCTGTTTTCTTCTGATCACCCCCTTGGCCCTGGTTCTGGTTCTTTTGCTTAACCCTGGTTCTGACCCATTTGTCTGCCTTCTTTCCCAATTCTTGGGGAGAGGTCAGATCAGAGTCAACCAAGTGTTGATGCAGTTGCTGGTTTTGACAGTTATTTAAAATCTGTTCTCTCATCATCAAATTATACAATCCTGTAAAATCAGATACCTTACTTCCCAGCAACCAACCCTCCAAAGCCTTAGTGGCACATTCAATGTATTCAGACCAGTCCTGAGTCTGTGTCTTTTGGGTGTCTCTGAACATTAACCTGTACTGCTCAGTGGTTAAGCCTAACCCATCAACTAGAACACTCTTCAGGACTCTGTAGTTTCTGACATCCTCTTCTCTAACAGTGAGGAGTCTGTCTCTGCCTCTTCCCTCAAAGGAGAGCCAGAGGATTGCTGCCCACTGGTCTTCAGGAACCTGCTGTACTTTGCAGGCTCTCTCAAGAGCAGTTATCCACTTGTGGATGTCATCCCCACTTTTGTAGGGGGGCACAACCTTAGACAGGTTTCTATTATCGAAAACCCTATCTTTGTCCTTAGGGACAATGCTGCCACCAGTGGGTATAGACCCACTCTCTTTATGCTGTCTAGCCTTGCTAAGTTTCTCTTCCATCAGGGCTACTTCTAGCTCCTGCTTCCTGATCCTCAGCTGAGCTTCTTGCATCCTGGCCTCATGTTCCCTCCTCTGAGGGGTGGTCATCCTTCTCCTGGAGTGACCTTGAGAGCCTCTAGAGCCATGGGAAGCATTGGAGTCACCTGAGCGATTCCTTTGCCTTCCAAGCCCTGTGTTAAGTCCACTGGGGAGATCCAGTGGGGTGAACCCACTGTCAGTCCCCAATAGCCTTGGTTTAGCTGGGCCAAGTATAACACTTGGCACTGGGCTAGTTCTCCCTTCATCCTCACTACTGTCAGTATCCTTCTCACTCTCATCCTCTGTGGTAGGCATCCCATCTAAGGGGTGACTATTGGGAAGGGGTACCTCAGTGGCATCTTCAGAAGGGGGGCCTCCTGTTCCTGTCCCTAAGGGGGCTAACTGGGAAGCTTTCCTGAGCTCTTTTTGATTTTCATCTTCTTGCAAGAGCTCTCTGAGCAAAGCAGAGGTAGGGTTCTTGGGCTGTTTAAGGCCTCTAAGAGTTGCCAGCTGCCTGAGCTCATTTTGATTAAGGGTAGCATAGATGGATGGTGCCCTCGGGGGGTCACTCTCAACAGAGATGGGTACAGTGGACCCCTCTGCCCCAGCCATTGCTCTTAAGTGTGGGTGGATGTGTTGCAATCTACCTACACTTGGGTTTACCTACTAAACCTATCTAGTAGTTGTAGTCAGGGTGTGCTACTCCCTTTTCTCTACAACAACTAAGTTCAGTAGAACTTAAGTATATCTAATCTTGTTTTATATGTACCTACAGGTACCTATGTGATCTTTCAATTGGTAACCAAGAGATTACAATGGTAAAACACAGCAAGCTCAAATCCAACCGCTGCTCACCAATGTGAGAAGTTGGCCTGGTATATGCTGTTCACTAGTTCTAGTGACCACCTTGTACCATGCCAAGCAACCCTTATGGTGTGGTTGTAAGTCAACCTTTTTGGACTAGCTGCCCTAGTGGTAGCGTAGGCTAAGCAGTCTTTGAGGCTAAACTCGTGAAGCGTGTTAAGCAAGCTGTTTTACCAATAGTAACCCCCTTTTATACCAATGAAAGGACACCACACAGATATATATTCAAAATATATATGTATTTATTTCTCAAAGTAACCCCTAGTCTCTTTATGAGCACAGGAGCACAAATCGTCAAACAAGATTATCACAGAATACACAGAAGTTGCACTTTATATGGATAGGCCCTGGTGGCCACTTGAACCATATACTAAAATAGTGGTATAAGTACCACGAACAGAAAAGGGAAAAGGCCTAGGGCCTCTAGAATCGCTGGGCCTACAAGGGGCTAACGTCAGTTAGTGACCAGGAGGTCCACGGGTGGCGTGTGCAGAGCAAATAGTCACACGCGTGCTCCCATAGGTTTCAATGGGTGCGTAAAAAGTACAAAGTTACTGCAAAAGGAATCTTCCGGATGACCTAGGAACTTAAGATTTGGAACACAGGCACTAGAGATGTAATACTACACTTGGGCACAGGAGTGCCAGCTTTACCTCACCCACAGGAAGCGGGTGCATAGGCCTCGAAGTGCGTCGGGTTTCTTCTATCGGTTCCGTGGGGCCTGTAGACAAAAGTGCTGCAGGCGGTCGGTCGGGAAGAGATGCAGTGGATCCAAGAGTGGATCGGAGATGTGGAAGACCTGTAAGCAGAGGGGACAGTGTTCACAGTCACTAGCCAGTGACCAGCGTGGCACCAGGTGGGTACCAGGCGATGTCGGGTGCAAACAGGAAGGAAGGTGTAGCTTGACTCTGCAGCCACGTGGTCCCTGAAGGTCGACGACGTCCAGGAGTCGAGTCACGAGCTGTCCCACGCAGGCTCTCGCTGTCGGCGGTGTCGGCGACTTGATCGAAGCAAACAAGCCTTGGCAAAAGCAATTGTTGTAGGCAAGGTGTTTAAGCTGATGGTTCTGACCAGCAAGGTCAGAGGAACTGCTCCTTTGGAGGGGAGCAAGGGCCAGTCTGGAGCAACCAGACCAGCGGTGTTTGTCGTAGATTTCGTCGCCAAGATGGCCACTAGCCAGCGGGCCAGCAACCGGTTAGGCGCGTCGAGTGGCAAAATGCAGAAGGGCCCCACGCAGATCGTGGAGATGCTGGAGGGCTCACCTTTGGTGCAGATGCTGCTCGAGGGTTGGGCTTCTCAGGACCCAAAGCACAACTTGGAGGGAGCCTCGGTTGTTGCACTGGTCAGCTTGTCGTAGTCGTTTCAAGATGGCTGGCTCCACGTGTCTCGGTGCCTCCACGGGTCTCCTCTTTGCAGGGACTGTGGATCGGGCGGTGAGAGGTCTGGAGGTCCAGGTCTTGTCAGTCTCTGGGCTCGGGCTCCGGCGGGAGGCGGCGGCAAAGCGGACGTTGATTCGCTGGATGGTGCTTGCGTTAGCAAGGTGGTCACTCCCTGACCACAGGGGAGATTGGCTTCAGTCCTCTGTGCAGCAGAGCGTCGAAGTTCCCGTCTTCTTCTTAGTTTTAAGTTGATTCCAGGATGTCTGAAGTCTTAGGACACAGCTCCTACCTTTAAGCGGATTCTAGGGGCCGGACTACCTGCTAGGTCCCTCCCTATGGGTGGGACCAGGAAGGGGGGTGGTTACACCCCCAATCCTTTGTCCAGCTCGCCCCAGGCCCGGGACTGGTGTGCCCCAGGACCGGTTTGAACTGGCATATGCACCGAGGCTCCTTGTGAGCCACAGGCATGTCTGGTTTCTTTCAAGCCCTACCTGACCAATACACAAAATCCTGTCTGGGGTGGTGCACGCACCTCCCCTGGCAGGAAACCCTTTGTCCACACCTCCCAAGCTGGGAGGACTCCCAGCAGCAGGAGGGCAGACTTGTGTCTGTGGTGGCAGCATCCATTTTGTGGAGCTGAGGCTATGTCTGATTTTACCCGGGTTTCAGGTACTGTACATGTCGTGTCCCTCTAGAAGGGTGGAATGCTAACCCCGTCACCAGAATTGGCGAGGGGTTAGTGTTCCAATTCGTATGACACCTTACTCGACATGTTTTGATAAAGCCAAACCACAGATAGCATTTAACCGCGAGGTTCATAATGCACTTAAGAGTATATGGTCTGACGATATCTGGAAACAGTAGAAGGAAGCTGTTCCGACCACTGCAGACAGGCTCAGCTCATGCCAGAGCACCATCTCACATGGAACCAAGCACTCTGCCTTCAGGATTGTTAAGGCCTGCCATAGGAGTGACTTATAGGTTACCAGGTGTCCCATTTAAGGTTAGGTATAGGTATACTACACCTAAGTAAGAGGTGATTACACCAACTTACCCCAGCTGAGTGATCAGCCAGTTGTGCCAAATTGTTAGGCCAAGCCTGGGGTGGCATAATACATGCTGCAGCCCTTGGCAGGCCTGGGGTACACCAATGCCCTGGGTACCTAGTGTACACTGGTACAGGGGCTGACAGGGTGATCCACTTCCAATTGGTTATGCACCTAGGGTGCATAGTTTTAATTTAGTAGAGAGAACAGCAGGCTGGGGGTCTGATTGGCAGGCCCACAGCCTCAATATGTCCAAAACCAGTGAAGCAAAAAGCAAAAATTTGGGGTGACCATAGGATAGCAGACCCTACTCTCCTACAACCAGGTAAACCTGAACTTAAATGGGCAGAATGGCTTAGAGACTTAGAAAATTACCTGTCAGCCATTGATGCAGACAAATGCTCGCCAGAAAGGAAATAAGCCTTATTAGTTAATCATTTGGGCACAGCAGGCAGAAGAGTTTTTGATAACTTGCCGAGACATCCTGCTCCCACTTCGGAAGATATAGTGTGGAATGTTTAAGTTGAAGGGAAGTTACGTATGGCCAAACAGTATTCTGATACCTCGAGTGTGTTATTGGAAAGATTTAATTTTGCAATGTGTAAGCAGTCTTGTGAAGAATCGGTAGAAGATTATATAGCAACCTTGAGAGTGTTAGCTGAAAAATGTGAATTTGGTGCTGATATTGATACTTACATTAGAGATCAATTTGTATTTCATTGTTTTTCAAAGAAGATTCAAGAACGGTTACTTACCTCGCGCAATCCGAGTTTGGCCGAAACAATTGACATAGCAAAAAGCGTTGAGAGGTCGATTGTTACGTCCAAAGTGTTGTCTAGTCAATCTAACCAAACATTAACCTTTCCTACACAGACGAATGTGCAATCTCCATGTTCTTCAAACATGGGTTTGGTCTCTGATGACAGTGCTGTATGTGCTATTAACAACAGACAAACATATTACAGGAATAGGAATTACAAAAACCAATCTCCAAGAGGTCAATTAGTTTGTTTTCGGTGTGGTTCAAGAAGCCACATAGGGAACAATCCTAGTTGTCCTGCGTTAGGGAAAAAATGCACTAAATGTCAGAAGGTTGGCCACTTTCAAGGAGCCTGTAGAAGTAACATGAATGCTAATTTAAGCAAAGTTAGAGTATCTAGCATTTCATTGGAGGGTCAAGAGGTACAAGATTGCACTTCACTATTTGCAAATGTCGTAGTCACCATTGAAGTGCCAGAGTCTTTGGGTAAACAGATTAAAGGTCCTTTAGTTGACATGATTATTGATGGGAAAACAATTTTAGCGATGGCCGATTCGGGAGCTCCGGTTACCATTCTTGCAGATAGCACATTCTATAAGTTTTGGCAGATTGAAATGCCACTGATAGCTCCTGACATCAACCCAAAAGCCTTCGGGGAGCAAGATATAGATCTTCTAGGTTACTTTTGGGATAAAGTAGAGTGTCTTGGCAGAGCTGTTAAGACAAAGATCTACGTAGCCATCAGAGGAAGAGACATTATAGGTTGGAAAGATCTTGCCCTCCTGGGCATAATATTACGCCCTGGACAAGATCCCCCTGTAGTACTTGGTGATATTCCCTCCAACATTGTAGCAAGAATTCAATCTGACATAAAGGTAGAAAACATTATAAGTTTTTTCCCAAATGTATTCAAGAACACAGTGGGGTCAGTAAAAGGATACGAACACACCATAATGTTGAAAAAGAACGCGACACCAATAATACACAAAGTCAGACCTGTACCACTTACTGTCAGAGAAGATTTGAAAACTTTACTGAACAATTTACAAACTGAAGGCATAATATCCCCTATCAACTCCTCAGAATGGATTTCTCCGGTTGTTTTACGGAAAAAAAGGAATGGGGACCTTAGGTTGTGTGTAGACTTAAGATCTTTAAACCAAAACATACTGGTAGATTGCCATCCTCTGCCCCTCATACAAGAGATGCTAGCAAAAATAGGGAAATCAAAGTTTTTTTCCACCATCGATTTACACTCTGCCTATCACCAAATTAAACTTTCCAAAGATTGTCAAGCTCTCACTGCATTCGTGACTCCTTTTGGAGCTTATGAATATTTAAGATTGCCATTTGGGCTGGCATCAGCCGCAAGCGTATTCCAAAAACTAACGGACGACCTATTTGGTGATATCCCACAGGTACAGGCGTACCAGGATGACGTAATAATCCACACTGAGAGTGAAGAGGAACACATAACAATTCTAAAAAAAGTATTATCCATTTTACAAGACAAAGGTATGACAGTCAAAGCAAACAAATGTAAATTGCTGGTAAATAATGTGGAATATTTAGGTCACAATATCTCTAGTGAAGGCATCAAACTGAAGTTTTGCAATATAGAAGCAATACGCGATGCACCATCTCCTGCAGACAAAGAAGCTTTACGCTCATTTCTTGGTTTATGCGAATACTATGCCAGATTTGTACCAGGTTATGCTCAAGTCATCCAACCACTAAGACAACTTCTTAAGAAAGGTATAAAGTTTGAGTGGAATGACGCACTATGTGAAGTTTTTGTAAAAGTGAAATCACTAGTTATCAATGCCCCAGCACTACATCCTTTCGTTTTGAATGCAAAATCTTTCCTATCAGTAGATGCTAGTCAAAAGGGACTGGGCGCAGTATTTGGACAATGGATTGATGGCAAAGAAAAGACCATAGCATTTGCCTCTCGCACTCTAACCTCAATGGAGTGCAACTAAAGCACAATTGAACGGGAGGCACTTGCCATCGTCTGGTCAGTACAAAAATTCAAAACATACATTTGGGGCACTTGTTGTGATATTTTCACAGATCACAAACCGTTGATCTCGTTGTTATGTGGTAATGGTCTGGGAAAATCTTCAGCAAGGTTAGTTAGACTTCTATCTAAACTTCAAGAATATAATCTTAACATCAAGTACATTCAAGGTGGCAAAAATATCCGTGCTGACTGCCTTTCTCGCATACCTTTGCCCGATTGTAGTGAAGGTGAAGATGATTTTCACAAAGATTGTATCGTTGGTCTCATAGATGCTGTCTCTAAATGCAATGGCAGCATATCACAAGAGGAATGGGCTTCAGCAATGGAGCATGATGAAACTCTCAAAAAAGTGGGAATTTTCAATAAAAGTAAATGGCCAGCTATTAATGGTTTAAGTAATGATATCAAGGCTTTTGCTCAAATAAGTGAACAAATATCATTTGAAAATGGAGTATGTGTGAGAAATGGTTTGTTCGTTCCACCCATATCTCTAAGGAAAAAGTTGATAAATATTGCACATGATAGTCATTTAGGAATCTCTGCAACACTTAAGGATCTTAAAAGCATTTACTGGTGGCCAGGCATGGACAAGCAAGTGACATAATTCATAGATAATTGTCCCACTTGTGTTGTTTCAGACAAACATTGGAAGGTTCACACTAAACCTTTGATTACTGTTCCTTTCCCAGATTTCCCATCGGACAAGATTGCCTTAGATTTTTCAGGGCCGTTTAATTTACTACCTGTAGAGAAAAGATATTGCATAGTTGCTATAGATTACCATTCCAAATGGTTATATTATTCATTTGTTCAAGCACCAAATTCGAATAATGTGGTCTCATTTCTTCAGAACATTTTCAAAATCGAAGGCACTCCAAACTACGTTGTCACGGACAATGGTCAACATTTCACTTCTCAATGTTTCACTAGTTTTCTGTAGAGTGTTGAGATAAAACACTGTTGTGTTGCTTTATACAGCCCTTCCTCAAATGGTCTAGTTGAGAGGGCAAATCGTTTCATTAAAGAAGGTGTTCAGAGTGCTGTTGCAACAAATGTCGATGTAGGAGTCTTTCTACAAACGAAGGTATGGGCCTATCTGACAACACCTCATTCCACAACCGGAATCACACCATTTAAAGCACTTAGAGGCAGGGAAGCTAAATCTAAACTCATGCCGCATTGGTTTAAGGAATTGAAAGCAGGCTCAGCTTTACTCGAAAAGAGGAACAACATGACAGATCAACAGGAGGTTAAATCTAGAGCCTTTCATAAGCAGTCTGTACAAAAGAAGTTTTATGATGGTGAGTCTCCTCATCATGTGCCACCTCTCAATATTGACGATTGGGTTATCATAAAAAAACCTTTCAAAGTTTGTATAGGTCAGTCTAAGTTTACATTACCAGTCAAGATCGTCAAAGTTACAAAATCCTCTGTATTTTTAGGAAACAGAGGTTGTGAAGGTTTCTCACAAACAAGTTGAGATTTTCAATAAGATGTATGCAAACAGATGTGATGAAGAGGATGATGGTTTCTCTTTGGTCCTGATTTGGCTAACAATCCTAATGCAGATAATGTCATTGTCAACCCTGTTTTAGATTCAACAGTAAGTTCTCCAAGTCGATCTTCCATCGCCTTGGATGTGGTACCTATGCAGGATCATCGCATTTGTAAGATGCCGATAAAATTTAATGATTATGTATTATATTGATTACTATCACAATTTCTTTTGTTTTGCTATATGGGGGGAGGGTATGTAGTACTGTGTTTCATTTGTGATTCATTACTGTTTCTTTAAGTGACATGATTCTAGATTAGAACGAGTATAGGTCATACATGTTGGATTCGGTTTAAGGCAGTTAGCGATTTGCGTCCACCTGTGTATGTCGTTCTTGTGATTACTCCTACTACCAGCATACTATTTTATGTTTATTTAAATTATTAAATCAACTTGGATTGTAAACCACGTTTACCGGAGTTCTTGTGGAAACTAAACTACTACAAATATGTAAAGCCTTCAGAAGAGAGGCAATAACTCCAATTAGTCTGGTAAGAAGTCAAAACAAAAGATGTGTAAACGGTATTGCATATAATCAGTTCCGGTATAATGTTTATGTTGTTGTTGTAATTGCTTCAGTTTTCCCGCTCACTGCAGTGGCAACTAGCATATAAGAAGATACAGTACCAGACGAAGCCACTGCAAGGGAGTCCAGGAGTTGTCTCGTATCTGTCCCATTCCCCTTTCCCCTTGCTAGTGACATTATACTGTTGTCAGTAGGTGTCACTGGAAGGTGGGCATTGGGAGCCAGGTTCCATTACGTTCCTGTGGAGATTAAAAGGTTCTGACAATATGGGAGTGTAGATTGAGCCTTTTGTCAAGTATGACACCTACGGATTTAGCGTGGCCGATAACAATAGGTTTGTTGTTAAGTAAGTTCAGATTGTCCATCCAAAGTTGAACAGCAGGAGGAGAAAGAGAGGAAGAGGGAAGAAGGAATTCTGTTTTGGAAGGATTCAGAATAAGTTGTTGAGTTGACATCCAATTTTGGATGGAGTTGAGGGTGGTGTTGAGGTTTGAGATGTCGTGTGCGGAAGACACCGTAAGGTAGATTTTAGTGTCATATGCATAGAGGTGATAGTGGATCCCATCTTTTTAAAGGAGATTTCCCAATGGTTCTATGTAGAGATTGAACAAAGGATAGAGCCTTGAGGGAAGCCTTGTCCAACAGATATTGAAGTAGAGCGTTTCCTATTTTGATAATTTGAGATCTATCCGAAAGGAATGAAGCAAACCATTTGAGAACTATGCCTATAAAACCTATTCTTTGGTTTAGAATGTTCAGAAGAGTTTTGTGGTTGATAGAGTCAAAGGCTGCGGAATGGTCAAGAAGAATCAAGAGACAAGACTCACCAGAATCAAGTATACGCAGGGCATCGTCGATCACTTGAAGCAGGGCAGTTTCAGTTCTACAGACTTCCATGAAACTAGACTGGAATTCGTTGAGGAGGTTGTTATTCCTGATGTGAAAGGAAAGTTGCTTCGCTACACAGCTTTCTGTGAGAAGAAAGGGAGGTTGGTGGTAGGGCGGAAGTTTTTGAAGCCATTCTCATCAGCAGAGTGCTTTTTAAGAAGCGGGGTAATTTGTCCTGTTTTAAGGGCAACAGGAAGGGAGCCTTGGTTGAGGAAGTGGTTTATCAGGTTGGTTCAGTGGGAAAAAGTGTGGGTGTAGAAGTCAATGGAGATGTCACTGGGAATGGGGTCGAAAGAATGATTAGAGGGTTTAGTTTCTAGAACGCTTTTGAGGGGGGTATCCTCAGTGATAACGTCAAGGTACTGCCATGCGACTAATAATTTGCGATCCTCAAGGGTGGTAGGGTGAATGCCCTGATCCACAAGCAATTTCACTTTTTCATCGAAGAATAGAGCGAATTCTGCTCCTTTCTTGGGAGGGTTGGCAAATTTGATGGCTGAGAAATAGAGATGATGGTGCTTTTGATGAGGTTGAATAAGTTTTTAGGTCTGTTTTTGGCTGCGTCGAGGAGGGTACTGAAGTGCAATGCTTTTTCATGGAAGATGTGTTTGTGGTAACTTGACCTTGCTAAACGTAGATTAGAGAGGTTAGTGGTGGAGGGAGATTGTCTCCATTGTTTCTCCAGATACCTCAAATTCTTCCTTTCTTTTTAGAGGGATTTATTGAACCATGGTGCAGAAAGAGTAGGTATTTTCTTTTTACTTTGTAGTGGAACAACCTTATCAATTTTTATTGAAAGACTGGACAGGCATTGGGAGGTGAGATCGTTGACATCAGAGTTGGGGTCTACGATTGGAAGTGAAAACATAGCTGAGTTGCACAGAGTGCCAAGGTCGATGTTTTTGGTGTTACGGAACCAGGAAGTAGACCTTTTAGGTTGGCCAAGGGTTAAAGAGTGGGATAGGTGCAGAGAGAAGGGGATGAGGAAGTGATGAGACTAGTCTACTGGTATAGGGTCAGCAGTAGTCAGCAAGGATGGAGCCCTTGGAGTGTGTCGGTTTCATGCTGTGTTGGATAAGATCATATCCTAAGACAAAAGTGGCCAGAATTTTAGCAACTAAGTCTTCCGGAGAGCCCCAATGCAGATTAAAGTCTCCAAGAATAATCTGACTGTAGTTTTGAGAATATTGGTCGCTGAATTCTTCAGTGAAGGCGGAACAGCTACCAGGCGGGTGATAGATGGTATGAAACCTGAACAGACAGCAGTGTTGTACTTGGAGCTCCAGAGAGAGGCATTCAAATGTAAGGAAAGGAGCTGTTGGGAAGAGCCTTTAGTTGAAGGGAGTTTCTGAAGATAGCTGCCACACCTTGCCCCAACTTTATCTGCTCTAGCATTTCTGATAATGGAATAGTCAGAGGTGAGCAGAAGATCAAAAGAAGTGTGAGAGGTGTCATTTCAACTAGGTCTCAGTTAGGAAAAGTATATCCTGATTGTGTAGATTGATGGAGTCTGAGAATTCCAACTTGTGTTTGTTTGCAGATCTGCAGTTGTGAAGCATACTGTGCCATTCTGAAATGACTGATTTGGTGAAGGGGGAGTTAGGGCTTTTAGTGTTGATAGGGATACAGTTCCTGACTGATGGTGCCTTGGTAGAACAAGCCTGATGTTTAGTTCTGGCAAGGGAGATGTTCAGAATAGTGCAAAGATTAGAATTAGCTGAAGAGGAGAGTGTGAGGGGGCTGGTTTTGGAGGTCTTGTAGCTAGCCAATAAATTTGAGATGTCTTTGGGGACAGATTGTGTGTGGCTTTTTTGGGACGAGGGAGCATGGTGCTCCTCAGGAGTTTGGGGAAGTGAGTGTTCATCAGGGGGATTGGGTACTTGGGTAAGGTGGAGAATTTAGCATTTAGGAGTGAGATTGTGGCATCAAGCTTGGAGATAGAGTGAGTGTTCGTCAGGAGGATTAGGGAGTTGGGTAAGGTGGAGATTTTAGCATTTAGGAGTGAGATGGTGGCTTAAAGCTGGGAGATAGAGGAGATGAGGTAACCTAGTTTATTTTCTAAGGAGAGTAGGGCTGAGCACGGATTGTTAAGTTGCTCGACAGGTTCAGGAGGGAGGTCAGCTTTAGAGGGAGAGCAAGGCGAGGGGAGAGGAGGGGGGTGGGGGAGGAAGGAGTGTTGGGGTATGGTATAGTAAAGTGGAGGGAGACTCGTGTGATGTTGTTTGGTAGTGATTATCAGTGCAACTGTGGTAGAGAGAAAATTGTCTGGGCAAACATAGAACGTAAAAGAAGTATTGAGTTCAGGTTTAGGAATAGGCGGATGAGGGCAGTGGTGGGAGGACAGAATGAGGGGAGGGAATAGAAGGGAGTCACAGAAGGCAGGAGGTCGGGGAGGAGAATGGAGGAAGGGTTGGAGAGGGAAAGTAGCCTGGGAGAAATGAGTATAAGGGGCTGGAAACAAGCACAGAGGGGAAGGTTGACCTGGATGGTAGTCAAAGAAAGAGTATGGCTCTTCTAGGCAAGAGGAAGGAGGAGGGAAAAGGAAGAGATTGCCAAGAGAGGATAGTGGGTCAAGCAGCATTACTGGAGAGATGGGGTGGTGAGGAGAGATGAAGGGGGTTTGTGTAGGATTCAGGTTAAAGGGAGAGGGGGAGAACGGGTGGGGTGGAAGAAAAGGGAGAGCATGAGTGCTCAGGTTGCTAAGTGATCAGGGAGGTTGGGCTGTTGGAAAAGTACATTGGATGAGAGAGTGAAGAGCCTGGTGGGGAGGGGTTACTTCAAGATTCCAGGATGGTGTTGAAGTGTAGATGAGAGTTCTATCCATTGGCGTGGCTGAAGTGTTGAGTGGTACGCCCAGATTGAAGAGGGGGAGATTGGGAGAAGGGGAAACAGGGGTGAAGGAGGGGAACAGGTCTGCTAGGTGGAGGTCTGAACCTCCTGAAAGAGCAGCCTACTGGTGTCTTGGTGGGTGGGAGGAGGCGAGAGAGAATAGAGGAGGAGTACTTTGAAGAGTCTGGAGGGATCGAAATGCCAGGGATCAGGAGCAGTGATGGAAAAAAAGAGGTTGAAAAGAGAGAGACAGGTGTCTTTGGCTTGGATCAGGATTGTGCCATTATTATAGAAATGAGATAGTGAGTGAGCCATTAAAACAAGAGGAGATTTTTAGTGAGGGATCGAGGAGGAGGAAGTAATGCTGAAGAAGTTGTTGAAAATAGTAATCCAGGAGGGGATGTTGTAGGTGAAGAAGATGAGGTCAGTTTTAAGCCTTCTATAACGACCGCTAGTGGTATTTTTTCAATGAAGTGGAAGTCAGGAAATTGGTCAAGGGTGTTGTGTTTGAGCCTTTTTGCTGAAGCCTTGGATAGATTGGGGGGTAAATGATCTTGAAGCAGTTGACTCCAGACTGCATACAATTGGTTGACATAGTTAAGAGATGACGAGGGAGCGGTGAGGTTAGTGGAGGGAAAGAGGAGAGCACCGCAACGGTAGCAAAGGCAAGTAGAAGCAATGTGAAGAGAAGGTACATAGCTTGGTGCCTGTGTTGGATGGGTGTCGGGTATGAGTGTGACCAGCCCTCAAGGGAGTGGCTGGTAAAACTAGTGCCTACTGAGACACTAGTACGGGTGAGGCTAATGACTCAGACTGCAGCTGGAATATCTTCGCTAGCACTCATAGTTTAACCTGAGTGGTTCACGACACGAATGCTGGCTTGGACATGTCAGCCACACTCTGACAGCATACCAGTGGAAACATGTTCTTTGGTCTGAAGTTGCTCCACTCCGCTGACAGTGAGGATGATCTGTGGTGGGTCCTAGCAGTTCCTAAAACAGGTTGCGTCATGAGCGTGGTTGAAGTCCATTGTGAAGGTTCACAAAGATGTTGCGTGATTGACTGAAGACAGTCTTGGTGTGCTGTGACTTTTGAAGTCTCCATTAGATGACCTTGCTGTATCCTGGAGACCTTGGGGCAATATTAAGTCCAACTCTCACGCTTGGGGGAGGCCCCTTGTTTGGGTTGCCATTGGACTGCTTGTGAGCTGCGCTGGGGTCTCCATGTGTGCCTGCATTGAGGCAGCTGCAAGACCATAGAGGAGCCGCTGCTTAGTTGCTTGCACAAACCTCAGGGGTGGATGGGGCTTGGTCAAGACGTGCTCTCACTACTGGGATCTGGATGCAAGCCAGGTTGATAGGGAATCACTGGTTCTTCTTGTCAACTCGTACAACAATGGTGTAGGACTCCAGTCCACTTGTTCAACACTCCAGGGATGGTAAGGTTTGATGCACTGTAAGGAATAAGCGTACTGTGATGGTAGGTAAACTCCTCTTTATTGAGAGCAAGCAGGAGACGCCTGCCTCTACTCGTAACTTCCACCAACTGCCCTGAGTTCCCCACACATTCCAGAACTGTGGAATCCTGGTACTAGGATACATGTAACTAGGATATCACACGCACTTGACATGGGCTGGCGTGATAGGGTTGCCAGTCGTGTGGGGAACCTGGATGACATTCGGGGACGGCTTGCTGTGATGGTTGTAGTCCTTCGTTCTTGAGTTGTCAACCGCTGGGAGTGAGGGTGACCAGGTGTTTCTATTTCCTTTGGGAAGTCATCGGCATCCTTGTGCCTGGATGTTCTTAGGTTGCTGAGTTGTCGGTCACTGGTGTTGGGGTAGACACACTGAGAAGTGTTAGGCAGAGACTCTGTTTGCACATGCTTGCGGCCTACTCTGTGGTCTCCCACTGTGCGGTTGCCAGGCCGTTCTCGTGTTGTTTCACTTAGTTAGTTTGCTGCTTGTGTGTCTGGATGCGCTCCCTCAGCAGCTCAAATCTTCTTGAGCTTCAGGCCCAGCTTCTCAAAACTTTTCCCTCCTGAACGTGGATGGTTCTCAGGTTCCCATGTGTAGACCAGCCGGTCACACTTCCATATCTTTTGCTGGGAGTGGTGGCATGCACCATCTTCCTAAGAGGCCAACAGGGCCTCTGAGCATTCAATGGTCAATGGAACATGCAGCTGAGACGTCTGGTTGCTTGTGTCTCTTCTTCCAGGAGCAGCTGCCTGCACCTTCTCCGGGGTCGGCCAACAGACCTGCACAGTGGTAGACTGTTTCCATAGTCCGGCCACTGGCCTTGGGTGTTGGGCTCCGGCGGAGCGATGATCATAGCAGTCTCTGATCAGGTTCTCCTCTTCCTCTTGAGTGTTGGGTGGCGTATGGCCACATGTCTTGTGTTCCCTCTTCTGGGACCTTTTTGAAGCTCCTTGTGGTAATCGGTTTCTTTTTTTTTTTTTTTTTTTTGAGAACTTTTATTAACCATAGTTGCATCAATTGGCAATGTACAATTCTGCGACAGAGCATCAGGTCAGCAATGTTCGAGTACATACAGTCAAATGTTTAAACACAGCCGTTTAGCCGACAACCCGGAGGTCCGGCGGCGGAGCTCAGTTGTACCTAGATAGAGGATTCAGGTGTGTACATTGCGTGTAAGCGAATCGGTGGTGCTTTTCTGTTATGTGTCGCGTGTGGTAATCGGTTTCTTTATGCTGGGTTAAAATTCATAGTGTTGACTGACAATGGGGTGCAGTTAGTTTCGAATGAAATCGAGGGATTTTTGTTAGAGAAGGGAATTTTGCATGCCAAGTGTTCTTTATATCACCCAGAATCCAATGGAGTTGTGTAGCGTTTAAACAGGGTGTGAAAGGAGACTATTAAAATGGCTAAGGACAGTGCGTTGGATTGGAGAGAAGAGGCTCTTTAAGAAAAGGGTGCATCATTTCTTTGGGATGAGGATTGTGAGGAAGAATTCAAGTGTTTGAAGAAAGAGCTTGGTGAGGCTCCTAATTTGAGGAGTTTTGATCCTAATTTGAGAAGCACTATTATCACTGATGCAAGTGTTAAGGGCTTAGGAGTGGATTTGTTGCAGGGGGAGGGTTCTAGAACTAGGACCACAATGTTTGGCTTCTAGAAGTTTACGTGGACCTGAAACGAGATCATCGGTCATTGAGAGAAAAGCCTTAGGAAAATTAAGCCATAGTTGTGGGGTTCTGAGTTTTGTGTTAAAACTGACCACAAACCGTTGACAGACATTTTTCAAAGAAGGGGCACTGATGCTCTATCTGGGAGAATGACCCTCTGGGTTGTGGCATTGCATGAGTACAATTTTGTGGTCAAATACATCACAGGTAGTAGGAATGTGGTTGCTAGCGTGCTGTCAAGGTTGGTGTCAGAACGTAATGTTGTTGTAGAGTCTGTTGATGAGTCGGGGGGGAGTATTTGTGCTGTGGCGGGAGCTGCTATATTGAAGGAAGAATGGTGGGATGCTGTGATGGATGATGGTGGTATTGAAGAGGGTTTTGAGAAGTTAAGGATTGGTTGGTGTAAGAAGGATTGTGCCAATAAGGAGAGGTCTGTTAGAGAGGAGTTGTCAGAGGTAAATGGGTTGTTATTTCGTGGAACCAGGTTGCTACCCTGGGTTGTGTTGAGGAAGACTATACTTAAGATGTCACATGAAAGCCACATTTCCAAGACTAAGGAAAGATTAAGGGCGGTGTTCTGGTGGCTGGGGTGTACATGGAGGCTGAGATGTTAGTTCAAGAGTTGTGTTCAGTGCATGATGAGTGAGAAGGCAGTGGCAGCTCCTCCGCTATGACTAAGGAGCGTCACCCCACTAATTGTAAGCAGTGCAAAGTAAAGGAAACATAAAATGATAATAACTTTGAACTATTATAATTTTATGTTTCCGTCAGTACTGGTGTCCATGCTGCTTTGTGGGCCAGCGGGTGAGCGTGGCTGCTCTGGAAACAGGGCAGGGGAGGAGTGGTTTGCCCACTCCTAAGTGCACATGACTGTTTGGCCGGCCCTCTTGGCCACCCAAAGCAGTCATGAACACTTTCCCTGTTTTCCATGCAGGCTGCATTAGAGCCTGCATGGAGAACATGCCCAGGTCCCCATTCCCTGGCTGAGCGTCGAACCAGGATGCTCAGACCAATTATAACGCTGCATTGCAGCGTTGTGATTGGTCAGGAGAGCCTGGCTGTGCTTTCTGTTCCTGTTCTCGATGAGGAGTGCAGGAGCAGAGATGCGGGACCCGTCGGCAAGGTAAGTGTCTATTTTATTTTTATACATTTTGTACCCCCCCGTACACGCCTGCCCACCACCTGCAAGCCAAGCGGCCACCACTGTGAGAAGGTGTTGAAGCTGAGGACTCAGCCTATGGTAATGACTAGCGAAAGGTCCTTGGGATGAAGTTGCTCTCGACATTGTGGGGCCTATTCATAGTCAGAGTGGTTCGTATTATGTGTTGGGTTTGGTGGATTTGTTTTTGCGTTGGCCTGAAATAACTGTTACCAGGGGTATTGAAACTAAACATGTGATTGCATTCTTGCAGGGACTTATTGAACACAAAGGGGTACCTAGTACAGTGTAGACTGACAATGGAGTGGAGTTAGTTTTGAGTGAAATGGAGGGATATTTCTCTGTGAACAGAATTTTACATGCCAAATGTGCTTTACAGCACCCAGGATCAATGGAGTTGTGGAGAGTTTTAACGGGGTCTTAAAGGAGACAATTAGAATGTCTAAGGACAATACGATCGATTGGAGAGAAGAGGTACGCAGTAAGCTGAGTGTGTATCGGTTGACCCTGCATTCTGTGACTAGTAAGAAACCCTTTTAACATTTTAGGAAAGCAGAGCCAACTGTTTTCAGACACCAGGATGGGTGGTTGGCAAATGTGAAGGGAACGTTGACAAGTTGACTGTGCAGGACAAGGAAAGGAGGTGTATGGTTGCGACAAAGAAGTTGTTTGATGACAGAAAACAGGTCAAGATTACAAGGGTGAAGGTGGGAGACTGGATGAGGATCAGATTACCAGGTTGTCGTTTGAAGTTTTCTAATCTCATTTGTGTTGTAAAATTGTTTAAGAATGCTGTCTAGGGTGTGGAATCTCAATTGAGTTACAGTTGTGAACTATGGGGTTGTTGACAGGGCAGGTGATGAGGCAGGTGATGGTGGCTGTGAGAGGAAGCTTGTGGATGTAAGGAGGAGTACGCGAAGTGTGATGCCTCCTAAATATTTCAATGATTACATTCATGATAATACCTTTGTTTGATTGCAGTGTGGCTTTGTGGGTGATTCATTAACAGACTGCGAAGTGTTTTTCTTTAATTTAACTTTGTGTAGCTGTTTTATACAGTTTAAGTTTGTTATTATGTGGGGGAGGTGTGTGGTAACTGGTTTCTTTATGCTGGGGTCATTTCTATCCCTGTATTGTAATGATTGTTATCATTCCTTTGGAATCCCTACATGTGTATATTCCATTGCAATGTGATGATATGAATTACAACTGGAGTTTGGAGGTAAACGGTGGCTGGGTGTTTCTCCTAAGACTTATATCTTAAAAACTACTTGGATAATTACTATAATTCACTTTGTCATCATCTGTACCCAGAATTGACTTTATTACACTCTTACTCCGCGTGTTCCCTCTTCTGGGAATTTCTTCCACGGGCAGTAGGGAGCTGTGGTGGTGGCAGCTTGCCACTCGGGTGTGCGACTCTCCTCTTGCCTGTATTGCACCACTGGTGACTCTGACTTGAGGCAGTGTGGGGGAGGACACTCTATCTGCAGTGCGATGTAGGAGGAGAATCCTCCCCTTCTGCTTCGGTAGATGCGGGGACAGTGGACAAGTGATAATGAGGCAGAGCGTAGTCTTCTCAATGGTTGATGGAAGTTCAGGCAGTGGTTAATGTAGGCAGGTCCTTGGTTGTCTACAGCCTTGTGTGCCTGGGTCATTAGCTTGAATTGGCATCTCTTCTGTACGGGGAGCCAGTGGAGTTTCATTAGGTGTAGTGTGATGTGTGTCCGACGGGGAGGGTGAGGCTGAGTCTGGCTGTGGGGTTCTGTATGGTTTTAAATCTCTGTAGGAGATGTGCGGCGATTCCTACGTAGTGAGCATTGTCATAGTCCAGCCGGCTGGTGATGAGGGCCTGTGTCACAGTGAGTCTTGTGTGTAGGAGTAGCTGTAGGAGAGTAGGATCTGCTTCACATGGGTACCCCCACTTTTTGCTGGTGTTTCACTGTTTTTCGACCTTAGTCTGGCTGTGGCCATGCTAATCAGGCCCACGGCCTAGCTGCTTCCTCTCTAAAATGGTTTCCATGTTCATTAGGTACATATCTAATTGGATTCAGGAGTGCCTTATAAGCCCCTAGTATATGGTATTGTAACGCCCTGAACGTCTCAGGATCGTTTAACAGACACGACAATGAGGACGCAACCACTTGTGAAGGGTTAGTTATTTTAATGAAGGCAAATATAATACAAGGAATAAACAAAAGTTATAGTCACTGGAATCCTCCAGGCTAAGTACGTTACCAGCCCACAGCACGGATGGTCCTTACCGTCCTCTGCATATACGCCGATCCCGGCGTATGCCAACAGAGGGCAGAAATGAAATGGCCGACAATGCCAATCGGTAGGCTGTGAGGGGCACGAAGAGTGTTGGGGAGAATCGAGGAGTCAGGGAAACACCCAGCCGGGGTCTCTACCTGAAGGGAGCAGCCGCTCAACCTCTTCCTCAGACTGCACCGGGACACGGAGTCACCTCCTGGTGATGCGTCACCGATACCCCAATCAAAAGCAAGAAGACTGAACCGAGAGCAGCCGCTCGATCGATCCTGTGGACTTCCGAGGCTGTAACGCGGCAAACACCTCCTGGTGTACGTTACAGCTGGCAGTCCCTGTGTCTCTGGTCGGGCTGGGAGTTACGACTCCAACCAGCAAAAGCGCCACTGCGCTTGGACTCAGCCGAGTCAAAAAGCGAAGCTCAATGGTTGACCGGTAGAGCTTCCGGGTCCTTCACAGGTGACGATGGGGCAAGACACAGCCCAGGGAGTAACGACTCGACCTACCTCCGTTCTTGCCTTACTGGAGCACCACTCCGGAACACTGCTCTTCACGAAGCAGGTACGTCGGTGTAAACACAATATCCGACAGCGTTGTACCTCCCGGTTCCTCCCTTTATAGGGCGTGTTTTCCTTGAGTTATGTAACAGCTCTCCTGTTTACATAAGGGCGTGTTTTCCTTGAGTTATGTAACAGCTCTCCTGTTTACATAAGGGCGTGTTTCCCTTGAGTTATGTAACAGCTCTCCTGTTTACATAAGGGCGTGTTTCCCTTGAGTTATGTAACAGCTCTCCTGTTTACATAACCTCTCAACCGCTAAGCATCCTGGGAGATGTAGTCCGTTTTCGCTGGTTACCGTTTTCCTCCCCTCGTATGACAGGAATTCTTGACAGTACATCCTCCCTCTCAGCGGCTCCCCACGGGTCCAGCGCTGGCAGGAAAACGCCGATGGAACAAGGAGACCAAGCGCGGAGCATGAACCCCTTCAGCCGGTTCCCATGAATGCTCCTCCGGGCCATAGCCTTTCCACGCAACCAGGTACCACAGCTTCCCCCTGCGGCATTTGGACGCCCGTATGCCCGACACTTCATACTCCACCTCCGACTCCACGCATACCGGCCTAGGTGTCCCAGACGGCTTGGAGGGTGCTGGTTTGAGCAATGATACATGAAAGACAGGGTGTATCCGCAATGACTGGGGCAAGCACACCTTCCCGTTCACGGGACCCATACACTTGGTAATTCGATAGGGGCCCATGTACTTGGGAGGGAACACACTGTTCTTTCGAAACCTCATGTTTCTTGTGGATATCCAGACGTAGTCTCCAGTGCGGTACAGTGGCCTGGGCCTTCTCTTCCTATCTGCCGCAGCCTTGTATCTTCTCTTGGCCTCTATTAGGACAGCCCTTGAGCGCATCAACGTGTCTTTTATGTGTGCCACCCTGTCCGCTGTGGCGGGAATCCTGTCCTCTCTGAACGGATGTAGAAATGGCAAGAACCTGGGATGTTGGCCATAGTTGCTATAGAACGGAGATGACTGTGTGGAGCTGTGAGTGGCGTTGTTATAGGCTATCTCTGCAACCCATAGCAAGTCGACCCATTCTTCCCTGCCCTGGTCCACAAAACATCGCAGATACTGTTTGAGCGTTTGGTTCAGGCGCTCGGTTTGGCCGTCCGTTTGAGGGTGGTAGCTGGTGGACAGGGCGGTCTTAACATGCAGCGCAGTGCACCAAGTCTTCCAGAATTGCGCAGTAAACTGCGACCCCCGGTCCGACACGATCACCCCAGGTAATCCATGCAGTCGTACCACATTCTTTAGGAGTAGTGACGCCAATTCCCCGGCCGTAGGGACTCTCTTGCAGGGGATGAAGTGCCCCATTTTCGTCAAGTAATCCACCACCACCAGTATTGCCGTCATCCCCTGGTCTACCGGTAGGCCCACCACGAAGTCCAGTGATATGCTATCCCATGGTCTATCCGGGGTCGGAAGTGGATGTAAGAGCCCTTGGGTTCGGCCATGGTCGGCCTTCATGGTAGCACACGTAGGACACTCCTGTCCCCACCTCCTGACATCCACTCTCATGGTTGGCCACCAGAAATGCCGTCCCATGCTAGCCACCGTTTTTTCAAAGCCCAAATGACCTGCGCATGGAGAGTCATGGCACCAGATGAATGCTTGTTTCCTTAGCCTAGGCGTGGGTATCAATAGGCACCTGCCCTTCAGGGGTATCCCGTCCTTCAGCTGCCATTCTCTGTGACTGAGGAGCCACCTCCGCGATGCGAATGACCTGATCCCTCTCTTTATTCCCCTCAGGAAAGTATCCGGTTGGATAACCCCCAATACCATCCTCGGGGAAATGATGGAACGCTCGGTCGCAGGCAATGGTTCCTTAACTGCAGATTGACGGGACAGGGCGTCCGCCTTCACCTCATCAAATACATCCTCAAAACTGTGATAAGCCTGGGGGAGAGCCACATCTTTTTCTGCCGCTGTAGCCACCGTCTGACTCCCGCTCTCATCTGCGTCAAGGGATTCCGTTCTTATTCCACAATACAGGATGCAATACGGTGACGTCATTTCGATGCGATATGTTGGCCAATCCACAAAGGGGTTGTGTTTCTGTAGCCACGGCAATCCCAATATGACGCCATATTGGGGCGCTCGGATGATGTTAAAATCGATTTGTTCCAAATGGTTCCTCCCATATCTCATCGGAAGGACCCCCGTGTGCTGCCCGATGGGCCCCGTCACCAATCGCCTTCCGTCTACAGCATAGACGTCTTCGGGTACAGCTTTGGGAAGAAGCACTAGCCCTAGCCTGCATGCCTCGTTGTGGTCCATAAACATGCCAGTGGCCCCTGAATCCACCATGGCCACAACGGGTATCCACTGGTCATGCACTCCCACGTGCACCGTGAGAAACAGGTGTCGTTGTCCATTAGTGACCGAGTTGGAAAGTGAAGGGATGGATGAGTGACTCCGAGATGCCCCTTCTTTGGTCTGGGAGTCCTCTAGTTTTCCGCCGGTATGTCCACCACGGCTGTTACCGACCGGTTGGCCCGATAACGTGACGTCTTCGGTTTGGCAGGGCATTCACGTACGTAGTGGCCTTTTTTGCCACAATATAGGCACAATCCTTGTTTACGGCGTGACTCTTTCTCCGTGGCTGTGAGGCTCGCTCGTATTGCGCCGATGTCCATGGGTTCTCCCTTGGATGCGGTGGAAGTTTCAGGACTTCCCACCGTCACATAGGATGGAAGGGATTTTCCTTTTCTCCCATGATCCCCCTTTCTTTCACTTAGCCTATGTTCCAGCCGTAATACCAGGTTGATAAGGCCCTCACATGTCTTGGGTTGAGGGTCAATATGAGCCACGGCGTCCTTGAGCTCATCGCACAGCCCTTGATGGAAGAGCGCCGTCTGTTTAGCAACAGGCCACTTGGTTTCCGCAACCAGCCTTCGGAACGCGTTGAGATACTGCACCAGGTCGTTGGATCCCTGTCTCAACTCAAGCATTTCACGGTCCGCCGTGTACGAGTCAGCCCTTCTGTCGAATACCTTCAGGAATTCCTCGCGAAAAGCACCCCAATCACATAAGATGGGGTCGTCCCTGCTCACCAGAGGTACGGCCCATTGTGCCGCGTTTCCAGCCAAATAGGATATAAGGAAAGCCACACGAGCCTGACTCGTGGGGAACGCCTTTGGTTTGCACGATAAATGTAGCGCCACTTGTGTGAGGAATACCTGCACTGTGTTAGGATCCCCACTGTACCTCTCTGGTGTCGCCAAGGGGATGGCTACCGGCATTTCCACTACTACCGCAGGGGTCTGGTTCGTGAGGGAGGTGCTGGGCGTGAGCGGGTCCAATTGGATAGCATCCAGTCTGGCTTTTACATCGGCTGTTTCTTGCCTAGAGGCAGCCACTTCAACTTGCATGGCCGCTAAAGCAGCCAGCACATCATCAAGTGTTGCCATGTCTGTTATCGACCGGGAGACAGTTAGTGTTATGCTGGTCGGATATTTTGTAACGCCCTGAACGTCTCAGGATCGTTTAACAGACACGACAATGAGGACGCAACCACTTGTGAAGGGTTAGTTATTTTAATGAAGGCAAATATAATATAAGGAATAAACAAAAGTTATAGTCACTGGAATCCTCCAGGCTAAGTACGTTACCAGCCCACAGCACGGATGGTCCTTACCGTCCTCTGCATATACGCCGATCCCGGCGTATGCCAACAGAGGGCAGAAATGAAATGGCCGACAATGCCAATCGGTAGGCTGTGAGGGGCACGAAGAGTGTTGGGGAAACACCCAGCCGGGGTCTCTACCTGAAGGGAGCAGCCGCTCAACCTCTTCCTCAGACTGCACCGGGACACGGAGTCACCTCCTGGTGATGCGTCACCGATACCCCAATCAAAAGCAAGAAGACTGAACCGAGAGCAGCCGCTCGATCGATCCTGTGGACTTCCGAGGCTGTAACGCGGCAAACACCTCCTGGTGTACGTTACAGCTGGCAGTCCCTGTGTCTCTGGTCGGGCTGGGAGTTACGACTCCAACCAGCAAAAGCGCCACTGCGCTTGGACTCAGCCGAGTCAAAAAGCGAAGCTCAATGGTTGACCGGTAGAGCTTCCGGGTCCTTCACAGGTGACGATGGGGCAAGACACGGCCCAGGGAGTAACGACTCGACCTACCTCCGTTCTTGCCTTACTGGAGCACCACTCCGGAACACTGCTCTTCACGAAGCAGGTACGTCGGTGTAAACACAATATCCGACAGCGTTGTACCTCCCGGTTCCTCCCTTTATAGGGCGTGTTTTCCTTGAGTTATGTAACAGCTCTCCTGTTTACATAAGGGCGTGTTTTCCTTGAGTTATGTAACAGCTCTCCTGTTTACATAAGGGCGTGTTTCCCTTGAGTTATGTAACAGCTCTCCTGTTTACATAAGGGCGTGTTTCCCTTGAGTTATGTAACAGCTCTCCTGTTTACATAACCTCTCAACCGCTAAGCATCCTGGGAGATGTAGTCCGTTTTCGCTGGTTACCGTTTTCCTCCCCTCGTATGACAGGAATTCTTGACAGGTATACTATGTACCTAGGGCATAGGTACCTCAGAGGCCTACCAGGAGCTGAAGCATGTATTATGCCATCCCTGGGAAGCACTCCAAAATGGCACCACAGGTCTGCTACTGCATTCTGGGTAAGGGTGTGCTTGCACCCCTTACAATGGTATAGGCTACCTATATCCACACATATATACAGACACATATAAACATATAAGTCACTCCTATGGCAGGCCTTGACAATCCTGAAGGCAGAGTGCTTGGTTTTGTGTGAGAGGGTGCCCAAGCATGAGCTCGGCCCCTCTGCAGCTTTCAGAAATACTTCCTTATGGCTGTTTTGTGATACAGCCATACCATATACTCTTAAGTGCATTATAACCTCGCGTTAAATGCTAACTTTGGAATGGCTGCTTCAAATCATGTCATGTTTGGTGTCAAACGCTTTGAAATACAACCCCCCCCCCGCCAGTTCTGGCGGCGGGGGTAGCATTCCACCCTTCTAGAGGGAAAGACATGTTCACACTGGTCAAACCCGGTAGGACTTTCCTGAGCCCTGGCATCACAAAATGGATGCCTCTGCCACAGACACGGGCCTGACCTCCTGCTGCTGATAGAAACTCCGGCAGGGCAGGCCTGGACAATAGGTTTCCTGTCGAATGGGGGTGTAACCACCTCCCCAGACAGGCAGATGTGTATTGGGGCTGGGCGGGAGCACTCTCTGGTGCTTTGAAGTCCTGCACTGGGGGCACATTTGGTGTCCCTGTGCATAGTCCAGTTCAAACCGGTTGCAGGGGCTACCTGCCCCTGCTCTGGCGTGAAACTGGACAAAAGAAATGGGTGTAACCACCCCTCTTTCCAGGCCCACCCATAGGGGGGGCCTTAGAGTTAGTCCATCCTCTAAACTTAGTATAAGTATAGGAATCCAGTCCCTAGGACTTGAGATTACCCTGGACGAGACTCTGCAATGTACATACTGGATCTTCAACGTTCTATCCTGACTAGAAGACTAAAGAAATCTCCCTTGGGGTCAAGGAGTGACTCCCCTGCTTGGCAGACACCAAAGAAGCAGCTGACTGGTCTGCATCGCTGAAGCTCCCACCAGACGCCGAAGTCTTTGCACCACCAGATGTGGATTTCCAGACTTCCCCGAGGCTACCCAGAGTCCACAGCAAAGTTGAGGCCCATGGCTATCGTGGGTGACGTGGAACCATGACCCCTGGACACCGTGAACTTTTACAGCAATACTATCTTCCTGGTCCTTGTCGAAGTTGTGCTTTGGGCTCCGAGTAGCCCCAGCCTTGAGTATCTCCTGCACTGAAGATTGTTGGCCTCCACTCCGCGAGTGACCCGTGGGACAGCTTCAAGTGCGACCACTCGAGACTCCTTCGCGATCACTAGCCCGTTGGCTAGCAGGTCCCCATGAAGGCAACTCCTCTTCTGCTTGGGCTTTCCTGATTGCTCCTGATGTGCCCTGACTTACCCTCGCTGGGTGAGTCCCTCAGACCTTGCTGGTCTGCACCGCAGTCCTTTCTCTGAATTCCAGTGACTTGCCGTTGCCAAGGCTTGTTGGGTCCAATCTGGTCGCGGACACCGCAGCACTCAACAGACTTTGTGGGACAGCTCAAATCCGGCTCGTGGACTTCTTCGACGCCTCCTGGACCTCGTGGCTGAAGAGTCAAGACACCCATCAACTCACCTGAAGCACCCAACATCTGTGGGCATTGGTCCATCCTGCCCTCAGTCACTGGCTAGTGACCCAGACTCTGTCCCCTCTGCTTTCAGGTTCCTTCCATCCCAGATCCAGGCTTGGATCTCTTCAGACACTTCTCCTCTTCACGGCAGCAGCAGTTCTTGGCAGGCTCCCATTGAAATCGACGACCCGACCCGACACCAAAAGACACCTATGCACCCGGTTTTCCTGGGTGAGGTAACTCGAGTACTCCGGTGCTCCCGTGGGTGCTAGCCCTATAACTTCTTAAGTCCAAAAAGGTTTGGTCCTGACTCGATTCTAAGTGTCCCCAATCTTTAAATTTCCAACCGCGACATTGCCCATAGAAGATAACGGGAACCTGCGGTTGTGTTCACACACTGCATACAGTCCCCGTGGGTCCCCTGTGTCACAACCTTGGGTGGTTCCTTGGGGTCCTAGCGATTCTACAGGCTCTAGGCCTTGTGTCTAGTTCAGTCGTGGTTCTTATACCACTTTTTTGGTATATGGTTTGGTACGCCCCTAGGGCCCAAACGTGTATTTGTGCTATTACTGATGCTTACTCACTTGTAAATTAAGTACTTCGAACTCCAGTCTCATAAAGAGACTAGAAGGGTGTGTGTTAACCTAAATACATATATTTTAACTATATACCTGGTGTGGTTGTCCTTTCATTTGATCATTCAAGAGATTATAGACTGGTAAAACAAGCTGCTTTACATTCCTTCAAGACTTAGCTGGAAGGCTGCTCTCCATAGCTGCCACTAGTATAGCTCTCAATAAAGGTTGTCTTTAACCTATCACCATAAGGGGTTGTTTGGACTGATACAAGGTGCCCACTAGAACTAGTGGACAGCATATATCATGCCACCTTCTCACATTGGTGGCAGCGGTGGGATTCCAGCTTGCTATTGTTTTACCAGATAATCTTAATTGAATTGATCAACTGAAAACCACTAAAGGTACCTGAGGTACATATAATATCAAGTTTAGCTACAGTAAGTTCTACTGAACTTAGAGTTGTGTGTTAAGGGATAGCACACCCTTTCTACAACTCAAGAGCGTTTAGTAGGCCACACTAGTGTAGGTAGTGCAATACACCACACCACATTAGTAATGTCTAACCAGCCATGAACCAGTGGGTCCCTACCAGGAACCAGTGAGCTCCTTCCCTATAAATATGAGGATCTCTCCTTTGCTCAGCTAAGGGCCTTATGTTCCATTAGGAAGCTGAAGACAGGCAAAAATCCATCCACCCAACATCTCATAAAAATACTTAAGCTGGATGATATCACAGGGCCTAGTGGGCCTGATGAGGTAGACAGTGTGGGTGGGCCAGCAGCTGAGGGTGGGCCTAGGGGTAGCAATTCCCCTGACCCTACCTCTAATGCTGACCAGACAGCTGACAATGATCAGAATTTGGTGAACTCCGCTCTCCAGGATGAGGATGAGGAGGATAACAACAATGCTCCTGCCTTCATTCCTCCTGGTAGAGTTGAACATAGGGCTAGAAGGGATAGATCTCTGTCAAGGGGATCTGTCCAGTCTAACTCCTCTATAGGGACCTCTGTCTCTTCTCACAGAGGGAGGGAAACCTCCCAGGAGAGGAGAGAGAGACTGCTGAAGTATGAGCAAGGCAAGTGCAACCTCAGAAAGCAGCAGATGGCCTTAGATAGGGAAGCCCTAGAGCTCTACAGAGCTATTAAAAAGGAGTGACTAGAGTCCCTTGGTGGCAGCAATTTCTCTAGGGATAGGGAGAGGTCTTATGACCATAGAAACCTAAGTAAGATTGTCCCTCCCTACCAGAGTGTGGATGACATCCACAAATGGATAACTGCCTTGGAGAGGGCATGTAAAGTACATAAGGTCCCTCAAGGTCAGTGGGCAGCAATCCTATGGCTCTCCTTTGCAGACAAAGGTAGAGATAAGCTCCTCACTGTAAGAGAGGAGGATGCTGATGATTACCAGGTCTTGAAAAGTGCATTAATAGATGGGTTTGGCCTAACCACTGAACAATACAGGTTAAAGTTCAGAGACACCCAAAAAGTACAAAATCAAGACTGGGTTGACTTTGTTGACTATGCTGCTAAGGCTCTGGAAGGTTGGTTATTGGGTAGTAAAGTGTGTGACTTCAAAGGATTGCACAATCTGATAATTAGGGAGCAGATTCTTAATAACTGTCAAACTCAGCTGTTGCACCAGTACCTGGTAGACTCTGATCTGACCTCTCCCCAAGAATTGGAAAAGAAAGCAGACAAATGGATCAGAACCAGGGTGAGGCAGAAGGTACAGAACCAAGGTGGTAACCCAAAGAAACAAGATTCCAAAAACTCTGACAAGGGTGGGGACAAGGGTAAAGACCAGAAGTCTTCGTACGGGCCCCAAAAATCTTCTTCAGGTGGGGATTCACAAGCTAACAAAGGGAAAGGCCAAAAGAAACCTTGGTGCAAAATCTGTAAACAGAAAACTCACTGGACTAGTGACTGCACCAAGGCCAAAGAAAATACTCCAGCCCCCACCAATGCCCCTAAGGCACCTGCTCCCCCTAGTGCAGTTACAATTGGTGGTGGGAATACACAGAATAAGGGTGTAGTAGGGTTGACCCTGGGTTCTCAGATGGACTCTGGCCTAGTCAGAGTACCAACTCAGGCTGTGCTTGTCAGTGATGAGGGCATGGATATGTCCCCCTTTGTGAGTCCCAGTAACTTGGGTAAATACAGACAGCAGCCTTTAATAAATGGAGTAGAAGCTTGGGTATTCAGGGACACAGGAGCAAGTGTCACAATGGTGACAAAAGATCTTGTGGATCCTGGGCAGATTATACTTGGTGAAATGTACCAATTGACCAATGCTAGCAATGTCAGGACAAACCATTCTCTGGCAGTTCTTAACTTCTCCTGGGGAGGGGTAACTGGCCTTAAGAAGGTTGTGGTAAGTGCAGACCTACCAGTACAGTGCTTGCTTGGCAATGATCTAGAAACTTCAGCTTGGGCTGAGGTGGTGCTCAGGACACATGCAGAAATGTTAGGCTAAAATGTCTAAAACTGGACAGGTACTGGATTCTGGAATAATGGACCAGGTGCCTCACAAGAGGAGGAGCAATAGGGTTAAGGCAGAGCCTTCCCACTTGACTCAGACTGCTGATCCGTCTCCTCAGGGAGATGATCTTGAGCCTGGAGAAGGAACTGTCCCAGAGGAGCTTGAACCTGACCAGGTTGAGTTCTTGGGGACAGGGGGCCCTTCCAGGTCTGATCTGAGCCAGGAGCAGAAAACCTGTCCCTCTCTTGAAACCCTCAGACAGCAGGCTGCTGATGAGGCTGCTGGGAATGCTAGTGGCACCCATAAAGTTTATTGGGATGATGGACTCCTATACTCAGAGAGTAGAGACCCCAAGCCTGGTGCATCTAGGATGTTGGTTATACCTCTGAAGTGTAGGGGTTTCCTATTGACACTAGCCCATGATATTCCCCTAGCAGGACACCTGGGCCAGAACAAGACTTGGGACAGAATTGTTCCTCACTTTCACTGGCCCCACATGTCTGAAGACACAAAGGAGTTTTGTCGCTCCTGTGTAACCTGCCAAGCCAGTGGCAAAACAGGTGGCACTACAAAGGCCCCCCTGATACCACTACCTGTGGTGGGGGTGCCCTTTGAAAGGGTAGGGATTGACATTGTTGGTCCCATGGATCCCCAAACAGTATCTGGCCACAGGTTTATACTGGTGGTGGTGGATCATGCCACCAGGTACCCAGAGGCAATTCCCCTCAGGACCATTACAGCACCTGTGGTGGCAACAGCTCTCTTGAGTGTGTTCTCAAGAGTAGGCTTTCCTAAGGACGTAGTATCTGACAGGGGTGCAAACCTCATGTCTAGTTACTTGACTGCTATGTGGAAGGAGTGTGGAGTGAACTACAAGTTCACCACACCCTATCACCCACAATGCAATGGTTTAGTTGAGAGATTCAACAAAACCTTAAAGGGCATGATCAAAGGACTCCCAGAGAAGCTTAGGCGAAAATGGGACCTACTCTTGCCCTGCCTTTTATTTGCATACAGGGAGGTGCCTCAAAAGGGGGTTGGCTACAGCCCATTTGAACTTTTGTTTGGACATCCTGTCAGGGGTCCATTGTGTTTGGTGAAGGAAGGATGGGAGTTACCTCTCAAGCCCCCAAAGTAAGACATAATGGACTATGTACCTGGTCTCCGCTCCAGGATGGCTGAGTACATGAAAAAGGCATACAAAAACCTTGAGGCTAGCCAGGAACTGCAAAAAGCCTGGCATGACCAAAAGGCTGTACTGACTGTTTATCCGCCAGGACAGAAGGTGTGGGTGTTGGAGCCTGTGGCCCCAGCAGCCCTCCAGGACAAATGGAGTGGCCCCCATATAATTGTTGAACAGAAAGGGGAGGTTACCTACTTGGTAGACCTTGGAACCCCTAGGAGTCCCCATAGGGTAGTTCATGTCAATAGACTTAAACCATATGTTAACAGGGCAGACATGGGCTTGCTCATGGCTACTGATGAAGGACAGGAGGAAGAGAGTGACCCACTCCCTGACCTGCTTTCTCAGAACCCTGATGATGGGTCAGTAGATGGTGTAGCCTTGGCAGGCAGCCTCACTGCCCAGCAGCAAACTGACTGCAGAAACCTTCTCAGCCAGTTTAGACATATGTTGTCTCTGACTCCAAGTAGGACCACCTGGTGCACTCATGAAGTAGACACTGTGGACAGTCTACCTGTGAAGAATAAGATCTACAGGCAACCTGACCATCACAGGGACTGTATAAGGACAGAAGTCCAAAAGATGTTGTATCTGGGTGTGATTGAACCCTCAGTTAGCCCTTGGGCTAGCCCAGTAGTCCTGGTACCAAAACCTCACACCAGTGGTGGGAAAAGAGAGTTGAGGTTTTGTGTAGACTACAGGGGTCTCAATGCAGTCACTAGGACTGATGCCCATCCCATCCCCAGGGCAGATGAGCTAATAGATACTTTGGCCTCAGCCACGTTTCTAAGCACATTTGACCTGACAGCTGGCTACTGGCAGATCAGATCAGCTGATGATGCAAAGCCAAAGACAGCATTTTCTACCCCTAGTGGGCACTATCAATTTGTGGTAATGCCCTTTGGTTTGAAGAATACACCTGCCACTTTCCAAAGGTTGGTGAATAAAGTCCTTACAGGCCTGGAAGATGTTAGTGCAGCATATCTAGATGATATTGCTGTCTTTAGCTCCACTTGGGAGGATCGCCTGGTCCACCTGAGGAATGTTTTGGAGGACCTGCAAAAAGCAGGCCTAACTATCAAGGCTACTAAGTGCCAGATAGGGCAGAGTCAGGTTGTGTACCTGGGACACCTTGTAGGTGGAGGCCAGGTTCAACCATTGCAGAGCAAAATCCAGACCATAATGGAATGGGTTGCTCCAACTACCCAGACTCAGGTGAGAGCCTTTTTAGGCCTGACTGGGTACTATAGGAGATTTGTTAAAGGGTATGGATCAATAGTGACACCCTTGAATGACTTAACTTCTAAAAAGATGCCCAAAAAGGTTCAGTGGACAGCTAGCTGTCAAAAGGCATTTGATGACCTGAAGCAGGCCATGTGCACTGCTCCCATTCTGCAGAGTCCTGACTACTCCAAAAAGTTCATTGTTCAAACAGATGCATCTGAATTGGGGGTAGGGGCTGTACTGTCACAATTGAATGAAGAAGGTCAGGATCAGCCAGTAGCTTTCATAAGCAGAAGGCTGACCCCTAGAGAGAAACGTTGGTCAGCCTTTGAGAGGGAGGCATTTGCTGTGGTTTGGGCTCTGAAGAAGTTGAGGCCATACTTGTTTGGTACTCACTTACTTGTTCAGGCAGACCATACGCCCCTCTTATGGCTAAAACAAATGAAGGGTGAAAACCCCAAACTGCTTAGGTGGTACATTTCCCTACAGGGGATGGACTTTACAGTGGAACATAGACCTGGGAGTAACCATGCCAATGCAGACGGACTTTCTAGGTATTTCCACTTAGAACATGAAGACTCAACTGGTCAAGGTTAGTTTAATGTCCCTGCGTTTGGGGGGGGGGTTGTGTAGGAGAGTAGGATCTGCTTCACATGGGTACCCCCACTTTTATGTGGTGTTTCACTGTTTTTCGACCTTAGTCTGGCTGTGGCCCTGCTAATCAGGCCCACAGCCTAGCTGCTTCCTCTCTAAAATGGTTTCCATGTACATTAGGTACATGGTATACTATGTACCTAGGGCATAGGTACCTCAGAGGCCTACCAGGGGCTGAAGCATGTATTATGCCACCCCTGGGAAGCACTCCAAAATGGCACCACAGGTCTGCTACTGCAGCCTAGGTAAGGGTGTGCTTGCACCCCTTACAGTGGTATAGGCTACCTATATCCACACATATATACAGACACATATAAACCTATAAGTCACTCCTATGGCAGGCCTTGACAATCCTGAAAGCAGAGTGCTTGGTTTTGTGTGAGAGGGTGCCCATGCATGAGCTGAGCCCCTCTGCAGCTTTCGGAAATACTTCCTTATGGCTGTTCTGTGATACAGCCATATCAAATACTCTTAAGTGCATTATAACCTCGCGGTAAATACTAACTTTGGAATGGCTGCATCAAAACATGTTGTGTTTGGTGTCAAATGCTTTGGAATACTACCCCCCGCCAGTTCTGGCAGCGGGGGTGCATTCCACCCTTCTAGAGAGAAAGACTTGTACACACTGGTCAAACCCGGTAGGACTTTCCTGAGCCCTGGCATCACAAAATGGATGCCTCTACCACAGACACGGGTCTGGCCTCCTGTTGCTGACCGAAACTCCAGCAGGGGAGGTCTGGACAATAGGTTTCCTGTCGAAGGGGGGTGTAACCACCTCCCCAGACAGGCAGATGTGTATTGGGGCTGGGCGGGAGCACTCTCTGGTGCTTTGAAGTCCTGCACTGGGGGCACATTTGGTGTCCCTGTGCATAGTCCTGTTCAAATTGGTTGCAGGGGCTACCTGCCCCTGCTCTGGCGCGAAACTGGACAAAGGAAATGGGTGTAACCACCCCTCTTTCCAGGCCCACCCATAGGTGGGGCATTAGAGTTAGTCCATCCCCTAAACTTAGTATAAGTATAGGAATCCAGTCCCTTGGACTGGAGATTACCCTTGACGAGACTCTGCAACGTATATCCTGAACCTTCGACGTTCTATCCTGACTAGAGGACTGAAGAAATCTCCCTTGGGGTCAAGGAGTGACTCCCCTGATTGGCAGGCACCTAAGAAGCAACTGACCGGTCTGCATCGCTGAAGCCCCCGCCGGATGCCGAAGTCTTTGCATCACCAGAGGTGGATTTCCAGACTTCCCCGAGGCTACCCTGGGTTCACAGCAAAGCTGAGGACCGTGGCTATCGTGGGTGATGTGGACTTTTGCAGCAACACGATCTTCCTGGTCCTCCTCGAAGTTGTGCTTTGGGCTCCGAGTAGCCCCAGCCTTGAGCATCTCCTGCACCGAAGATTGTTGGCCTCCACTCCGCGAGTGACCCGTGGGCCAGCTTCAAGTGCGACCACTCGAGGCTCCTTCGCGATCACTAGCCCGTTGGCTAGCAGGTCCCCACGAAGGCAACTCCTCTTCTGCTTGGGCTTACCTGGTTGCTCCAGACATGCCCTGACTTACCCTTGCTGGGTGAGTCCCTCAGTCCTTGCTGGTCTGCACCGCAGTTCTTTCTCGGAATTCCAGTGACTTGCCGTTGCCAAGGCTTGTTGGGTCCAATCTGGTCACCGATACCGCAGCACTCAACAGACTTCGTGGGACAGCTCGAATCCGGCTCGTGGACTTCGTCAACGCCTCCTGGACCTCGTGGCTGAAGAGTCAAGACACCCATCAACTCACCTGAAGCACCCGACATCTGTGGGCATTGGTCCATCCTGCCCTCGGTCACTGGCTAGTGATCCAGACTCTGTCCC
Source organism: Triturus cristatus (assembly GCF_964204655.1). Lineage (NCBI taxonomy): Eukaryota > Metazoa > Chordata > Amphibia > Caudata > Salamandridae > Triturus > Triturus cristatus. The sequence goes on along the minus strand of NC_140592.1, from coordinate 808,345,743 downwards.
CTCTGCTTTCAGGTTCCTTCCATCCCAGATCCAGGCTTGGATCTCTTCGGACACTTCTCCTCTTCACTGCAGCAGCAGTTCTTGGCAGGCTCCCATTGAAATCGACGACGCGACCCGACACCAAAAGACACCTATGCACCCGGTTTCCCTGGGTGAGGTAACTTCGGTGCTCCCGTGGGTGCTAGCCCTAGAACTTCTTAAGTCCAAAAAGGTTTGGTCCTGACTCGATTCTAAGTGTCCCTAATCTTTAAATTTCCAACCGCGACATTGCCCATAGAAGATAACGGGAACCTGCGGTTGTGTTCACACACTGCATACAGTCCCCGTGGGTCCCCTGTGTCACTACCTTTGGTGATTCCTTGGGGTCCCAGCGATTCTACAGGTTCTAGGCCTTGTGTCTAGTTCAGTCGTGGATCTTATACCACTTTTTTGGTATATGGTTTGGTACGCGCCTAGGGCCCAAACGTGTATTTGTGCTATTACTGATGCTTACTCACTTGTAAATTAAATACTTCGAACTCCAGTCTCCTAAAGAGACTAGAGGGGTGTGTGTTAACCTAAATACATATATTTTAAATATATACCTGGTGTGGTTGTCCTTTCATTTGATCATTCAAGAGATTATAGACTGGTAAAACAAGCTGCTTTACATTCCTTCAAGACTTAGCTGGAAGGCTGCTCTCAATAGCTACCACTAGGATAGCTTTCAATAAAGGTTGTCTTTAACCTATCCCCATAAGGGGTTGTTTGGACTGATACAAGGTGCCCACTAGAACTAGTGGACAGCATATATCAGGCCACCTTCTCACAGTAGCCACTTGAAGATCTTACATTGTAAGTGCAGAGTAAGGAAGCATATGGAGCAGACAGCGTTGATCTGTGATTTAATGGTGAGTTTGTTATCAATGATGATTCAGAGGTTTTGAGTGTGGTTTGCGGGTGTGGGTCCTAGGTTTAATGGTGACCAGGAGTCGGTCCATGGGTTGCTGTTGTTGCCGAAGATCAAATCTTCCGTTTTGCCCGTGTTCAGTTTCAGGAAGTTGTCCTTCATCCAGTTGGTGGCGTTTGTTATGCATCTGTGGAAGTTGGTTCTGGTGAAGGTGGGGGTCATCTATGAGTGAGAGGACGAGTTGGGTGTCGTCTGCATAGGATAATATTTTGTGACCGTGATATCTGAAGATGTTGTCTAGCAGGCTACCATTGAGAGTGCCCACGCAGAGGGTGTGAGAGTGGTCGCTGATTTACATTGAAGGGAAAGCAGGCATTTTGTAAGGAAAAGGGCCATGTCTGTGAAACGTGTTGTTACTTTATTTATCTTGGTACGGCGTATGAGTCCCTGCAGGCACATCTTCCAGGTGTATAATGAGGAAAGGCTTGTGCACCCTGTCAGGTGCGCCGTGATTGCCTTCAATTACTTGGTAAGTGAAGGACATGTCCAGATCATGTGTTTAAAATCTGCATTGGCAGTGAGGTACTGGGGACAGGCAGCATTGGTACAATGGAAGTATCGATTCATTTTGTGGTGGGTTAAATAAGCTCTGTGTAATACGGGCATTGAGGTATACTTGGGTAGGGTGACCTAGTGGTTCCTGCCTTTCTTTATCAGTTTAAGGACGGCCAGGGTTGGTATCTTAGTGCTGGTGCATTGTGTCCAGGGGAATAGCTGCATGAGTACGCAGGGATCTGGCCATCAATCGTGTCAGGTGGCGACCTCTTCCCAATACATATGGGTACTGGATGGCGATTGCATTGTCGGTTCCTGCGGTATGCCCCCCAGCACATCCCTAGTGACCAAAGGGAGATATACCTCAGCGACAAGCTCCTCTATGAGTATAAGGGCCCCATTCCAATACAAATCACCCACGCTGTGGAGTTCCACCGCATTCCAGGGTAGAAGCTCCCGTAGGGTGTTCACCACATCATCCCGCGGCGTGCCAAGCAGTGGAAGTTCAGGGCGTAGGGTGTCATTGATCGGGTAAGAGGCTTCTGTGGAAACACCGGCATGCCACTTGAATAAGTAGCGATGATGGCAATGGTACACTAACTAGGGGGTGAAATTTGTATAGCAGGAGCCCCAGATCCCATGGGGGAAGGACAGTCTCTATGTCCTCCAGATGGCAACCGGCAAACCTGTGCGCCACCCATTGCAGTTGGTAGGCCAAATAGTTGTGCTCAAAATTGGACAAACCCCATCCACCACACTCTGCTGGGAGTCCCCTGTTAGGCGCTCTAGTGAGCGAAAAAAAGGTTTGTTAATTTAAAAGGGCAAGTTGGCTAAGTAGTACAGCAGGTGGGGCAGCATAACTGTTTTCGTGAGGGCCACTTGGCCCGTCACTGATAATGGCTGCCTGTGTATGGTAAACACAAATACCCAGGTACTAGAATGTGGTCGGTTGCCAGTCCAAATGAACACCATTTATGTGTAGGGCCAGGTCAGGTGTCGTATCAGTGAATGGGAATAGACAAGTTTTGGCCCAATTTACTCTGAGACCCGATACCTCAGCAAACTGGGTTAGCAACTGCTCTTTGGTGGCTGGGACTGAATTTGCATTGTTAAGGTAAAGGAGCATATCATTTGCGGATAGCGAGACAGAGTGTATGCCATCTCTGAGGGGTATACCCCATTGCTGGCCCGGCGCACTGAGAATGCTGGTCAGCAACTCCATTGCCAGGGAAAAAGAAGAGGGGACAGTGGGCAACCCTGTCTTGTACCTCTCTGAATCAATTTCAGGTCTGATATGTGACTCCCTATTTTGACCCTGGCTGTCAGGTAAGCGTATAATAGTTTGATCAGTCCGATAAATTGGGTCTCAAGGCCGTACTGTGAGAGTATCTCGAATAAGTAGCGCCATTCCAGAGAGTGAAATACTTTCTGTAGGTCAAGTACCAGGTAGCCCGACTGGGGGTGCGTAAGTTGGGCATACTCCAGCACCCGGAAAAAGCAATGCAGGTTCAGGGAGGTGCTCCTGGCCAGCACAAATACAGTCTGGTCTGGGTGGACCAGTTGTCGGACCTTGTCGGTCTCTGTGTAGGAGCGCAAGGGATCTGTAGGATTCCAGCTCCGTTGCTTCACTTCCCGGCTTGGGTGGCGAAATGAATAAGGCATCGCATACTGTGGGCGGAAGACAGGCCACTATCAGAGCTTTGTCATAATGCCAGCAAGGTGGCATACGTCTTCTAAAATTTGGTTGCCAGTCCATCAGGCCCACGAGTTTTACCCGTGGCCAGTGAGCATATAACTTCCTTAATATCGAAGATCTTGATGGCCCCGTTAAGTTCCTCCCTGTGTTCGAGGGGGACCAGAGGGAGGTCATCGTCAGCTAGAAAGGCCCTGATTTCCCCCATCAGCGCCGTAGCCACATAGGTATACAATGAAGTATAATGACAAGTGAATGCTGCATGTATCTCCCTCTGTGTGTAGTAGGATCCATGTGTCACAGCGAATGGACAGTATAGACTGCCGTGGTTGCTCCAGGTGTAGTAACCATGCCAACAGTGCTCCTGGTTTGTCAGCCTCAGTATGAGTTTTAGCTGCATAATTGAGGCAACATAATCTTTCCAATAGGGCAGCATGGTCACGTCAAGCCTGGCCTAGGCGTGCTCTGCCTGTTTTGTAGGACTGGGCCTGCCCCTTAATTTTAATCAGTTGCAGTTCAACCTGAGAGATCTCACCGTCAACCTGGCGGCGTAAGTTCAGTGTGTTGCCCAGGTAGTATCCTTAAATTGCCACAATGAAGGCATCCCATTCTATCAGCCTGGATTTAGCAGTATTAGTGCTTATGTCAGAATACTCCATGATATTACTTTTGATGTAGGCCCTAAGTGGGATGTTCTCTAGCACACATGCCTGTAGCCGCCACATTGGGATTGGGGGGGTGGGCTGACCATAATGTGTCCTGCTGAGGTATTCTATGATCATGGTGTGTGGGACTATGTCTTAAGTGCTGACAAATTGGTCTATTCGAACGTGTAAGCCGTGAGCATGTGAATAGAATGAGTACAAATTCGTGTTGGTATTGCACAGTTGCCAGATGTCCAACAGGTCTCCATGTCGCATCTATGTGGTCAAAGTGTAAGCGTTCGAACTGGCAGTTGTGCAGGTTAGGTGTGGAAACGAGCAGTCAAGAGCCACATTAAGAATGCTACTAAAGGGGGCGTGGCTGAGCTGCGCAGCTTAATGGCCGCAGCTTAGTGTAGCTCCGTGCCTTCCCTTCTCCCTTTACCTATCCGTAACCCTTATCCGTGGGCTTGAAGAGCACAGTCTATGTCGGAGGCTTCTGCGTCCTGATCCCGGAGCAACAGACCTCGGAGAAGCACTCTCGATCCAGATCCGAGAGCGGGATCGACCGCGGCCTTTGTGCAGAGGCAGAGCCGGGGACTCGCGTGGAGGGGTGAACTGACGGTGAGCCCAGCGGTCTCTACACCTCGGACCTTCCCATCAACAGCAGCTGATCGGCGGCCCGTGCTGGCAGCCGGGAGCCTTTGGTGATCCCCAGGGCCCCGGGACATCATCAGCCGACCAAAGCGGTGACCCGTGGAGACAGAGTCAGACGCAAATACGGTGACATGGATCCGCCGGTCTGCAGCGCGCCTGGGACCGGGGGCGTGTGATCTTGGCCTGGATTACTCTGGGAGCATACGGTGGGTAAGAGTCAGACCCACTGGACCTGGACTGTGATTTGGCCGGGTTGCGGGCGGAATTCGAGGGCCCCCTCAGATCCAGGAATTAGGCCTGCCCCGATCCCAAGGCCCACTCGCCATATTACTGACCTCGACGGTGCAGGAAAATCGAGATCAGGCGTGATCTCCGTGTTGGAGCTGGGCACCCCGCAACTTGCCTTATAATTCAGACTTCACATTCCCCTATTTGACTTGGACTTTGGGCCCTGCCTGGTCTTAATAAATGACTGGGGGTTAGTGGGGGGCCCGAGGCGGTGAAAATAAACAGCGGTAGGTGAGATATTTACTCTCCCTGATCAGGCCATTATCGTCACTAAAAGGGCTTCGTGACCTGCACGCCCCCCCAATTGCGCGGGGACGCTACATTAAAGGGGTGCAGAACCTAACATGAGTATTGATCTGCCACGTCTCAAAGACGTGGGGCGGCATCTATTGATTTTACCGGGGACCATCAGATTCTGCCTTTGCTCCATATTGAGCCCCATTGAGGGTCAGAACCAATGTCCCACGGAGACCAACGCATAGGCGCGCCTCATCATAGGTCCTGGCCGCAAATATCAACCTCGCTCTCCTCGAATGGCACTTCCAGCCTGGTGAGACTACCCCGGACTTCAGGCCGAGGGTGGGTGTTGGCGCGCAGCCTGGAGTGACCCCCGCTTTTTGCTCTGGTAATCGCCCATCCATACTATCACAACCAAGGCAGAGCAACAGGATGCAATGACATCATCGAGGGGCAGCAAGTCAGTGAAGCAGAACAGACTAGACTGCTATACCCTTCCCAAAACCTCGTTACCTGAATCTTCACCCGCGAGCAAAAGTGGTGGAGTCCAATCTGACGCAGACCCAGAGCCTACACTCAAAGACGTAATGGCGGCAATCGTGGGGATCTAAACGTCTCTGGAATACAAGATGGACGCTCACACGGTGGAAGTTAACTTGCTCAGGGCGGACCACAACAAGAATACTGAGAGAGTTAAGCAGGTGGAGCTCACAATGGCTAGTCTGGTGGAGGATACCTCTCAGCTACAACTTGACATCAAAGAACTCCAGACCTTCCGGATGTATGCGGAAACCAAACTTGATGATTACGAAAGGCGGTTGCGGCGCAATAATGTCCATATTTTAGGGGTCCCGGAGAAATCGGAGGGACAAGCTACTGACCTTTTTGTAGAAGACCTCATCCTCAAACACCTGCAACCCAAGGGGCTTGGGAAATTTTTCGTTATTGAAAGAGCCCATAGAGTTCCTGGTGGTTGTCCGAAACCGGGGGCTCCCCCGTGTCCTATCCTGGCCAGAGTCTTGAACTTTAGAGATCTTGATGTGATTCTTCAGCATGCCAGAGCGGAACCTCCACTCAGATACGATAACGCGGAAATAACTTTCTTTCCGAACTTTACCCAGATGGTTCAGAGACAAAGACGCTCCTTCCTTGGGATAAAGAAAACGCTAAGAGACAAAGGATACAAGTATGCCATGCTTTTCCCAACCCGGCTGCGTGTGGAGGCAGAAGGTAGGGCCTGGTTCTTTGAACACCCAGAAGCAGCTGCCGACTGGTTGGAAAGCCACTGACTGACAGGCAGCACCTGGACAGGGGTAACGTAGGGAGTTGGGGTGGTCGTGGGTCAACTGACCTAATTGACAAGGATGTTGATAATAATATCTGTTAGATATTAGGGGCATGATAAATTGCATACAGTTTATTTGATCTAGGGCGCATGTGGCCTCCCATTTAGGGGGCATCTATTGTAACTACAACCGTGATAGGTAGGGGGGGAGACACCACGCACCCCACTGTACTACTTTTAGTTAATGTGTGTGGGCGACAGGCACTCTGCAAGTTGTAACTCGGGCAGTTTGAAGCCTGGTGGGCAGGAGTGCAGGGAGGGGGTAGATAGGTAGGGGTGTTAATGTTTGAGAATTTTTATTTGTACGGGGTAATTGTTTCATTGACATTGTTCTCATGGTCTGAAATGTATTCAAAGTTGGTTATATCGACAACACCATCATGGGCCATCGAGCAGGAGCGGCTTTTATGCCTTAACATAGATGGGTACACAGCGGGATAAAGGGGTTAGAGTCCTCAACTGGAATGTAAATGGACTGGGGGACAAGATCAAGCATGGAATGGTCAACTAATACATCAGGCGACAGGCCCCAGACGTCGTCCTCCTACAGGAAACATACCATATTGGGAACACATGCCAGGCTCTGAACAGGGTAGGATATAGGTTGGTGGCACATGCGGGCTTCACTACGGGGTCGCGAGGGGTGGGCATATTGACCAAACACTCGTTCCCCTTCACTGTACAAGCCACATGGTCTGACATACAGGGTAGATATATCGGGATCTTGGGTAGGTGGGAGGGCAGGACGGTCACATTTGTCTCAGTGTATATTACCCCCGGTCTCCAAAAAAACGCTTTCAAAGACCTGGGTAATATCCTCTTGTCACTTCCTGTTGGCCTCCTGGTGATATGAGGGGATTTTAACACAGTGCTGTCCGGAATGCTTGACCGTTATCCACCGCGGGAAATCAGACCCGCACAGTAGTGGCTATCGGACTTTCTCGAGTCCATGGGGCTGGTGGATGGCTGGAGGACACATAATCCAGACAAGACCCAATACATGTTCTTTTCAGGAGCCCACCATAGTCTGTCTCATATTGACTATATCCTAGTCCAGGCAGCTAAGGCATTCCATATCCGGGGGATTCGCCACTTGGGTAGAGGCATCTCCAACCACTCTCCGGTCTGGATGAAGGTAGTCCTGGGTCAAATGAGCGCTGGGAAGATAGCCCCAATCAATGCATGGTAGCTAAGAGACCCGGAAACCCAAAAGAAAATAGCCCAAGCGACAGACGGCTACTTCCAAGATAAAGAGGGGACTGTTGATTCACCTCAGACGTTGTGGGATGCCTACAAAACAGTTATTCGCGGGGAAACTCTATCCCTGATTGCGGGAAAGAAAAAGGATAAGCAGATCGATTTAGTTCGAGCAGAAGACGAAATACTAAGAGTGGGGGAAGAATTAGAACAGGCTGTGACACCCGAAAAATTACATCTCCTTAATTTGAAACAAGACGACTTCAAAAGCATAGCTGAGGACAGAGCTAGGGCACAGGGCAGAAACACGCAGAGCAGAATCTACGAATATGGCAATAAGGCGGGGAAGCAAATTGCGCGGTTGGATAGGAAGGAATGGGTGGCCTGTCTGGTGCCTGAGCTACAAGGCGAAGACATTATACCCATAACTGACCTGCAGGAAATAGCTGATCATTTTGCTAGCTACTACCAAACGGTTTACGGCACGACTGGTATCCACACAGACAAAGACAATAGTGAATTGCTTAGCGATATCAGACTGCCTACCCTCTCAGATGAAAATAATGAATATCTTGAGTCTGCTCTCACGGACGATGAGGTGGCGCAGGCAATACGGGGGGGTGAATTCGGAAACGGCATCAGGTCCCAATGGCATTCCAATTGAATTGTACAAATTGAGCCCGGACAAGATTGCCCCGTACCTCCGTTCGATGTTCGAAGAGTAGAGACAAGGGGATGCTCCCCTTTGACCAACGAGTTGCTAATATCGTAGTTATCCACAAGGAGGGCAAACCCAAAACCAGCTGTGCATCCTAAAGACCAATATCGCTGCTTAACGCGGATCCTAAGATCCTTGCAAAAATATTAGCTACGCGCCTAATTAAAGTAAATGATACACTAGTGCATCCCGATCACTCCGGTTTTATGCTGCATCGAAATACCGCCCTCAATTTGCGCCGCTTACATGGTGTGCTGGGCAGAGTGCCAACCATCCTAGAGCCCGCCATATTGGTATCCGTAGACGCTACCATGGCATTTGACATGGTCGAATGGCCATATCTCTTCGCCGTGCTGGACAAATTGGGATTTGGTCCCAACTTTAAGAGCTGGGTCCGCCTGCTGTACTCCAGCCACATGGCCCAGGTCGTTGTCAACAACGGCAAGTCTCCAGCTTTCCAATTGAGCCGTGGCATGCGCCAGGGGTGCCCTGTATCTCCACTCCTCTTTGCATTAGCCTTGGAGCCCCTGGCGGCATGGATCTGTGAAGATCAAGTGATACGCGGAATGAGGTGGTCTCCGGGCTGGGAAGATAAAATCTCGTTATACGCAGATCACATTCTGCTGTATCTAACCTCCCCAAGAGCCTCCTTGATCGGCCTTGTGGACATTCTCGCGGTGTTCGGGAGGTATTCTAGATTCACCATAAATTGGTCAAAGTCCGTGGTTTATGTCCTACAGGGAGAGCCACCCAACCCCCCGAGGGGCTGCTGGATACAGATAGCGTCGGACCGCTTCTGCTATCTCGGCATCTTCATCACGCTGAGTCCGGAGCCCTGCTATGCCCACAACCTGGAGCCACCTCTACAGAGGCTGAAAAGTGACGTCAAGCACTGGAAGTCTTTACCCCTCTCGCTGTTAGGTAAAGCGTTCCTTTTCAAAATTATTTCTCTACCCCATTTCCTATACGCCCTCCAGAGCTCAATGGATCTAGTTCCCACATATTACTTCAAAGAAATAGAGAACCTTCAAAGAGATCTCTTATGGGATGGTAAGCCCCGCATAGCTCTAACCAAATTGACCCTTAATTGGTACGACAGGGGTATCAGCCTCCCGGATGTTAGGAAGTATTATTGGGCGTCCCATTTGGCAGCTATCAATCAAGGGATTTATGGTCGACCGGATGACCCAGGGTACGCCATGGACAGATGGTTATTCCCAGGGGGGGAATACAGCAGAGCGCTTTATGCCAGACCCCGCAGGTACCCTCTCACAGGACCGACTGCTCATTCGGTTCATGTTTGGCATGTGGCAAACAAACAGCTGGGTTGGGATAGCAGACTTACTCTGGCAACTCCACTGTGGAACTCTGAGAGGCTGGGAAGCCTGTGGAAATCCAAGGGCTTTGACAAATGGGACCTGATCGGAATCTTGCAGATCAAAGATATCTGGGGTAAGGAGACTATTCTTCCTTCTGCCTCCCTCCAATAACAGTATTGATTGGCGGATGCCGAATATTATCGGTATCTTCAAAAATGGCACGCCTTGCTCACACCCGTCACGTGCAAATCCACGCTCCCGAAGGCCTCCCCCCTGGAGGACAGACTACTTGATGGCCATCTCCGAGAGAAGACCATCTCCCTGATTTACTAAAAACTGATTAATAACATGGAAGATCCACTACAATTGCTGAAGGAGAAATGGGTTAGTGATGGTCTAGAACTGGAAGAGGAAGACTGGCAGGTTGAGGTCTCCTCCCTGAGAGAAGTAGCAGTCCAGGAAAGACTACGCTTAGTACAACTCAAAATTCTGCACAGGATCTACATCACGGGGCCGGGTCTGGTACGCATGGGCAGTGCACATAATGGGGAGTGCAGACATGGGTGTGGGGAGGTCGGCACGTTTATACACATCATATGGGACTGTATACACATACGGTCTTTTTGGCAAGCCATACATCGCACTCTGCGGGAGGTACTCCATATTGACCTGCAGCCTGAGGCCCGCAGATGTCTCATAAACATTTGGGAACCAACTGATCTCACCTCCTATGCTGCACAATGGGCAACTCTGGCATTAATGATTGCAAAAAGGAACATCGCACAGCATTGGGGGGCCTGTCAATCACCCACGTTGGGAAGGTGGAAGGAGGACCTGGACTGGTGTATGTTCAGGGAGAGGTCGGTCTATGTTGCAAGGGGGTGCCCTGGGAAATGGAATAGAGTGTGGGGGCCATGGATCCACTACAGAGGTGATATCTGTACTCCACCGACTCCTTTGCATGAAGCTGAAACTCTTGAGACCCCTTGATTTGTCTCACATTGGGAAATATGAATTGATTTACTGTGTACCAGATTGGAAATATAGAACTTGTATGGTTTACTGCTCGTGAATGTCAATGGTGAATTATGTCTATGATGTTTAATAAAAAGAACTGTTAAAAAAATAACAGAATGCTACTAAAGCCCCCGCCGATGATCCAGGGGAGTCCGCTTCATCTTGCCAAGAACCTGGACAATGTAGTCAGAAACGTTGCCTGTTCAGTATTAGGCAAATAATTTGCGCCAAGTAGTACCTGGTGGGCATTCAATCAGCCCTCCAACAGAACATACCTACCCTCCGGGTCTATGTTCGTGTCGTCCGCAGTGAAAGGGGCCCCTGCCCAAATCCACACCAGTAACCCCCGGGTTTAAGTAGAGTAGTTAGTGGATATAATTGCCCCACCCATCTTTTGTGTAACCATAGGGCCTCTACATGAGTAAAGTGGGATTCTTGCAGGAGAATATGTGTCTTCCTGCGGGGTAAGTATGAATATACAGCGTATCGGCAGGAAGGGGTGTGCATCCCTGGGCGTTCCATGTTATGCTATTATTGTCAGTCATCATGATAGATAGAGTGTGGTCCACCCCCTGAATAATCAATTAATCAATCAATCAATCAATCAGGTGTTTGTTAAGCGCGACTACTCTCCCGTAAGGGTCTCAAGGCGCTGGGGGTCGCAGGTTCCAGTCCATCAAGGAGGGGGTCTGTCGAAGAGCCAGGTTTTGAGGTTTCTTGCGAAGATGGGGAGTGATGTTGTCAGCCCGAGGTGAAGCGGAAGGTCATTCCAGGCTCTGGCTATGCAGGAGAAGGAGCGGCCTCCCGATCTGGTCTTTCTGGTGCGGGGGACCACGGCGTAGGAGAGCTGGGCTGATCGTAGGGTCCTTTGGGGTGCGTGGAATTTGAGTCGGCTGTTCAGGTATGCTGGTCCGGTGTCGTGGAGGGCCTTGTGAGTGTGGGTTAGCATCTTGAAGGTGACTCTAGCTTCGATGGGGAGCCAGTGGAGTGTGCGCAGGTGCTGGGAGATGTGTCAGTGTCTTGGCAGGTTGAGGAACAGTCTTGTGGCGGCGTTTTGGATGTTCTTTAGCTTACAGGTGAGGTTTTTGTTTATTCCAGCATAGAGTGCGTTGCCATAATCGAGCCTGCTGGTGACCAGGGCGTGAGTGATAGTCTTTCTGTGTTCGAGGGGGATCCATTTGAAGGTCTTACGTAGGAGGCGGAGGGTGTGGAAGCAGGAGGACGAGACGGAGTTGATCTGGCGGTCCATTTTGAGCTCTGAGTCCAGGATGAATCTCAGGTTGCGTGCGTGGTCCGTGGGGGTGGGCGGGCTTCCGAGGGCGGGGGGGCCACCAGGTGTCGTTCCAGGCGTCGGGGTTTGGGCCCTTGTTGAGTACTTCCGTTTTGTTGGTGTTTAGTTGTAGGCAGCTGTTTTTCATCCATTTGGCGACGGTTTCCATGCCTTCTCGAAAGTTGTGTCTGGCGGTGTTGGGTTCGTTGGATAGGGAGAGGATGAGTTGGGTGTCGTCTGCCAATGACACAATGTTGAGTCCGTAGGTTCTGACGATGGGGGCGAGCAGTGCCATGTAGACGTTGAAGAGCGTAGGGCTGAGGGAGGACCCCTGGGGGACTCCGCAAGTGGTAGGTGTATGGTCCGCGAGGAAAGGGGGGAGTCTGACCCGCTGCGTTCTGCCGGAGAGGAAGGAGCGGATCCAGTCGAGTGCCTTGTCTTGGATCTCTGCGTCGTGGAGTCTGCGTATTAGGGTGCGGTGAGAGACTGTGTCAAACGCCGATGAGAAGTCGAGGAGGATGAGGGCTGCTGTTTCTCCTTTGTCCAGTAAGGTGCGGATGTCGTCTGTTGCGGTGAGGAGGGCGGTTTCCGTACTGTGTTTTTTTCTGAAGCCGCATCGGGAGGAGTCGAGGATGTTGTGCTCTTCGATGAATGTGGCGAGTTGGCTGTTGATGGCTTTCTCTGTGACCTTCGCTGGGAACGGGAGCAGGGAGATGGGTCTGTAGTTTTTGAGGTAGGTGGCATCCGCCGAGGGTTTCTTCAGGAGGGGGTTGATCTCAGCGTGTTTCCAATCGTCGGGGAACAAAGCTGTTGCCAGGGAGTGGTTGATGGTGTGGCAGAGCATGGGTGCGATGGTGTCGGCGGCTCTGTTGAAAATGTGGTGGGGGCAGGAGTCCGTGGGGGCACCGGAGTAGATTGACTTCATCGTCTTCAGTGTGTCTTCGGTGGTGAGGGCTGTCCAATTGTTGATCGCTGTTGCAGTTGTCGAATACAGCAATTAGGTGTGCTCAGGCAGTAACAGCAGTCAAAAGAAAGGGAATAACTGTGAAAACCTAGTGTGTGTAATACCATCGAGAGCAGGGATACAACAGGTACCGGCCCAAACATGCTTATGAAGGGTACCAGCGTTAATGAACCAGGTTTAGGGGCGGGTACAGGTAGAAGTAGTTTGGAGAATGGTCACATCCTGTGTTCACAGAAGTGCCCCCCCCCCATGTGAACATCTAACAAAGGGGGGGCACCAGCACTAGAACAACAACTCTGCAAGGGGCGGGAGTTGGGAAGAGAGCATGTCCCCACCACCTAGCCAAACAGAACAATCTTCCTGTGTGTCCCGGTAAATCCCACTATTACTTCTGGGGGAGGATCATCGCATAGTGCAGTGGTGGTGCAGGGGCAGGTTGCATAAGCGCTTGGACAGTGGTGTAGCGCTATGGGTCATGAATGCTCCAGTGAGGGTTGGGAGAGGATGGCATGTTTAAGGACCCTCAGCCCTCTCCACCGATCAGCGGCATGTTGGTCATATGGGCATGGTGCCTGACCCAAGTCGCAGAGCAGACCACCAGCACCCCCAAGTATCCCAAGATGCGATATCAGATCTGACATATGGAGAAGGACTCAGGGGGCCGTCATAGCTGGAGGATTGCGCTGATCATCCCCCACATAATCAGAATAACATTGGACAAGCTGTACGTAGACTGGTGTTGGAATAGTAAATCATACGCCCAAGAAGAACATGAGGAGCAGCATAGCCCGCAACATCAGCAGGCACCAGGACAGTACCCCTTAATGTCAAATTAAGGGAAGAGAACTTAGCTAAGGGAGCACCACATGCCTCATGGTGGCTGCCTATTGCTTGCTGCAAGAAAGGGAAGACTGGGTAAACCCCGCAAGGAACTACAAGACGTTCACAGTTGCCCCGGCCAAGAGAAGCATCAAGTGACCAAGCAAGGTCCAGAGAAGGCAATATGATGGAGTGCAGCCAAGCCCTGTGAAGACGCAAGAGAATGTGCAAACCCCAGTAGCCGCCGTACGCCACCGCAAGCAAGAAGAGTGCACCGTCAACCTCCATTGGTGAGTAGCCACCACCGCCAGCCAGAAGAATGGGCACACAAGTGCTGGACGAGGACGCCCAAGAAGGGGACGGAGCGCACAAAGGCAGAGGTGCAGCAGAAGGCCGCACCGGCTAATTTAACAGCATGGACAGGCGCCCGGGAGATAGACATCTCCACAGAGAAGAAGTGATGCTGAAGGCAGCAAGAAGAACCTCCACATCTCCTCTGTACATGTTAAGCCCCGCAGTGGGCTAAAGACAGCAGAGTCTCATCCCCCACACCGCCTCAAGGCGGAGTCGCCAGTGACCCCACGCACGCAAGAGGAGAGTCGCACACTCCACGTGGCAAGCTGCCACCGCAACATGTGCTCCAAGGACACACAACACATGGCTGGATGCCACATCGCACCGGAAGCATGGAGCACATCACTCGAAGTGACCAAGCATGCCTGAACAGAGGCAGGATCAAGCGCCACGACTGCGCAGCCTCGAGGCGCAAAAATGACGCCCTATAGATAAGAAGGTAACTGCCACCCTGGCACAGCGAAAATCCCTGAAGAAGAAACACAGAAGTCAAGTGGCTGTACGCCACCCAGCACCCAAGAAAAAGAAGAGAGGAGAGCAACTGGAAGTCTCACCTGCATGGTCCAGAGACAGTTAAAGTTGATAGGCCCTATTGGCCTGATTGGGAGAAGGTGCATGCCACTTCACCCGGAAGAAGAATCGAAAAGAAGAGTGACAATCTTGGCACCATGAAGAACTGGATGAACACAGGTGCGCTGGAAAGAACAAGAGGAGAAACACAAGGACTCGTACCACTGCAAGCCAAGAACGCACCCAGAGACACCAGACAGCCATCTAGGCGGATTGAAGTCCCTGGAGACAGCCCCATGGTAGAACGAAACGTAAGCCGCAGCAAATGTGAACCGCGTCTCTCCCCAACACTTCCCAGTGCGACCGTCCATCCACGAGCATCAGCAGTCTAAGTCAGAGGGCATCACTGCTTCTGACCGCAGATGCCATAGGTAAAGGAACAGCCTCAGCAAGACAGAGACCTGTAGCTGCAAAGTCCCTCCTGAAATCCCTTCTCCTAGAAGATCCTCACCACCTGTTGTCCATGTCCCATGACAACCACATCGTCATTGCCATGTGCATGACACCGCACCCAGCAGGGAATATGGAAGTGTGACTGGAGGGTCTACACTAAGAATCTGATGACCGACCAGGTTCAGGAAGGTAAGCCAGGAGTGGCCGGGCCGTGTGTCGAAGAGAACTCGAGTTGCTAAAGGAGCGCATCCCGACACACCAACAGCAAGTGAAGTGGGTGACCACCAGAGAATGACCTGGCGACCACCCGGTGGGAGACCGAGAGTAAGCTGCATGCATGCTTGAACAGAGTCTCAGGCCTCACGTTTCTCAGCGTGTTCATCACGCCACTGTCACCGACGTCTTAGTAGCCCAAGAAGTCCAAGTGCAAGGATGAAAATGCCTCCCCAAAGGAAATGGAAGCGCCTGGCCACCCCACTCTCGGTGATCGACTTAAGAACGAAGGCCTGCAACCATCACGGCAAGTCATCACCAACTGTTGTCCAGATTCACCACATGGCTGGCAATGTCCTCACACCAGTCCTCGTTAAGTGCGTCAAACACTACCATCCCCAGGGTACCAAATACATGGACTGGAGTCCTACACTGTTGCCACAACAGCCGACAAAAAGAACCAGAGACTACCTGATAACCTGGTTTGCATCTAAATTCTGGCATCAAGATCATGCCTGGACCAAGACTCATCCACCCGTGAGGTTTGTGCGAGTGACATGGCACACACGCAGCCCCAGCGCAGCCCCCAAGCAGTTCCGTGGCAACCCAAACTAGGGGCCTCCCCTCAGGTGGGAGAGTTGGACTTGACATTGCCCCATTGCCGGCTTACAGGATACAGTGAAGTTGTCCAACAAAGACTTCAGTCGATAAAGCAACACCTTCGTGAACCTCCACCATGGACTCCAACCATGCTCTTGACGCACCCTGTTTTAATGAACTGTTAGAACCCACCACATACCATCCTCAACGTCAGCGAAGTGGAGCAACTTCAGACCAAAGGATATGTTCCCATTGGTATGCTACAGGAGTGCAGCTGACGTCTCCAAGCCAGCATTCGTGTCCTGAACCACTCAGGTTAAATTATGAGTGCCCGCGCAGATTGTCCTGCTGCAGTCAGAGTCACCAGCCTCATGTCTGCTGTCTTCCCGTTGTCTGACTCGTGAGGCTGATGGACCCTGTGGCATTTAGTTGATTGTTTACCCCCACAGGTTGGACTGGTGTTTGTTTTGTTCTTCAATAAAGTTTCGGAGGAATGTAGTGTCCTGCGGGACACGTTCTAGTGTTTCAGCAGGCACTGTTATTTCCAGCCACTCCCTCGAGGGCTGGACACACATGCACCCCACACCCATCCATCACAGATGTCACAAGTGACTTGACCCTGCCAATAAAAGGGCCCAGGTGCACGTGCTCGTGGCCAGTCCAGTACAATACTACTGTGTCCGTGTAGTCCTTTATTAGCATGTGGGCCTAGTGGCCCACGACACAACAGGCCTAAGAAAGCAGCACGGCGCTCGGGTAAGCCACAATTCATATCTCCCTGGCATTGGCTGTCTCAAGGTTCAAGCGTGCCCCAATGGCCTCTCCTCCACCTCTGGCAACTCCCTCAGGTGCATTGGGGAGCCAATGGCCACAGTTCCGTCTGGTATGTAGCAGATGGCAGGATCGCAGCATGGGCCTCCTCTAGAGAGCGGCCTCCATCTTGGACCGCTTAGCCACACCCCGATAACATAAGTCATAATAAAGTATCCAACAACCAATCAGCACACAAGCCATTCCATAAACCAGTTGAACATCATTAACTCTGCCTCTTCTCTGATGCTCGGTAGCCATGTTAAGTATTTCCTCATTTATATATTTTAATGTTATTTCATGAATGGTGCTTATGGTTATTTGTTACTTGGTTGTATTTCAACCGCTTTGGTAGCACACTTACCCCTTGTGCCTGTGCGGACTGCTGTCGGCGGTAACGCCCCTTTGATATTTTTCTGTCCCCGTCTGGGGAGCACCTGAGGTCAGTGGCGGATTCCTACATGGTGTTTCTCTTCCTTCGCCTCCTACATATAAGGAGAGCGGCTGCCAAAGCATTTCAACTTGCCGCTTTCCCTCTGTTTCTTCCTCATTTCCAGGAATGACTTCTCTCTCCTCCTGTGCGCCTGTCACATCGGAAGCCAGGCCCTTACAGCCTCGGCCTGGGCTGATCCTTGCCCAGAGGTGGCCCTATACTGGGTGAGAAGCCATCTTAGGCCTATAATAATACTTTTAACCATTGGACACACCCAGGGCTGCAACAATAGCCGATTTAGGCTTGACCTGTCGATAAAACCTTCCCTTCATTTCTTTTCAAGTGGTGCTCGATCTAACTCTCTGGATCAAAATTTTACAAACCTTTAGCCACATTTATTTAGTGCTTGTGCCCTGTTACTATATTCATTAATTCCATTACTGGAACTTCAGTAGAAGTTTGACTAGAGTATATTCTGGTCTCACTAGGGCCTACCTCCTTTTCAGATCTTCAGGCTTGCCTGTAGAAGAAGCGAGATACCCCTGTGTATTTTTTAGGGATTTCTTTTTTGGTGATTTGAGTTGAATCTGCTTAAGATGTCACGGTCCAACCCTGCAGGTTTACCAGTAGACCTCAGGAAGGAGAATGTAACAGACTTTATTTTGGAACCGAATAGTGAAGCTGTATCCCATGCTATGCAGAATTATGTATAGAGAGCCATTACTAAATCATTGAGTCCTTTGGCTAAAAAGCTCCAAGCTTTCTTTAAAGGAATGCTTCGCTCAATGCCTCAAGGTCCGCCTGTTCCCCTAATATAGGAATACACAAAAAGAAGCTGCTCCCGAGTTTTCAGTCACAGAAACTAAATGTGACTGAAACTACACGTGGATCCTGACATCTCACAAAAAGTGGAGGACTGTCCTCACACACCACCAGGTGTCATGCTTCATCATCGGCAGTCCTTGCTCTCTAAAAACTAGGTTTGATAGAGAGCGGGCCTTCACCTGGAGACAGGGAGGCACTTCTAAAGCTAAGTGGAGGCCCGTGAATGTGAATAAAGTTTAAAAATCTGTATAATTGCCGAATTATATTTATTCAGAATGGCAATTATATGATATTAAAATAACAGAAACGGTGAAAAGAGGGGAATTATTGCCCTATCACCGTAATGGCTAAATTTGTCGACATGTTTCTGCCTTATTGGCCCAAAGTGTCAGGCACTGATCTGATGCACCTGCCCCGCGGGCGTAATCGGAAGTTTCAGGACAAAAACTACAACTCCCAGTAGTCTTGGAATGGAGGAGCAATGGTGTATTTGAGGCCGCTAACGGCGGTTAGCGGCGTGCGTAATTAACTTTCCTGTTTGGATGTCGGAACATTGCGGGTGCATTGTTCGATGGCGTTTCTTGGATTTTTGTTTGCCGACCCGGGAGAAGAGCGTGTGCCCTGCTGAAATTTCAGTGCTCTTCAGAAACCGCAGTCGGCGGTCTCACTCGGCGCACTTCGGAAACCACAGACGGCGGTCTGCAGGCTCTCGGCGTGAGAGTCATCCTGGGAATTCTTCCTTGGTGATTTACGGCGCACGCTGGGTTAAGCGTGTTATACTTTCCGTTTTAGGAGGCGCGAACTTCGGAGCTGCGTAAGGTTTGTGCTACTATTTTCTTCTTGTTTGGACTCGGGCTCGAGTTACAAACAATTCTGGGAAAGGAGAATGGATTCCAGCTTTTCCGGGACTCGATTGGCATAAAGGTACGATTGGAAGGAACCAAGCTAAAGCTACATTTAGCGTTTGGTTGTTATTCTATATACTTATGATTTCAGGGATTACTTTCTCTTGGAGTAACAATTTTGTGGGGACCTTGCAATTGGATCAAAGTTATTCTGGTGAATCTTACTGGCATAAACTGATATTCCCCCATACAGAACTACTTATCATTACCCCTACACTGTAGAAGAGTGATTCTACTTCTTCTTGTTTTCTTTTCCTTTGTTGGATGGGAAGGCACTAGGGTATGTATGATATATGAATGTATCATTGTTACCCATATGTGAGAAGGGAGAGCGTTCTAATGTTATGCTTTATTGTTATAGGTATGATGATGTGTACCATGATAAGAGCAGTATCTTTCGTGGCTTATTGAGAGGAACATCGCTTCTCCTTGGCATTTGTTAGCAGGTATTTGTCATATTACTGAGAATATATGAGAGTAGATAGTTTTGTTTACCCTGTAGTAATTTTGTGTTCTTTCTCTACAGGTGTTCCATCCCCCTGTTTCTTCCCTATTCCCATCCCTCGCTTGATCGCCTTTTAAGTCTGTGCCACTTAGTCAGAGTTTGGGGATGTCAAGAGGTGGACCCCTTTGTGCATCGCCCGGATTCGGAGGAGTTCCTGGATACGTTACTTAATTACGCACCCACGAATATTACTCCTCCCGGGCGAATCACAGGGATGGCAAATTTAGAGGAAGTGATGCAAGCATTGGTCTTGGTTCAACAGGAACTAGTTTCTTCACGAGCTGAGACGGCTGCCTTAAGGGACAGGATAGATAGACAACCTAGGAACCCCTTCAACCCCTCTACATCAGCATCGCAGATACAGGTCAATGTACCTCCACCCATTCCCTTAGCCAGTCCTGAAAGGTATGCAGGTGATCCCCTCAACATACAGACATTCCTTACTCAGATCGCATTGCACTTCTCCTGCAAACCCACTTCATTCCCTAACAATCACTCTGGAGTAGCTTTTGCTATATCATATATGACAGGGGATGCTGCCAATTGGGCGGTTCCCTTGGTGAAGTATGATGATCCTTTACTTTCTGATTGGAATGCTTTTCGTCGGGAATTCGTGCGAGTATTTGATGGACGTGCCACCACGTTCAGTGCTGATCGAGAACTTCTAGAGTTAAGGCAGGGTCAGAAAGATCTGATTACTTGTCTGACTGCTTTCAATAGGTTGATAGCCCAAACTGCATGGCCTGAAGAAAAAAGGATGTCACTGTATTACCAGGGGCTAAGAGATGAGATGAAGGATGTGTTAGCCCAAATCGATCCTCAGCCTACGACGTATACGGATTTAATGAATCTCACCCTACTTCTGGATCACAGATTGGCGGAAAGGGGAGGGGAACGGAAAAGAGGAGAAAAACCCTATGTTCATTGAGAGAGAGGGACTAGAACCACAGAGAAATCTAAAGAATCGGAAGTGGTACCCATGGAGGTAGGAGCCATTGGGGCCCCCTTGTCTAAAACAGAAAAAGAAAGCCGTAGAGCACAGGGCCTCTGTATGTATTGTGGTAGGAAAGGTCATTTCATGAGAGAATGCCCCCATAAACCCAAGACACAGGGATCGTTTTTTTCCAGCAAAAAGGTAGCTGTGACCGCTGTGCAAAATACAGAGACAGGGGTCACACCTGAGGAGGTCGCAATCAAGGAGAAACTGGCTCTTAAGGTACCTTTGCTAGCCGGAAGTGAGTCCAAAACTATGGAATCTCATATAGTACTCTCCATGACTCTCACAAACGGTTCTCATTCACACCAAGTGTGGGTGATGATTGATTCTGGAGCCACCGGGAATTTTAATGCTTGAGGGTTGGTACAAATGATAGGATTACAAAGCGTTCCCAGAGAAATTCCCGAGAAGGTGTTGGCTGTGGACGGGAAACACCTGCTGTCAGGTCCCATCACAGAACAGACTGAGATTGTGGGGTTAATACTAAAGGGTGACAGGCAGGACCACATGGAGAAGATAATCTTGAATATCATTGAGGCCTCTCAACATGAGGTAATCCTTGGTATGCCGTGACTGTGGCGATACAATCCCACTATCGACTGGAAAAGGAAGACAGTGATTTTCTTGTCAGAGGAATGTAAAAAGCATTGCATGAGAGTTCCAGGCGAGCACACGTTAGCACTTACACAAGTATTTCACATCTCAACCGCCACTGAGACAGATACTGAACTCCCCGCGGAATATATGTCTTATAGTGATGTGTTTTGTGAAACCAGGGCGGAGGTTCTACCCCCCCCCCCACATCGAGACTATGATTGCCGCATAGACCTCATTCCGGGAGCCACTATCCCTTCTTGTAGAGTCTATGCTTTATCGGAATCAGAGACGAAGCATCTGCGTGAATACTTAGATCACTACGTGGACATAGGGTTTATCAGGCCATCTCGTTCACCAGCAGTCTGGCCTCTGTTTTTCATAGCAAAAGCCAATGGAGATCTCAGAACCTGTATTGATTATTGCATGCTAAACAAAAACACCATGAGGAATCGATACCCTCTTCCGCTCATCCCAGTGTTGTTGGACCAGGTGAGAGAAGCCAATATCTACACTAGGCTTGACTTTAAAGGGGCTTATCATCTGGTTCGAGTACACGAGGGGGATGAGTGGCAGACAGCTTTTAAAACACGTTATGGATTGTTGAATACCCGGTGATGCCCTTTGGGCTATGCAATGCCCAAGCGGCAATTCAGTTTTTCTTAAACGATGTGCTCAAAGATTTCGTAGACAGATTTGTGGTCGTTTATATAGACGACATTCTGATTTATTCTCCCAACCATGCTATGCACGTAAAACATGTTGCCTCGATACTCCAGAGGCTGAGAGAGCATAGTTTGTTTTGCAGGCTGAGCAAATGTGTGTTTCATGTGGAAGAGGTGGAATTCCTGGGAGTGGTTCTAAGTCCCTCAGGGTTATGTATGGCGGAAAGAAAGGGGAAGACAGTTCAGGAATGGCCTGTTCCTAAATGTGTGAGAGATGTTTAATGCTTTTTAGGTTTCTCGAACTATTATCGGAGATTCATCTCTCACTTCTCTCATCTGGTATCACCAATAACAAGACTATTGAGAAAGGGAGTGCCTTTTCTTTGGAATACCGAGGCCATGGAAGCCTTTGAGTATCTAAAAAAGGCATTTACCACAGCACCAATTCTGAAACACCCACATCCGGAAATCCCGTTTATTGTTGAGGCCGACGCATCAGATGTAGCAGTAGGGGCGGTTCTATCCTAACGAGATAAACACACGGGACAACTCCATCCTGTTGCATTTTTGTACAGGAAACTCAATGCTGCAGATATCAATTACACTGTGGCAGAAAAAGAGTTATTAGCTATAAAGAAGGCATTCCAAGAATGGAGACATTACCTGTGGACATTACCAGTAAGACGGAAATCATGCTTTTCAGAGAAGCCCCGCTTTTATGGGCACCAAGCTGGTGGCCTAAAGATTTGGGAACTGTTCCTCCCCAAAAACCACAGCAGAAAATCTAGGGGTGCGTCTCGACCAGACTCTAACAATGAAAGAACATGTTACCCACACGGTTGGTGCATGCATGCATTGGGCCTTCTGAGAAGAGCTTTCCCCTACCTCCCGTACTCCTTACGAAAGACTCTTATACAAGCCCTGGTTCTGAGTAAACTCAATTATTGCAACGCTCTACTGATCGCAGCCAACGAGTCCACCTTAAATCGCTTTCAAGTGGTACAAAACACCCCAGCACGCTTAGTTGCAAACGCACCCTACACTTCAGCCTCGCTCACTCTTCTACGACAACTACACTGGTTACCTGTACGGAAACGAGTGAAGTTTAAGATCTGCTGCCTGACACACAAGGCAATATAGAGAAACGGTCCCTCCTACTTGGCGGAGAGGCTTCACCAATAAATCCCCCCATGGGACCTGCGATCTCGGTCGAAATCCCTGCTCAAAATCCCTAGGACTAAAAAACACGAACAGGAGGAAAAGCCTATTCATACCAGGCACCTTTAATATGGACGTAGCTCCCTTTGGCCTTAAGACAATGCCTTGATCACCTGAAATTCAGAAAGACCCTGAAAACCGCCCTTTTTTAGTATAACATACCGTCACAACTTCTTCTGCAATTCCGCAAGGGCCGAGATACCCGTCTGGGGGTGATTCATGCGCTATAGAAGCTAATAAACATAAACATGTGGGGGGGACTTCACCCAGTCACGGTATATACTGACCACAGGAATCTCCAATACATGAAAACTGCCAGACAACTCACTCAAACATAGATGCGGTGGATGCTTTTCTTCGCAGAATATGACTACATAGTTACATGAGTTACATTTGGTCCTGGGTCAGAAAACCGAAAAGCAGATTCATTGTCTCGACAAGATGACCTGACCATACCTCAGCAGGGGATCACAGAAGCTATCGCTAGTCCTGATAAGGTGATATGTACCATAAAGATAGAAAACTTTATGGAAGAAGTCACAAAACATCAAACCCCTGCGGGGTGGCAGACATGGGTAGAGCAAGATGCACATAGAACACTCAAACATAGAATACCATTGTACAGAAACAGATTATATCTACCAACCCAAGAACTCAGGCTACGGGCCTTCAACTGGTGTCATGATTCAGTTTTAGCTGGCCATCCAGGTAGCACAAAAACTCTACACCTTGTAGGTCAACAGTTTTGGTGGCAACAATTAACCAAAGACATAACACAATGGGTATCTCAGTGTGAAATATGTGCACGGGCAAAAGGGGAACAATCAGCAAAGAAAGGAAAATTGATGCCAATGCACACACCATCGCAACCATGGCAAACTATTAGCATGGATTTTGTACTAGGCCTACCTCTGGATCAGAGATACAATGCCATACTGGTTGGTATTGATAGCCTAACCAAAATGGGCCATTTTATTCCCTGCAGAAACCTGCCAACAGCAGGACAAACCGCCCAACTTCAACTAACTCATGTGGTGCGGTTACATGGACTACCACAAGTCATTGTATCAGACAGAGGACCTCAATTAATTGCAAGATTCTGGCAGATGTGGTGCAAAGCACTTCATGTGGAAGTAGCCCTGTCAACCAGTTTCCACCCGCAGACAGTTGGGCAAACGGAACAGTTAAATCAGACTCTCAAAAAATTCCTATGGTGCTACGCCAAAGAGGCCACAGATTCTTGGGTGTCCTTATTATGGCTTGCAGAGCTTTCCTATAACAACGCTTGGCACAGTTCCATAAAGGAAACTTCATTTAGGGCCAACTCAGGTTTCCATGCTAAGACTTTGCAACTGTTCATTCCCAGTGATGTGGTTAACCAGCCTACAGTCATGTCGCAAATGAGAAGTCTACAAGCCATGCACAGTAAGGTACGGAACAATCTGAAACGTTCCAAACAGTCCTACAAAAAATGGGAGAACCTACACCTCAAGGAGGGGCCCTGTTATCAACCTGGGGATCGTGTATGGCTCTTGACTAAAAACATCCGATTTAGAGTCCGTAGCATTTTCCATCCTAGGTTCATAGGTCCTTTTTGTGGTCTGTGCCAGATCAACCCGGTGGCGTATAAATTGAAGTTACCCGCCTCCTTGCGTATCCATCCTGTATTTCATTGCAGTCTACTGAAACCAGCAGTGAGTGCCAGACGTCGAGCTATTTCCTCCAGTGATCAGGGATGGTCAGTTGAAATATGAGGTACAACGAGTGTTGGACTAAAAATACCGAAGGGGCCAGTTGTGGTATCTCATCTCTTGGAAGGGTTATACAGCGGAAGATGATTCCTGGGAACCATGTACCAATGTCCATGCTCCCCGAGCGGTCCGGCCTTTTCATTTACGGAATCCGGGCAAACCTGGTTTTAGGAGGCAAATGGGAGGAGGACATGCTGTCAGGCACTGATCTGATGCGCCTGCCTCACGGGAGTAATCGGAAGTTTCAGGACAAAAACTACAACTCCCAGTAGTCCTGGAAGGGAGGAGCTATGGTGTATTTGAGGCCACTAACGCTGGTTAGTGGCGTGCGTAATTAACTTTCCTGTTTGGAGGTCGGAACATTGCTGGTGCATTGTTCGATGGTGTTTCTGGGATTTTGCTTTGCCGGCCCGGGAGAAGAGCGTGTGCCCTGCTGACAGTTCAGTGCTTTTCAGAAACCGCAGTCGGCGGTCTCACTCGGCGCACTTCGGAAACCGCAGATGGCGGTCTGCAGGCTCTCGGCGTGAGAGTCATCCTGGGAATTCTTCCTTGGTGATTTACGGCGCACGCTGGGTTAAGCGTGTTATACTTTCCGTTTTAGGCGGCGCGAACTTCGGAGTTACCTAAAGTTCGTGCTACTATTTTCTTCTTGTTTGGGCTCGGGCTTGAGTTACAAACAATTCTGGGAAAGGAGAATGGATTCCTGCTTTTCCGAGACTCGATTGGCATAAAGGTACGATTGGAAGGAACCGAGCTAAAGCTGCATTTAGCGTTTGGTTGTTATTCTATATAATTTTGATTTCAAGGATTACTTTCTCTTGGAGTAACTATTTTGTGGGGACCTTGCAATTGGATCAAAGTTCTTCTGGTGAATCTTACTGGATTAAACTGATATTCCCCCACACAGGACTACTTATCAGTATCCCTACGCTGTAGAAGAGTGATTCTACTTCTTCTTGTTTTCTTTTCTAATGTTGGATGGGAAGGCACTAGGGTATGTATGATAGATCAATGTATCATTGTTACCCGTATGTGAGAAGGGAGAGCGTTCTAATGTTATGCTTTGTTGTTATAGGTATGATGATTTCTACCATGATAAGAGGAGTATCTTTCGTGGCTTATTGAGAGGAACATTGCTTCTCCTTGGCATTTGTTTGCAGGTATTTGTCATATTAGTGAGACTATATGAGAGTAGATAGTTTTGTTTACCCTGTAGTAATTTTGTGTTCTTTGTCTACAGGTGTCCCATCCCTGCTGTTCCTTCCCTATTCCCATCCCTCGCTTGATCGCCTTTTAACTCTGTGTCACTTAGTCAGAGTTTGGGGATGTCAAGAGGTGGACCCCTTTGTGCATCGCCCGGATTCTGAGGAGTTCCTGGATACGTTACACAAAGGCTCCACAGCATTCATCAGGGCATAACATTAAACTGGGCTCCTTTCTTACCAAAATTACTCAGTATGAAGTTACCACTGTGTAGGTTGACCTGTGTCACACTCTACCAGAGAAGAGTTTCATGAAACCTGTAAACATAAGTGGAGAAAAAAGAAAATTGACATGGAGGAGGAAGGGTATGATCAGATCAAGGTGAGAGTCATAAACAGGACTTGTGGTGCTCCTAGTTCTTTACGGTTTTTACTATTTTAACCATCATGAATATTGATGGTTGGGTAAAAACCAGAAAAGAGTACAGAAAAAAGGGGGGGCAAGGGTAGGGGGAAAGGGGGGAACCCTACCCCGATAAAGCAGCGTCATAGACAAACACTTTAGAACAACAAAAAACTGCCTACTTAACCTCACTCCCTGCCTTTCCAGAAGGAGATTCAGAGGATGAGACTCACATCAGTATTGTCTTGGTCCAGGATTGGGAACATCAAAGAAGAGATTTCGATGAATCCACTAAGGATGATACTAGCTTCTGGTTACCTGCTCCTAAAAAGAGGCGTTTGGATCATTCCATTTCTGAGAATGACCCTTCTGGCTCTTCTCAGCCCCCCTTATTAAAAGAAACATTCAACCTAGAGGACATTGTACATCCATCCTCTTCAGAGGGGACCCCGTCCCCTAAAACTGTAGCTTAGTTCCAAAGCAGAGTACGTAAAGCCTTCCCTAAAGAAGTGAGAAGCTGCTTACGCTCAGAATGCCCCAGTCCATCCTTGGAGGGAAAAGCCGAGTGATGCCTGATGTAGACCTCAAACTGTCTACCTTTCTGGGCAAGTTTGTTAAAGACCCAAAGAAGGGGATTTATTATTACTGGAATGCTTGCCAGGACAAGCTTTTAAATATTTCTGGCCCCTTAGCAAAAATCGTGGACATGACTGTCCTAGCCAAAGACCATGGTGTAGCATATTCCCCAACTCGGGAGCATGCAGCAGAACACGCCATACACAGAGCTCTGGTTTGCACATCTTTATTCTTCAGCATGCAGCCGTTAACTGAATGCATTGTGCACAAACTTTATTAACCACACCCAGTCACACCCACTAGATTACGCAATACTTGTAAGGAGACTACAGAGGACCACTAGAACCCTCATTCACATAAACACAGGACACAACATCTCCCCCTTTGTTAAATAAAAAGTACAAACACATACACATCTATACATTACAAATCCCCGATGAGTCGTCGAGGTGCTCGCACCAGTGTTCCAGATCTAGTTGTACAAGATAGAGGAGGGGTGCCTTCATCTGGCATCTCTAGAAATTAGTCGGATGCTTGACTTGGGCACTAAGATGGAGTTGCCTCATTCATGAGTTCTGGAGCTGATGAACATCGAGGCAAAGGCTTAAAGTGTGACAAGTCTCGGGTTATAGATTTTACAGTTCGTTGGGCAGTCACCATATGTTCTTTGCTCGCCACAACCCTTAGCGGTTCAGAATCAAATGGAGTGTCCGTCTTGCATGTCTGCTTTTTCTTGACAAGAACTCTGTCTCATCTCCAAAACTGTGTCTCGAGCACGTTGGCACTTGTAGGCGTGAGCCTTCATTTTTCAATTGCGAGAGGTGTCAGAGACACAAATATCATCAGGATCTATTGACCAGCCGGTGGTCAATTGTTGTACCTTCGTTCCAAGAGCTTTCCCAAATAGCAAGGTGACAGGACTTTCTCCTGTCGTGGTATGAGTAGTGGAACGGTATGTTTGAAGGGCACAATGTAAAGCAGACTTGAGGTTGATGCCTTCCAATGCAGCACATCGACCCACCCTTTTCAAAGTACTCAAACGATTAAAAAAGTCTTTGAACTCTCTGATATTGAAGGGTAGACCATTGTCAAATTTGAGAATGAAAGGAATACCCCATGTTGTGAAAATGCCATCCAGCCACTTGGTGACTCTGTCATGTGTGGTTGAGGACAAGTCTTCCACTAGAGGAAAACATGAGTACTCATCGACAACTACAATGAGATGATGGTACTGTGAGAAGTTGGCCTGGTATATGCTGTCCACTAATTAAAGTGGGCACCTTGTACCAGTCCAAACAACCCTTATTTATGATTAGGTTAAATACAACCTTTATTGAAAGCTATCCTAGTGGTAGCTATGGAGAAAAGCCTTCAGGCTAAGTCTTGAAGGAATGTAAAGCAGCTTGTTTTACCAGATCAGAATCTCCTGAATGACCAAATGAAAGGAGAACCTCACAAGAGATATATAAAATATATGTATTTATTACTACACACTCTCTACCAACCTCTTTATGAGATTAGAGCACAAAGCACACAATCTTAAATCAATAGAACAACAGTAAATAGCACAATACACAGCGGGGTCCAGGGGGAGACAAAACCATATACTAAGAAAGTGGTATAACAACCACGACTTAACTAGACACAGTGCCTAGAGCACGTAGAATCGCTGGGACCCCAAGGAACCACCCAAAGTAGTGACACAGGGGACCCACGGAGGACGGGTGCAGTATGTGAACACAGGTGCGAGCTCCGTACAACTCTATGGGAAAGTCGCGGTTGGATTTTTAGAGCTTAAGGACACTTCAGAGAGGACTTCAAGCAATCCCTTTGGAACATAGAAGGTTCTAATGCCAGCACCCTTCTGAATACAGAGGTACCCGTGTTACCTATCCCAGGGGAGCCGGGTGCATAGGGGTCAAGTGGTGTCGGAAACCCTCGTCGTTTTCCATGGCGTGATGCGAAGAAGTGCTGCTGCCGGGAAGATGAAAAGTGTCCGGTGGAATCCAAGCCTGGATCCGAGGTGAGAAGAACCTGAAAGCAGAGGGGACAGAGACTGGGTCACTTCAGGGTGACCAGGGGCAATATAGACAAATATCCACAGATATCGGGTGCTTCAGGTGAGAAGATGCGATGCTTGACTCTGCAGCCACGGGGACCAGGAGATGTCGAGGATGACCAAAGTCTGGAGGTGAGCTGTCCCACAAAGGATGTCGAGTGCTGGGGGGTCAGTGTCCGGATCGAACACCAACAAGCCTTGGCAACTGCAACCCACACGGGCAGAGGAAATCAGCTTCAGTGAGGACCAGCAAGGTCCTGGGGACTCTCTAAGCTATGGAGAGTCAGGGCACCTCTGGAGCAACCAGGAAAGCCCAAGGAAAGTCAAAGTTACCTTCACAGGGACCCACAGGCCAACGGACCAGGGATCGCGAAGGGATCTCGAGCTGAATCACGAAATACCAGCCCACGAACACTCGTGGAGTGTAGGCCGGAACTCTTCAGGGGAAATACTGCTCGGGTCAGGACTACATGTAGCCCAAAGCACAGCCTCAGGGATCGCCAAAAAGCATATGCTGCTGCAAAAGTATGCGGTGCACAGGTGTTCGGGTTGCACGGTCCCCAAGAGGCATACTGGTCTCAGAATTGCTGAGAGAGCAGATCGACCTCAGAGACCTCGGGAACCCACCTCCTGTGCTGCAGAAATCTTGGAGTCCTCTGAAGCTCGGGAGATGCAAACCGGTCAGATGTGTTAAAGGTGCATGCCTTGCAGGGGAGTAACTCCTTTACTCCAAGGGAGATTCTTCAGTCATCCAGCGTAGTGTAGATCATCAAAGTACTTGGTTTCTGTAGCAGAGTTTAGTCCAGGTAAAATCTAAAGTCCTGTAGTCAGGGTTCCTACTTTATACCCAAGGAAGAGGTGGGACAAACTCTGGGGACCCACCTATGGGAGGGTCAGGACAGAGGGGTGGCTACACCCATGTCCTTTGTCCAGTTTCGCGCCAGAGCAGGAGCCAATGGCTCCTGCAACGGGTTTGAACTGGACTATGCACAGGGACACCAAATGTGCCCCCAGTGCAGACTTCAAACACTCTCAAAGTGCACCCACCCAGCCCCAATACACTAAATCCTGTCTGGGAGGTGGTCACACCTCCCTGTGACAGGAAACCTATTGTCAAGCCTTCCCCTGCTCGAGCTTGGCTCAGCAGCAGGAGGGCAGACTTGTGTCTGTGGCTTGCAGCATCCATTTTGTGATGCCCAGGTCGAGAAAGCTGGTACCGTGTAGCCCGGTGACCCACAGTAGTGGATCTACAAGGGAGGAATCATACCTCCCTCACCAGTTACTGGTGTGGAGGTATTATTCCAAGGTGTTTGACAGCAAACACAACATGTTTCTAAGCAGCCGTTTTAAAGTTAGCATTTACCATGAGGTTATAATGCACTTAAATATATATGATTGGCTGCATCACAAACAACCCCGGAAAATAGGTTCCGAAGGCTGCAGAAGGGCTCTGCTCATGCAGGAGCACCCTCTCACATAAAACCCAGCACACTGCCTTCAGGATTGATAAGGCCTGCCATAGGGGTACCTGATAGGTTTATATGTGCAGTGATTTAGAATAGATATAGTGAACCTATATCTAAGTAAGGGGTGCTTGCACCAACTTACACGGGCTGCAGTAGCAGACCTGTGGTGTCAGTTTGAATGGTGTCTCAAGGGTGGCACAATAGATGCTGTTGCCCCTGGGAGGCCTCTGGGGTACCTATGCCCTGAGTACATAGTATACCTTATGCTAGGGACTTATAAGGGTACCTCAGTATCCAATCTGGAGTGTACCTAAAGTACATGCACAACCAATTTAGGGAGAAAGCAGATAAACTGGGGTCCTGATTAGCAGGATCCCAGTGAGACTAGTCCAAAACCAGCAAAACACCAGGAAAAAAGTGAGGGTAACCATGCAGTCAAATTCCACCTTCCTACAGGTACGATGCTGGGATATCGACCAGAAGAATCGTTAGGGCAGGAGGGACTGCAACTGGATTATCTGCAGACCTGTGGTGGCCTGGAGCTTGTCGTGCTCCAGGAAGGGGACTATCACTTGGTGGATTTTGTCTGGACGTTGCTGGTCTGCAGCTAAGGGCCAACTGTAGTGGCCCCTGTCCATAAGTACTGTCCAAGGGACAGTTGGCTGGCCTCCTGTCCACGAGATCCCAGAGACATAAAGGATCACCCCATTTCCATGACATCGCAAGGACTGCACAGGATGCAGTGGAAACGGGTTGAAGCGATCGTTGGTTGGGACAAGGACAGCGCTGACGTAAACCATCATCACACTGTGCAGAGGAGTGTGCTCGTAAAGCTCAGCGGCCCACCTGAGATGACGGTATGTGAGGAGTTCGAGGAGTGCGGGAGCAGCTTGCAGAGTCTGAGGGATCCGTGTTTGCAACCAGGGCACCAGTGCTAGCTTGCACTCCGCAGCGAGTGGTGTCCGAGGTGTGTTGGGGGACCTGAGCTGAGACTATCGTCGACCTCCAGACCAGGAGAACGACAGTGCCTGACATCGTGGCCCCCGTCCGAGGTCACTGGCTCCTGCTCCCTGGACCCACCCCACAAAGTACTTTGTTTTGGAGAGTATCGTGGCGGGGCCCAAGAGGTTTTGTTGGGACTTGTGGGCACCTACAGCTGGCTGTTGGGAGCTACGACATTTCACACCTCTGCTTGAGGGGAAACATTTCTTCAGACTTGCAAGCGTGCCAGCTTCCTGGGTCCCAACCTTTGTCTATGGGGGGACGAGCACTCGTGCAGGTGTTGCTCGAAATCCCTGGGGGTCTAATCTGGATGAATGAAACAAAGTAACTGTTTCTGATGGATACATCTGCCAGTTGATTCCTCACCTTGTGAATATCCCTTGTGCCAGCATTCCACTGAACTTTTTTCCCCAGCTCTCTACGCCGACGTGGACGTCATAATACCTCGGCTCCGCTCGCGACTCCATATGACGTCACCGGAGCCATAAGAGAGCCACGTCGGCGTGATGATGTCAGTTCCCTTTTTTCCGCGCCGTTGACGCGTAACGGTTTTCCAGCACTCTCCTGCTACTTTGTTTTCTTGCAAAGTGGGTTACTGTTTCTGGATAAGCCATGTCTTCGACGAGGAAGTCAGGTTTTAAACCTTGTCGGGAATGTGGGGGCCACATGTCCATTACCGACCCCCACGAGGATTGTTAATGGTGCCTTTCATCTGATCATGATGTGGATGACTGCTCTTCTTGTAGAAAGATGAACCCCAAGGCCCTAGAGGAGAGGGAGGCAAAACTCTTCATGGCTAAGGCGAAAAAGGAAAGAAGAGGTAGGAAGAAGGAGAAGTCGAGACCGGAGTCGTTGACCTCGCACTCCTCGAAGTTGAAGAAACATCATAAGAAGAGGAAGCATAGCTCTCGGCGCCGGTCGTCGAGGAATAAGGCTTCGAGGTCGCCGTCGCCTCGGCGCCGAAGCAAGGAAGTTGTTTCTCCTTCTCCTTCCCCTTCTCGTATGTCTCCAGAGAGGACACCTTCGCCGAGGTTGACTCCGGCGCAGTCACCGGCGCAGTCACCGGCGCAGTCACCGGCGCAGTCACCGGCGCCAGTGGAGTCTCCAGCTTCCGACGCTGGTCCGGATCAGGAGGAAGATCTTTCTCCGGTGCCAGCTGAACCTGCAGCTCCAGTCGAGGATACTTCGGCTCCGGCTCCAGCTACTCCTCGAACGGATCCAGGGTCGAACCCATTCCCGCAATTCCCCACTCCGGGTACTGATCCAACGCATTTCCTCAATGCGATGTTTGGGGTTTTTCAAAGGGCTGCCTTCCAATCCGGCGCACCATCTGGTCCCGTGGGTCCAATGGCATACTCCTTGGGAGTGCCGCAGCATTATGCTCAAGCTCCTTTTATGCCCTTCTTGCCGATGGCTCCTTCATGGCAGTTCCCGGCACCGTCTGGAGATCCATCCAGGCTTCGTCTGGATCGTTTGCCTTCGGAGCCTTCCTCGACGCCGTTACCGACTCCATCTGCTCCACGCCTGGTGCCGCCTACTTCTCCGGCGCCGCCGACTCCACGTTCAGTGCCGCCTACTCCGCGTGCGGCGCTGCCGACGCCGGATCCTCGGATCCGTTCACGAAGGGAGGCCCAGAGGATTTTGGAGGAGGAGCGTTATAGAGAGGAAGTGGAGGAAGGTGAGGTTGGTGATTCAACTGATGAGTTTGAAGGCATTCAGGATGCTAGTGGGCTTGATACTACTCCAGAATGGGAGCATTCTTCTACTAGGCCTTCTCCTCCACAAGAGTTGGCTCCTTATCATTCGGTTGTCAGAAAGGCTGCACAGTTGCTGGACTTACAGTTGCCCTCTGTGGAATATAAACCAAACCTTTTAACTGAAGTCCTACATTCACCATTGTCTAATGTAGAGCCCTTGTTGCCCTTTAATGAGGCTATTTTAGAACCAGTGATGGACGTTTGGCGCAAGCCTCTTTCTTCGCCTGCAGTATCCAGACAAGTGGCAAGGAGATACAGGGTGGCTCCGGGGGATCCGAGCTTCCTTTCTTCTCACCCCTCACCGGAGAGCCTTGTGGTGCAAGCTTCCCGCTCGAAACAATCGTCAGGCGCCTTCCCTCAAACACCAGCAGATAGGGATTCTAAAAAGGCCGAACAATCAGCCAAGAAGGTCTTTTCATCCGGTAGCATGGCTCTTAAATCGACTAATGCCACTTGTTTATTGGGGCGTTATGTTCATGCCCTGATGGACTCGATGAAGCTTTTAGCCCCTAAGCTGCCTCAAGAAGAGAAAGCCTCTTTTATGTAGGTTGTTATGGACACTCAAGCTGCCGCAAGGCAGGTTATTCAGTCGGGTCTAGACACGGCTGATTCTGTGGCTAGAATAATGGGGTCTTCGATAGCCACTAGGAGGCAGGCTTGGCTTCGTTCTTCTGGCTTTTCTGCGGATGTTCAGGCTGCGTTAGTTGACTTGCCTTTTGATGGAGAAAGACTGTTTGGGGAGAAAGCCGATTCCGCCTTGCAGAGGTTTAAAGATAGCAGGGTTACTGCAAAGTCTTTGGGACTACAGACTCCGGCTAAGGGATTTGGCTTCAGAAAGTATAGAGGATTCAGGAGGCCTTCATTTCGTACCTCTCGTCAGCCTCAACAACAGCAACAGCAGCAGCAGCAGAATCCTCTCTATAGGTCATATAGAGGAAGACAGAGGGGTCGGAGAGGTTCTGGCTGCAGCCCATCTTCATCTTCTGCCTCCTCTGCTCCCAATGAAGCCTCAGGGAAGCAGCCCTAGATCCCCCATCCTAGATCATGTAAGACCTGTGGGGGGTCGGGTGTCCTTCTTTCTGCCAGGTTGGAAATCGGTCACGACGGACCTTTGGGTTTTAAACCTCGTAGAGAATGGGTACGCCCTTCCCTTTCTGGGGTTTCCCCCCCCTTACCCTCCTTGCCAAGGTTTTTGCTCAGAGGACCATCTGCTTCTTTTGCAAAAGGAGGTTCTCGCATTACTACAAAAAGGTGCGATAGAGGTGGTTCCAGAGCAGGAAAGGGGTCAGGGGTGCAACTCCCGGTATTTCCTGATTCCCAAAAAGCACAGCAGATTGCGTCCAATCTTGGACCTCAGAGTCTTGAATTTTTACCTGAAGCAGGAGAAATTCAAGATGCTGACCCTTGCACAGGTTCTTCAAGCATTGCAGCAAGGAGACTGGATGGTGTCGATCGACTTGCAGGATGCGTATTTTCACATCCCAATCCTGAAGTCGCACAGGAAGTATCTCCGTTTTACGGTGGGTCGCAACACTACCAGTTCGCGGTCCTCCCATTTGGTCTTACTACTGCACCTCGAGTCTTCACGAAGGTGATGGCAGTGGTGGCTGCTTATCTCAGGAGGTCGGGGATTCCGGTCTTTCCCTACCTGGACGACTGGCTTCTGAAAGCAGAGTCGCCAGAGATGGTACAACATCATCTGCATGTAACATCTCAGCTGTTATTCGACTTGGGTTTTTCGATCAATGTGCCCAAATCTCACCTGGTGCCCTCTCAGCGCAACCTGTTCATAGGGGCAGTACTGGACACTACTGTGTGTGGAGCATTTCCTCCGCCTCAAAGAATTCTCGACATTCAGGAAATGGTTCCTTTATTCCACAATGGAGCGGTTGTTCCAGTTCTGAAGGTCCTTCGCCTGCTCGGTCTGTTTGCCTCCTACATTCTGTTGGTCAACCATGCACGCTGGCACATGAGGGCACTCCAGTGGTGCCTCCGCAGGCAGTGGTATCAGCACAACGGAGATCTCAGGGAGTCGATCAGGATCTCCAGAGAAGCTGCTGGGGATCTGTCTTGGTGGAGCGTGGGGGCAATCTGTCTCAAGGAAAGCCCTTTCATCTTCCTCCATCGGTGGCCACAGTGATAACGGATGCCTCCACCCTAGGGTGGGGTGCTCATCTGGGGATCTGGAGATCAAGGGTCTTTGGTCTCCGGAGGAAAGATTGTCTCATATCAATCTTCTGAAATTGCGGGCGATACGTTTGGCGCTCAAGGCCTTTCTCCCTTCCCTTCGCGGTCAGTCGGTTCAAGTCCTGACGGACAACACTACTGCGATGTGGTATGTCAACAAGCAGGGAGGAGTAGGGTCGTATCGTCTCTGCAGAGAAGCGTTACGGCTCTGGTCCTGGGCTCAGGATCATCGGATTTGCTTGATGGCGAATCATCTGGCCGGGGTGCTAAACGTATGTGCGGACAGTCTCTGTCGGCAGTTCTCTGCCGACCACGAGTGGAGACTTCATCCGGAGGTGGTTCGTCATGTCTTTCGGACGTGGGGGGCTCCTCGGATAGACCTATTTGCCACCCGCGAGAACGTGCACTGCCCGTCATTCTTCAGTCTCCAGTTTCCGTTGCAGGGGACTTTGGGGGACGCGTTTCAATTGAGTTGGAGCTTACATCTCCTTTACGTGTTTCCTTCCTTGATTCCTCGGGTTCTGAGGAAGATTCGTCAAGACCGGGCCCAAGTTATTTTGGTCGCTCCGGATTGGCCAAGAAGGGTGTGGTACACAGATCTACTTCACCTCTCATCGCACCCTCCGCTCCGTCTCCCTCTCAGGGTAGACCTCCTCTCGCAGGGGCAGGTTCTTCACCGCCCCCTCCAGAGCCTGCGCCTTCATGCCTGGAGATTGAACGGGGCAACCTGAATTCCTTCTCTCTCCCGCCTGATGTGGTGGATGTTATTTTATCGGCCAGGCGACACTCCACCAAGTCCATTTACTCCTACAGGTGGTCTAGGTTTGTTAAATGGTGTGGGGAGAGATCCATTGACCCTTTAAAGGCCCATCTTTCTAGTGTGCTTCAGTTTGCTCTTTCCTTGGCTCAGCAGGGCTGTGCTGTGGCTACGGTTAAGGGCTATTTATCAGCCTTGTCGGCTCTTCTGTGTCTCCCAGATCAGCCATCTTTATTTAAATCTCCTATTGTTCTAAGATTTATCAAAGGCCTGACTAACAGGTTTCCGCCTACTCCTTTTCTAATGTCGCAGTGGGACCTTAATCTTGTTCTGACTTTTTTGATGGGGTCTCCTTTTGAGCCCCTTCATAGCTGTCCTTTGAGGCTGTTGTCTTTTAAAACGGTCTTTCTTGTGGCCATAACCTCAGCAAGGAGGGTGAGTGAGCTTCAAGCTCTTAGTTCAAAACCCCCGTTTTTATCCTTACATGCTGAAAGGATGGTCCTTAGGACCAGGGCTGCTTTCTTACCTAAGGTAGTTACTCCCTTCCATCTGGGGCAGTCCATTACTCTCCCTGTGTTTTATCCACCTCCTCATCCTTCCAAGGAGGAGGAAAGACTTCACCGATTGGACCCGATAAGAGCTGTGAGCTTTTATTTGGACAGAACGAAGGACTTTCGTTTGGACGATCAGCTCTTTGTGGGCTATGTTGGACAGTCTAAAGGCAAAGCTGTGCACAAGCGCACTCTGTCCAGATGGATCATCCTGGCCATCAAGATCTGCTACGCCCTTGCTGGTAAGGTTCCTCCGGAGGGTATTAGGACTCATTCAACTAGGGCCAAATCGTCTACTTCTGCCTTGGCCAGGGGTGTTCCTGTGGCAGATATTTGTAAAGCCGCGACTTGGGCCTTCCTCCATACTTTCGCAAAGCATTATTGCTTAGACTCGGAGATGAGGAGGGAGGGCCACTTTGCGCGCTCTGTCTTGCAGGATTTTTTGGTATATTAAGGTGGACACCCTCCTCCAGGAGTGGGACTGCTGTGGGAATCTATTCACAAGGTGAGGAATCCACTGGCAGATGTATCCATCAGAAGAACACGTTACTTACCTTCGGTAACGCTTTTTCTGGTGGATACAGTATCTGCCTGTGGGTTCCTCACTGACCCACCCGCCTCCCCGTTGTCCACCTTTGTATATCTTTAAGATTGCCTTGCTTGACATGTAGTTTTATCTGGTACTCATATAGGAAATGCTTTTGTTCCTTAGCTTTCCTTTTTGTATATATGCTCTGTATATTTGTTCGAATGTTGTATACTGTGTATACTTTGAGTCTGTCGTTGGTCCACCTGTTCGCCTCGGAGGCACGGAAAAAATGGGTGGAACTGACGTCATCACGCCGAAGTGGCTCTCTTATGGCTCCGGTGATGTCATACGGAGTCGCGAGCGGAGCCGAGGTATTATGATGACCACGTCGGCGTAGAGAGCTGGGGAAACAGGTTCCGTGGAATGCTGGCGCAGGGGATATTCACAAGGTGAGGAATCCACAGGCAGATACTGTGTCCACCAGAAAAAGCGTTACCGAAGGTAAGTAACTTTTTCTTCTTTCCTTTTTAGGTGGTTTCGACAATCTAATCATCTTGACACCAGCAGGGGCAACGTGTATTGTTGGCTGGTGTAGTTTAGTGACTGAGGGGCTGGGTCACGAGGCGTAGTCAAAGACCTGTGATTGCTTAACCATTGCGACTGTTGGGGTTATGCGATATTGGGGGATGTCATGTTGGATGAATACCTCTGATTAGAGCATAAATGTTCATGCTGTTCTGCTGCTAATGGGAAAGTTCGACAATTGCATATAATTGTAAAGTGTATATACAAGTGTATCTCGTTTTGTTTTCAATGTCTGTGTGATACAAAGACCTGTGTTTTATACATACCATGTGGAGTCTTTTTGTGGCGTGCGCTGTGCGTTGCGTGGGTGGTGTTGTGCCAATACCTAATACTTGGGCCCTGAGGATAAGCCTGACTGCTCGGTGCCAAGCTACCCAAGGTTGAGCACAGTTTATCAGACATGTGTATTATACTCACCCTATATAGGACGGTGGATTCTGACTGGCTTTGATGGTTCTCAGCCAGCTGGAAACCGGTATGTCTACCATACATATTTTAAACTGATCTACATATTCACAGTACTTTCGCTCCCAGACTGGTACCTCATAGGTGTATAAACACATAAATCATTAGTCCCCAGTGCACCAACCGAATATACACACAGATATGTGAAGTAATCATTTTAACAAACTGAGCTTTCCTCCAAAATAATGCATTTAACACAGATTAATTTTCTATATATTTATTTTTCATTTAAGGTATCTTCAATTATTTTTTATGTGCAGATATTGCCCACTGGGATTATTTGGCGGGAAGAACAAAATTATGTGGCAGGGTTGACAAAATTAAGCGGCAATAAAAAGCAAATTATGCTGCATAATGCAGCACATTTTGTGATAATTTTACCTCATTATTTTGACATTTTCACAAATCTTAACAGTGTCTTGGCAAAGGTTACACCTCATTAGTACCAGTTTTATGCCTAAATACAGGAATAAGCAACTGAAAGGTGAAGGACTTTACCCACCTTGGCGATGCTTATTGCTTCATTGTTAGTAATTTTGGGAAATGCAACAGATGATGGATTATATGACAAATGTGCCAAATCCATAATTATGCGGAAGATGTGGCAGCCATAGAATCACATTATTCAATGGCCCTGCTCATGGTAAACTGCTCGACAGGGTATTAGGAAAAGTCACAAGGTGGCTCATGCATACAAAAGATTAGCACAACAAAGTATGGTAGCACATGTCAGGACTGGCTGTGTCCAGTGTGATGTGAAATGCAGTCACAGTAGGGTGACCCATCTTGAATTCCAAAAGCGTCAAATGAAGTCTTTGAACAATAAATGTAAGAACATGGAGATTGGATAAAACAGCTGGTGAATGGTAGCAAAACGGTAAAGCTTCAAGACTGAAGCACTGCGGATCCAACATTCAAACATGGCGAGAGGATGTAGCATTAAGGGCAGATCTTCCAACTTTTGAAAGGGGAAGCCAGGTTTGGGTCCTAGCTTCGGCTCAACATCCTGTGATTCTGGGCACATCTCGTAATCTCACTATGCCTAAAAACTTAATTTGACCTTGTGTAATGTAACTGGCTCTCATGTAAAGTGCTCCAATGCATGAACTGCTAATTAGAAGCGATAACCAGGGCCATCTGGCTGAGCAGTATTGGGATTTTAAGCCAACACCAGCTGTGGCCACCATAAAAAAGGGTGATGGGGTGGGTGGGGTCGCGTGGGGGGTTTAGAAATACAATATATATATTTTTTTAAACTTACCTTTAGCCGATGGCCGCCTCTAGTCGCATCGTGCTGCCTCTCCTTTTCCTGCCTGGTTTCAGCAGCCCCTGGAACAGACTCCCATCCAATCCTCGTTCTACAGAGCAGCGCAAGGATTGGCCTTAGTAGGCTAGAAAGACGCTCCACTCAGGCCAGGGAGTCTGTGGAGTTGCAAGCACTCACCCCCAGTCAACTGATCTGGGTTTAATCCATCACCGTTCTTTAGCCCACTCTGCCACCCCAGTTCAGACATGGCCATATGCAAATCAGTCTGACCCTGTGCCTCATGGGAACAGTCCAGCCCGAACTGCCAAGCCACGTCTTCCCTGGACCGGAAACAAGCTTCCTAGGACCGGTTTCTGGCATTTCAGCCGTCTTCAGCCAGGCTTGCTTGAATCCATTGGCAAAGTGAGCAAGCGACTCACGTCTGAGCATACCCTGCCAACTTATGGCGAACAAAGCAAAAACCAAAGGAAATGATGGACGGAGTGTTGAACATTGCAAGCACTCACCCCCAGTCAACTGATCTGGGTTTAATCCATCACCGTTCTTTAGCCCACTCTGCCACCCAAGTTCAGACATGGCCATATGCAAATCAGTCTGACCCTGTGCCTCATGGGAACAGTCCAGCCCGAACTGCCAAGCCACATCTTCCCTGGACCGGAAACAAGCTTCCTAGGACCGGTTTCTGGCATTTCAGCCGTCTTCTGCCAGGCTTGCTTGAATCCAGTGGCAAAGTGAGCAAGGGACTCACGTTTGAGCATACCCTGCCAACTTATGGCAAACAAAGCAAAAACCAAAGGAAATGATGGAGGGAGTGTTGAACATTGCAAGCATTCACCCCCAGTCAACTGATCTGGGTTTAATCCATCACCGCCCAGCCCGAACTGCCGGTCCTAGGAAGCTTGTTTCCGGTCCAGGGAAGACATGGCTTGGCAGTTCGGGCTGGACTGTTCCCATCAGGCACAGGGTCAGACTGATTTGCATATGGCCATGTCTGAACTGGGGTGGCAGAGTGGGCTAAAGAACGGTGATGGATTAAACCCAGATCAGTTGACTGGGGGTGAGTGCTTGCAATGTTCAACACTCCGTCCATCATTTCCTTTGGTTTTTGCTTTGTTCGCCATAAGTTGGCAGGGTATGCTCAGACGTGAGTCCCTTGCTCACTTTGCCACTGGATTCAAGCAAGACTGGCTGAAGACGGCTGAAATGCCAGAAACCGGTCCTAGGAAGCTTGTTTTCGGTCCAGGGAAGACGTGGCTTGGCAGTTCGGGCTGGACTGTTCCCATGAGGCACAGGTTCAGACTGATTTGCATATGGCCATGTCTGAACTGGGGTGGCAGAGTGGGCTAAAGAACGGTGATGGATTAAACCCAGATCAGTTGACTGGGGGTGAGTGCTTGCAATGTTCAACACTCCGTCCATCATTTCCTTTGGTTTTTGCTTTGTTCGCCATAAGTTGGCAGGGTATGCTCAGACGTGAGTCCCTTGCTCACTTTGCCACTGGATTCAAGCAAGCCTGGCTGAAGACGGCTGAAGTGCCAGAAACCGGTCCTATTAAGCTTGTTTCCGGTCCATGGAAGACGTGGCTTGGCAGTTCGGGCTGGACTGTTCCCATGAGGCACAGGGTCAGACTGATT
Organism: Triturus cristatus; assembly: GCF_964204655.1. NCBI lineage: Eukaryota > Metazoa > Chordata > Amphibia > Caudata > Salamandridae > Triturus > Triturus cristatus. Next base: position 808,304,861 of record NC_140592.1, on the reverse strand, counting down.
TGCATATGGCCATGTCTGAACTGGGGTGGCAGAGTGGACTAAAGAACGGTGATGGATTAAACCCAGATCAGTTGACTGGGGGTGAGTGCTTGCAATGTTCAACACTCCGTCCATCATTTCCTTTGGTTTTTGCTTTGTTCGCCATAAGTTGGCAGGGTATGCTCAGACGTGAGTCCCTTGCTCACTTTGCCACTGGATTCAAGCAAGCCTGGCTGAACACGGCTGAAATGCCAGAAACCGGTCCTAGGAAGCTTGTTTCCGGTCCAGGGAAGACGTGGCTTGGCAGTTCGGGCTGGACTGTTCCCATGAGGCACAGGGTCAGACTGATTTGCATATGGCCATGTCTGAACTGGGGTGGCAGAGTGGGCTAAAGAACGGTGATGGATTAAACCCAGATTAGTTGACTGGGGGTGAGTGCTTGCAATGTTCAACACTCCGTCCATCATTTCCTTTGTTTTTTGCCATGATCAATGTGAGACAGCTCTAAGGATTGCACCAGAGTATGACAATTGTCGTCAAATACGAAGTTTAATCCCTCTGAAAAGTCTCATCTAATATTGTGTGCTTTTGGCTAAGGAACTTAAGAGATAAGAAAGACTCTGATTTTTAACAAGCATAAACCCAAGAAATTTGAAACACTGAGACATGGAGTGTTAAGAATCCAGTATGTTAAGTGTGTAGAGCTGGATTGCAGTGGAGTAGGCATTGATTGAGAGGGAATTAAAAGAAGCTCAGATTTGGCTACTGTCTGTGCAAGATGGTGGCTTGTTGCTGAGGTCTGTGAGCCTGCCGCATTGAACCTCACTAACCGCAGCCGTGTGGGAAATTTTTACTTCTTGAGTCCGTGGGCCATAAGGAGAAAGCTCCCCGGGACCTAGAGACCTATGTGGACCCTTGGATAATATGCCCCTCCCGAGCCGCAGCCCCACTGATCGACACAGAGCAGCATACTACGGCAACATGGCCTTGCCTCGTGAAGGTGCTGGAAGCTTTGGAGCTCCCAAACCCTGGATGTAGGATGATTCTGTACTTCTGCAGTAAGTGGAGATATAGAAACTGAGCACAGCTACAGACTCGGTCAAGTATTTTCTCTCTGCTCGCTAATTTGGAGGCTTATCACACAGTTAACAAAAGGTCAGCTTCTGACAAGATTTGACCAATAAAAGCACAGCCGGCCACAGCCTGAGCAGCTTTAACATTAATTCATGGCTGCACTTCTACCAATCACAGGCGCAGAGGAGTAAATGCCCACACCCTAGTGATTGTATTACATGGGTCTAACATAACCTTGGACCTACAATGGTCACCTGGGATCAAGGCCTCTCTATTGTGGCGTTCGGGCACCTTAGTTATCCTGATTTTGTACACTGTGGACAACTCTGACGGGCACAAGAATGATCATGTGAGATTACTGGCACTGAGCCATCTAGATTGTTTAAGAGAGGTACCACAATCGCTACCGTACTATTATTATTTGGAACTTGTATATCGCACAGCTACCCCCAGCGGGGGTGTCTCGGCGCTCGGACGGTTGGCAGTAGTAAGTATCATTGAGTGACTAAGGGTTGGTTAACAGCCAGGTCTTCAAGTTGCGTCGAAATAAACATTTAGATTCTGTCATACGAAGGGACAGCGGAATGCTGTTCCAGGTTTGAGCAGTAATAACTGCGAAAGCTCTGCCCCCCATTCTAGATCGACGAAACCGGGGAGTCCGCAAGAGGGGAAGGTGATTTGATCTGAGTGATAGGTTAGACTGAGCATGCTTAAGTCTAGCTCTGAGATAGGCTGGACCCTGACCCTGCATTGCTCTTTATGCCAAGACCAGTGATTTAAGCTGAATGCGTCTAGTCACGGGCAGCCAGTGTAACTTCTTTAAGTGTGGTGAGATTGAGTGACGATATGGAATGTTACAGATCATTCTGTGCTACTGTCTTTGTCAAGCTGTCTCTGGAGGCCGACAATGGTGGAACCTAAGGCTCACAAGGAGATAGATGGGAAAGGTAATCTTAAAAGAACAAAGCAGGAAACTCTGTTCCCTGACTCCCCTATCAAGGAAAAACAGTTCTAATAATCTGGATGCGATCCTCAAAAAACTAAATGATGTTCATGACATCGCACAAAGATAAATACTGCTGTAAGTGTAAGTGTCTGGTATGAGAAGAAATCTCGTAGAGCTTAACCGTAGAATGACGAATGCAGAAGGTAGAATTAGCATAGCAGGAGATCATATTTCATCACAATCTAAACATCTACTTAAAAATTACACAATATTTGCCTCCCTCAAACTAGATTTCACTAAACTGGAGGACCATAATTGGCGTAACAATTTTAGAATATTTGGCTTTCCAGAAGGCTCCGAAGACATGCCCCCTCACTGATCGCCTTCTTGATGTCCTGGATCTCGGCAACTCTAGGCATTTCCTTCATGAAAGATGTCAATATTGAACATGCTCACAGGAGCCCCACTTTTAAATCCAAGAGCACAACTAATCCAGAGAGTTAATCTCCAAACCTTTGCGCCATCAACATTCTGAGTTTATCTTGGTTCATAGGTGGAAAGTCAAATCACTTTCATGGCATGTCTCCAAAATGTCCATTTCCCACAATTTTGCCAGGAGGAAAGGCTTTCTGACACTTACCAGGGTGCTATCAAATGAGCAATGCAACACTCTTTTGTGGGCCCATCCAAATGTAAGATCATCTACAAAAGCCAAACCTGCATCGTCTCGGAACCTGCTGATTTGGAAATATTCTTGAATAGTACCTTTGAGTTATGTATGGACGACCCACACAGTGGCCCCGGCTAGTGACTCTCTCACTCCTGATGGCTTCCTACATGTTCTATCAGCCTCACGTAAGTGCCCTGAAGTGCAAGAGGTAACCACAGCACTCCTGTTGGTGTCTCCCGGCACATTGCGATTCTGGCTCATGGTGGTTCAATTCAGCTGGGAGAATGTTGCCGTTCAGGTCACGATTGTTGACATATTTGTCTTCTTTTGACTAATTTATACTTTCTCCTTGAATTTAGTCAATTCTGTGACACCAGCACACTTGAGTTGTCTCTGAACTACTCACTGATCTATACATCCTTTTGAGTATCATGCTGTTCTTGTTCCTGATGCACTACATAGCTGTGGGACCGTCATTTAATGACACTAGAAACTATTTATTTATTTAGAAAGTTTTATAGAGCGCGAACAAGATCCTTGCGGATATCAGAGCGCTTTACATAACAGCTGGATGTAAGTAGAACAATACAAAATATGCAGGTAAACAATCATATAAAAGCATAGTTGGTGCACATAAAGTAGGAGGAATAAAGCATAGTGCTGTCTATTATAACAGGAAACAAGAGAACTCAGGTCTGAGGAGATAGAGCTCATGTAAATTTAGCCATGAGAAACGCTTTGACTTCTTTTTTGAAAAGAAACTGGAAGAAACTAGACATAGATACTTTTAACCAACGCCTATCTAATAACATCCCTGCTATCTCTTCAGTCAAAGTAGCAGACTTTGACACCATCCATTCCTTGATTGCTACATCCACTGATGCGTGCCTCCCACTATCCATTAAAAAAGTGAACAATCACAGACCTCCTGCCCCATGGTTTTCTGAAAGGCTAAAAACAGAGAAATGCAAATGTAAAGTGCTAGAAAGGCGCTGAAGGAAGGATTATACGCCCAAATTTAAACTTGCTTACAAATTAGCAAAAAGGGAGTACCATTCCCTATGCAACATTGCCCGAGCTGAATATGTGAGTAACACCATTACGTCGGCACAAAACAACTCCAAGACCCTGTTTAAACTAGTTAAAGACCTTTGGGGGGCAGCTTGCCAACCCATCCCTCCTGACCTCACCGAAGGCTGATGTGAGGGCTTAGCCAAATTCTTCATTGACAAAGTAGAGAAAATCCACTCAGCACTGAACGTAGGGACTTTCAATAGGGGGCAGCAAACTGTGAACTTTCCCCCTACATCAGTCAGCCCCGATCCACTGGATAAGCAGACTCCCGCACCATCCAATACTTTAGGAAATTGATTACCTATGGATACCAGCTCTTTTAAACGTATTTTAACCTGCCTAAAATCCGGCTCTCCTAGAGATCCTCTTCCCATTGCCATACTTCAGAAACTCGAGCCATCATCACTAAGGCTAATCATGGAACTGCTCAATGCATCCCTGCAGGAAGCAGTTGTTCCATCTGAATGGAAACACGCCATGGTCCTCCCACTCCTGAAAAAAGCCAACACGGATCCGGCGGAACCATCCAATTTACGCCCGATCTCTTTACTTCCAGCTTTTTCTAAAATATTAGAAAAACATGTCAACCAACAATTGACGCATTTCGATAACTCCCAAAAAGTTTTACACACATCACAGTCTGGTTTCAGAACCGGTTTCTCCACGGAAACCACTCTGTTAGGAGTTACGGAAACATTGCGCCTCCGCCTGGATATGGGTGAAACTGTGACACTCATACTGCTTGATTTGAGTGCTGCTTTCGACACTGTGTCTCACACCGCCCTACTTAAAGCTTTACAATCACTAGGAGTTGTCGGGACAGCACTCAAATGGCTCACTGATTTCCTGACTGACCGTACTTCTCAGCCCACTATTGTTCAATGTTTATGTCAGGCCTCTGGCTATGATTGCTGAAGACGCTGGGTTGTCTATTTTTTCCTACGTCGATGACACCCAACTAATCTTCTCCCTTTCCACCAAAGAAGCATCCAAGCTATCTTCTCTTCAGGCAGGGCTACAAAACATAACAGGTTGGATGCAAGCCAACTTGCTAAACCTTAACAGCGAAAAAACTGAAGTATTAATTTTTGGGAAAAACAAAGATCTCTGGGGCCCCCAGCACTGGCCTCCGCAAATGGGTGCTCTCCCACAACCTGCACAACAGGTTCGCAATCTAGGCATTATCATTGACGACCAGCTGTCAATGAAGCAGCAAGCAGTCAAAGTCACCTCAACCTGTTTCACCATCCTTAAGTGGCTAAAAATAAATCCTCTGGAAGTTGCCTGGTCCTACGCAAAAAACTGTGGTACAGGTCCTTACTACTTCTAGGCTGGACTATGGCAACATCCTGTATTTAGGAGCCAATAAGGAGGTGATTCGTAAACTACAGGTAGTGCAGAATGCGGCAGACAGGTTACTCTGTCAGATCCCTAGAAGGGCCTCCAGCTCAGGCTCGCTCCGCGACCTTCACTGGCTCTGGGTAGAGAATCGCATCAAATTCAAAGCCCTGAGTTATATGCATAAAATCAAATCTGGTACAGCGCCACTGTATCTAAACATCTTAGTCCATCCCTATCATCTACCTCGACTTCTTCGCTCTTCCACCCAGGGCCAAATTTTCAGTTCCTAGGACCAGACTGTCGGGCATGGGCGGCCGATCCTTCTCTTGCCTCGGCCCTTCTCTGTGGAACTCGCTCCCTACGTCTCTTCGGAATGAGGCCATCTATATGAACTTCCACAAAAGCCTGAAAACCTGGTTATTCAATCAATAGTCTTCCTTCAATCTGCCCTTGTCTGATGGCGCCGGGAATCCTCCGGGTAGCTGTGCGCCTTATAAAATTAAAATAATAATATTTGGAGGAATGTACTTTACCCTTGTGAGTACTTTATCCACACCCAGTATAGTTGCACTGAGCTCTCTTATATCCTTTAACCTGGAAGCTCAACGTTATGGGGGTGGTGTATGTATGTGCGTTACAGTTAATATGGGGCCTTAACTGTTTTCTTTACAGGCAACAGTCCTGTCATGACAAGATTTGATATTAATACATTTGAGTTGCATTTTCTGGGTGAGAACAGATCCATATCTACTTCCGCTACCAAAGACAGTTGGTTGATGCCATAGAGGAGTGCCCCCTACATCTGCACTTTGTGTGCACCCAGTATTCACTAGGCCTCAACATAGTAGGAGGCTCCTTCTGTTTATAGTTAACCATACATATGCTTTGTTGGAACTCATAGGGTCTTTTAACCAACTCATGTTCCTGGTGTGGACGGGTACGCTTTGAAGGAATGTGCCCCTTTATGACATGGTCACCCCCATGTTTTGCTTGGTATTCAGTGCAATTTTGATTGTAAGTGCACTGGGTTCCTACTAACCAGATCCCTAGTGCCAGATCTCTTTCCCAAAACTGTACAATTGTTCCCCCAATTGGCAAGACCTTTAGCAACCCTGTAAGTCTCTAGCAAATGATGCCCCATGTACCTAGGGCATGGGTACCAAAGAGGCTCCCTAAGGGCTGCAGCATATATTGTACCACCCTACAGGACACCTCACTTAACTCAGGCAGACTGCCATTGCAGGCTGCATGTCTTGGTGCAGACAAAAGTGAAAATACGACATTGCACTTGACATTGCCTTGCCTAAAGACACTACCTACAGTATATGTATATCACTCCTACAGCAGGCCTTCCAGTCCTAAGGCAGGGTGCACTATACTGCATGTGTGGACATATCTGCATGAGCAGATATGCCCCTGTGCTGGCCAGTTCAATTACTGACTGTGCAAGTGACCAGGAAAGCGTGCAAAACCTAGGTCAACTCACAATGATTCATATTAGGTATGGTAAAACTTAAACATATAAGGGCAACAACACAATAGTGAAGATTAATGCATATATTTATTCAAGACATTCATAAAATCTAGACAGTTCAGAAATTGTTACATACTAATTCACCTCCACACTCCAGTCATATCTATATTCGCACTCAATCGAACCACATAATAAAAGCAAGGTACAAAAACAAGAACATTGACAAAAATGTAAAGAAAAGCACTACATATGGTGCTTAACATTTGTGATACAAAATTGTTCCATTAATGATACATAACAAGTAGAATTGTTTAATCATGGAAACACAAACTCTGGCTTAACAATGAAATTTCTTTTGTCATCGACGTGCATTTCGGCACAGAGGGCCTTCTTCAAGAAAGCGACTGGGAACACTTGATGGTACCTGTAATAATGTAAAAATGTTGTCCCTAAAAAGAATACTACGTAAATTAGGAGAACATTTACAATGGTTTTTGCTATAGGGCAACTGTGAAAAAATGGAAAATTATGAATGAAAATGACAGAAAGAAGACAAGGTATAGACCCAAATAATACCCAAAATTTGATGAATAAAGAGGCTTGTGATAGATATGAATTCACTATAAGTACATGCCAAAACCTGATACCTTGTGCAAAATGAAAAACGTTCTCAGCAACTAAACTATTGAAGAGGCAAAAAATATAAACCTGTACCGATGTGTACCTCCAAAGGCCTTTGGAGAAAAGTTCTGAATCTGATAGTTGGAACGGGAAGATGCCAGAAGGCCTTGGAGAAAATAGCAGATTTTTGATGTTTGAAATATAAAGATGCCTGTAATAAATGAAAGCAAAATGTATAAACATGAAGTGCAATTACCTGTTTATGTAGGCTGTAAGAACCCAACATGGGTAGATGAAATGAGGGTACAATCTGGTTATAATTGTTAAAGGGAAGCTGTTGACTCAGTTTCCTTGCCTTTAGATGAACAAGGTAGCCCTGTTAAATAGATTTGAGTGGGCTCGGATGTTACCTCTTTTAGGTGACGACTATTTAAATCTGTATCCAAGAAAAAGTAAAACAGGACATCTATAGAACGACAGCCAGGACGTAGAAGAATGCACAACAACCAAACATACGGGCAAGTAGATAGAGGAGCTGACGAGCTCGGGATACCTAGCAGAATTAAAAAATGTGGTTACTGAGGTTGCATGTAAGGATAAAAAGCCAAATTGAACACTTTCTACTTTTCTCTGCATAGGAGAACTCTCACCTACCCACAGGAGACCCTTTTCTTTATATCAAGTGACCAGGAAGCCATTTTAAGTACATGTGCTGGAACTTATGAAAATGAGCTTTCCAACTACATGATGGCTTCACTGAAACCAAAGATGCTTAGTATCAAACATCTTGTATTAATAAACCCACACTGATTCCAGTGATGGATATATTAATACATGCACCCAGAGTTGCACCTTGGAGGAGATCCCTGAAAATCTACCAACTACTAGTGTGCTGACTGACTGGTCCTAGCCAGCCTGCCACCACAGACACATTTCTGACCACCAGGGGTGAGATATTTTCTCTCATGAGGCCAGGAACAAAGCCTGCTTGGGCAGAGGGTGTTTAGACTCCCTCCTACAGGATGACATGGAAATTAGTATTCCAAGGCAGGAAGCTTCAAAGAGCCTACCGCCTTTGGTATGCAAATATGGCACCCCCTCACAGGAGAGGATGCCGACCACCATGTCAGGGGCCCGTTTGGCACCTGGACAGGCAGGAAAACTAGTAGTCAGAGAGGCGTGTTCACCTTCAGGCTAGTTCCACCCCTAAGGTGAGCTACCTGAAGTGAAAACGAAAATTAGAAGTCTGCCATCTTTGTGATGGCAAACTTAGGCACTCTGGGACAGGGTTATGCCCACTTCCCACAGGAATTGGTCATATGGAAAGCATAGTGGCCCCCGGGGTAAGTAGCCCATTGGCTACTTCCCTACGCTCCCCTAGTGCCCCTAAATCTAGTATTTAGTTGAGCTCCTGGCACTAGAAAATCAGATTCCTGCCAACCTAAGAAGAAGAAGAACACGGAGAGCCCTGAGAAGCAAGGACTTTTGAGAAGCAACTGACTTGGCGCCAAACCTGCCGGCCTATCTGCTTTTCCTGACAAACTTGCACCAAAGTCGTCTAGTCTTGCAGCTGCTGTGCCTCCAAATGCCTGGGAGAATTGCCTTTTGTTCGAAAAAGTAGTGGAGCTGCTTCCCTGCATCGTGTAGAGACTCCAAAAGACCTGTGAGGACTCCGGACCACAGCAAACCGACACCGGAAAGCACCACTGCTCCTGTGCCCCCTAGCCTGAGTTGAGGTGGGCCAACGCGGCCAGAGTGGTCCCGACCTTCCAGAGACAAAACCCACCTCAAGGATGCCCACAGTAGACTTGCCGACGCCGCATGCAGCCTTTTTTTGAAGGCCCCCTCTACTGCGAGTGTCTCTGGCGAGGAAAACCCAACTCCACAGAACACCTCTGCACCCAGCTGCCCTGGCCAAAGGAGAAGAGCATCAAAGCTGTCCCCACATTCCCAAGCATCGAGAAACCTGAGCCCCCTTGTTAGTTCAGCCTGGCTGTTCACCCAGTCCCAGCTTGCAGCCTCTTTGCAACCGCACTGTTCCCCTTTAAAGTGAACGGGACACCCGACGCCCTAACACACCTCTGCACCCGGACCCCCAAGAGCCTCCTGAGGTAACCTGTTGGTGTGGCCTTGGACCTTGCCCCATCCTCACCTTAAGCCCATGAGATTGGTCCCGTAAGTCGCTGTGAAGTGCCCGAATGCAGTACATGTTTTTCCTCTTTAGGATACCATTACTGCTTCAGAAATTGCACCAAATGCCCATTTTTATAAACTGTAAAATTTCACTTGAAACGTACTTACCTGATTTTGATGATCTTGGTGCCTAAAGTTATATAATTATACAAGTTATTTTTATAAATTGGTGTGGGTCTCCATATTGAGTCGTGTGTTATCATTTATTGACTGTGTGATTGTATCAAATGTCTAAACCTCTCTGAAAAGCCTAAGGCTGCTTGACCACACTACTCCTTAAGAGAGCACCTTGTGATTGCTAGAGCAAGCCCCTGTCCACTTATAAGGGATACTTGGGTTGTTTGCAGAGTATACCTCTTTTAGGTATACTATATAAAGAGCCAGCTTCCTACACGCTTAATGTTTCACTATTTCCATGTTGATCCCAGTGTTGGGGAACATGGCGGCCGACAGGTAGTGCCGGTCGTGAGCTCCGGCACACTGGGGAAGGAATGGTCGCGACTTAACCTGTGTCTTTGGTCGCGTAAGTGGCGATCGCGTGTGGACTGGGGCAGGCATCTCTCACCTCGACCGGGGGTCTTTCTTTCATCGGCGTATGACCACAGCCCACTGTTTAGGAGGCTCCCTTTGCTTTATAGCGTCTGCAGCCTAACGCGGCTTCCCGGTGGCATCTGCGGCGCGGCGTGTGAGCGGAGGTGAAGGCAAGAGGGATCGAGGACCAAGGGAGTAACAGACGAGGCTCACTGTAGTGGAAACCTGGACCGAGAGACGCATCGTTGCGAATCTCGTTGCGGAGATTCGGCTGGGGGCGTCTGCAGTGGGCTTGGTTAGTTTCGAGCTCAGCCATTCCCCCGCGCTTGTGCTTCTGCTTTGATTGTGGAAGATGGCATCTCAGCGCCATAGTGTGTGGGTGGAGGCAGCTAGTCGGCTCAGTTTGGGTCGGCGCGCTGCCGCAAGAATAGGACTCAGAGGTGGGGGAGGCGAGGGGTGTTGTTCACCGGAGTGCAATTTACCCAAGTTTGGAAGATTTAGGTGCCTCTCAACTGAAGAAACCCAGAGAGACAGGAAAAACAATAATCTTCCCGCAGAAAACCTGATGACTCCGGTAAGAGGGGGGAAAAGGCCACAAATGTAAATCTAAAAATGCTCTAAGTCTTTACAATGATATAACTGACAGCATAACTGATAACTCTACTGATAGATACACTTTAAGGAGCAGAGAGGTAAAGACTAAAAATCCTGTATCATTGCTGTCTCCTCAAAAAGAGTATAACGAAGGAAGTTTGAGTTGTTCTCAAATATCCCCCCTTGATAAGGCATCAAAGGACCCCTTGATAACTAGACAAGTACCAGAACTGCAGTTGGAGGTTAAGAAAAGGCGCAATAAGAAAAGTACTGACTATGTAAAAATTACACCTTCACTTTGTTCATATTTTAAAGTCCAGACTCAAATTGTGCATCTAACCCCTCCCCTTCCCACCACTATAAAACCTACAATACCTATTATAACATCCGTTTCTGCCTTAGTACCTCCATTTGCACCCTTAGCGGTGAATCAAATGTCGGGTTGCACAACACCTACGCAAATTATGAATGGCACTGACACCATAACCAGCAAAGATATGGAAAATACAATATGTTTGGAAAACAGATTCGGCCCCTTAGTGGCTATAACAGAAAGCGAAATAGGCGCACAAGGTAAAGCACAAGCACAAGGTGAGACAAACCCAGATGATATCATCAACGGGTCCCCGAAAATAGTTTCTGAAGCCTCCGTAGCGATGGAATCACCAGACAAGCTAGAACAGTCCACTCAACCAGGTATTGAGAAATTAATATCTACTCTATTAATAGAAGTTAGAGAGAAATTTGCTATTTCAGAGGCAAACCAACAAAAGATTCAATATACCTGTGAAACACTAGAAAATAAGTTAAATAGCTTGATGGACAGAGTCGGAGTAATCGAGAGTTCTTTGGTAGAACTCTCAGGAAAAGTTGATGAAAACAAGAACGAGATCGCTAAGTTAAAGGAAAATGATAAAGATCTGCGGAACAAGCTGGAGGTCCTTGAAAACAATACCGGGAGAAATAACATTAAAATTTTGAATGTGCCAGAGGGCTTGGAAGGGGAAGATATAAAGGGCCTTACAACTAAACGTTTGAAAGAATTCAACATGGATATCGATGAGCTCGCCCTAGCATATCCAGAGAGTCCACCGAGATCCCTACCTTAGGAGATCAGGGAAAAAAAACCCTAGGAAAATTCTGGTCAACTTTAAATCTTATTCCCTGAAAGAGAAAATTCTCTCAGGAGGACCTAAAGCAAACATCTATAAGAAGGGTGAATGGTCTTTCAAGGTGAGATCTGATATTTCCCATGCAACCCAGGATAAACAATGGGAGATGGGGAAGTTTATTCCAGAGCTGAGAGGTCTGGGTACCTCTGCTAACTTACGATTCCCAGCCGCCCTCAAAGTGATGTGGAACAACAAAATGCATAATTTCGGTGATCCAACTGAAGTCTGCAAGTTCATCGAACAAATAAAGGCACAACACAAATAAACACTATTCTTTTTTCTTCACCCGGTGTAATGGAGTTCAAATAGGGGGTAATCTTTCCAGATACCTCTAGGAGTAGTAGGAGGGTTCCCTGGGGTGTGTAAGGGGGGGGTGGAAAGGAGGGTCACCAGCAAAAAATAAAATACAAAAAAAAAATGTTTTAAGTGCACGTATGGGGGGGAGCATAAAGGTAAGAAAAGAAAAAAACCTCATTAGTCAAAATGATTCAGTCAGAATCTGGCATAATCCAGTCCTTTTAAAGAACTGTAATTATCTGTACTACACTAAAATTTCTGGAGTCACATGGCCAATTTAGTTAGACCAAAGAAACTAAAAATTTTATCGTGGAACGTCAACGGTCTTAGAGTAGCCTCAAGGAGGAAAAAGATTTTAGAATTTTTGAGACTTTCGGATAGCGAAGTGTTTATAATACAAGAGTCTCACTTACTGAGAGATGAATGGTTTGAGATACTTAAAACACAAAAATGGGTATAACATTATGTGTGTACCACCCAAACATGTCCGACTAAGGGAGTTGCACTATAAGGGATACTTGGGCTGTTTGCAGAGTATACCTCTTTTAGGTATACTATGTAAAGAGCCAGCTTCCTACACGCTTAATGTTTCACTATTTCCATGTTGATCCCAGTGCATGATAATTGAATCTTGTGATTGCCTACAACAGGCCATTACCCCTTTAGAGTCCTTCACTAGGCTGGTTTCACGACCAATGCATGGCTCGATGTGGGGGACCCTTGCTCTCTTTCTCGATGTGCGTGACTCCTATAGCCCGTACATTTTACCTCGCCTCTTAGCGGGATCTTCTCTTTCCTTTATAGAAGTGTCAAATTTGGGTTATTTTGTAAATTAATTGCTTGCTCTGTATGATCTGTCACACTCTTTTTCCTGTATACTCTCTCACACTCTCTTTCCTCCTTCTGAGCCATGTGATATCTATTTCATACAATTTTTGCCTTCAGGAGAGATTGCTCGCTCCTACACCTCACACCGAATGCTGGTTTCCTAACAACATTGATTTTAAGCATGCATCAATTCTAAAAGTCATTACCCTCAATATTAGAGGTCTCAATCACCCAGTAAAGAATAGGAACATTTCTGAATATTGCCACTTCATGAATGGCAACCTGGTCTTCCTCCAAGAAACGAGGATTGGTGACAAAGATCCTTGTCAATGCATAATGGCTGGGTGTCTGACTAGTCCTGCTCTGCTGCAACTTCTAAAAAGAATGGTGTGACCATTCCGAACTCACATAATTTGGTTCTATCAATTATTGCGGTTGAGCAGGATTATAAGGGCAGAAGGCTGCTTACTAGGCTTCAGGGTTACGGACCCAAAATATATACATAAATATTTTGCACCAAGGACAGATGATCCACAATTGTGGTCCCCCTAGCAGTGAAACTAGCAGTGTTGCCCCACAAAGCTCACATTATTCTAGGTGAAGATTTCAACTTATCAATGGACATCACCTTAGACAGAAACTCAGCCTTTAGATACAGAATGCCAGTAAATCTCTAGCAGCATACCTGAAGTTTAAAAGTAATACCTCTATAATTTCCAGCATTAAGGATTGCCAAGGAGTTTTAAACAAAAACAGAGGATATTCCCAAAGGTTTCCAGCACTTCTATGCAAGGCTTTATACCCCTTTTATAACCACCTCTAAAAAAAATATGTCTAAAATTTCTCCAAACCTTTCCCATAAAAACTATCTCAGCGCATAAATCTCTTAATCTATATAAACCCATCGAGAGGTCTGAAATTCTAAATGTGATCAAACTGATTCCATGTGGTAAAGCTCCCAGTCCGGATGGCCTTCCAATACCCTTTTATAAAGTTTTCACTCCCACAATTATGGAACCATTAGAGGTGGACCTAAATCACTTTGCCTCCTCAGTATGGTCATACCGAAGGCAAGGGAAGGCTCTTTCTCATCCTAAGAACTTCTGACCAGTTTCACTAATAAGTATAGAGACAAAAAGTTATGCTAAAATACTCTTCACATGGCTTGCTCCACTGATTACCAAAATAGTTCATATTACAAAATCGAGCTTTATTAAGGGGTGACTGGCTTGTGATAACATTCGTCTTTTTTGCCATGTCATCGAAAAAGCATCTTCCACGCTCTCTCTTCCAGCTTCAGCTATAGCATTGGATGCAGAGAAAGCTTTTGATAAAATCTCCTGGCTATACCTGGAGGCTGTTGTAACTAGATACGACCCAGGCGATTCTTTCATCAAAATAGTTATGGCCCTGTACGGTAACCCTGTGGCTAGAATGAAAGTCAATAGTGACCTGTCTGCCCCTTTGACCATACAACAGGGGACAAGACAGGGTTGCACACTTTCCCCGTTAATATTTAATCTTGCCATTGACTCCTTCTATTAATGTTAAATGAATCAGAGGCTATTGCAGACCTAAAATTCAGTGACTCTATTGTTAAAATAGTAACGTACGTGATGCCATTCTAAGCTTTACAGAAGCCCCAGACTGCGCAATACTGGTTATTATAAACCTGATTATTAAGTTCTCCGGCTTCTCTGGGTATTCCTTGAATAAAGATGTGTTGGGGACTCAAAATGTAAATGGTAATTGAAATTCATCTGGGTGTGTGGCATGGAAATTATGTATTGGAATCCATAGCGCTGAACGAATCCAAAACGATTTTAAAAATCAAAGATCTTTTGTCAGCATGGTCACCTAAGCACATCTCTTGGTGGGGGAGACTTGAAACCATTAAAATGATAGTCTCTCCATTCATCAGTTTTCTGGCTAGTATGCTCCCTACTCACCGTTCACAGAACTTGTTCACAACCGTTGATACAATCAAATTAGAATTTTTCTGGAGTAAAAAGAAGTCCAGAGTCAGTTTTAAAAAACTCAGAGCTAACTCAAGCGATGGCGGCTGTGAACTGCTTGAACTAGGTCCACTATCAAACAGTGTTCCTGACATCACTGGGTGCTCGGTGGTTCATTGATGATCCCACTAAAAAGCCTGTCTGGCTTGATATTGGGCGAAATGTTTGTTATCCATTCTCCCTAGAAGCCATATTGATCATGTCCCACCACTTTTTTCTCCCTTTAATAAGATCTTCAAAGACACAATAGCAGCATTACTATCAGTGCACAGGTCTCTTTCCTCCAACTTAAAGAAGTCCTACTTCACTTTGCTATTGTATAATAAGAATCTCCACCCTACCTGCAATTTTGGCCTCAATTGGTCCAAGATGGGCTAGTAAGGGCATCTCCCTACTGGCACAATTCTTTGAAGATTCTGAACCCTTATCATTTGCTCCACTACAAAGGAAACATGGGCTGTCCACTCTAGATTTCTATGATCTCCTAAAAATCAAAGGTCAACTTTTTAAAGAAGAACCCACCCTAAAAACAACCTTTTTCTCCTCCTTCAAACAACTGCAAAACAAAGGGGCACAATTGAATCTAAGATTTATAAATTAGCAAGCAGTGCTTCTCCTTGGCATCCTAATTTACAGTTCAAGTGCTCCTCATATTACTCATCTAAAGGTACCTCACTTCCACAATCTTTTTGTCCCTTCTTACTCTGAAACAAAGGTATCCATTCCCTCATACTAACAAGATTCTTTGCTTCACATTTTCTATACTGGACCCCTGCTAGACTTTTTAAATTCAAGCTTACTGACTCCGACTTATGTTGGTCATGCAAAGAAGCACGAGGTGACCAAAAACATATGTTCTTGACCGGAAGGAGTTTTGAAGGGGTTAATCTTGTACTGACATTCTGATATATATATATATATATTACCTACTGGCGGTCGCCAGTAGGTAGTTATAGTTAGGACCCCTTTTCCATAGGAAATCCGCAACATTCTATTTTGAATAACTTTGGCGCCGGTCGATGAATCCTCGCGAATTTCTCAAAATAGGTGGGGCGCTACGCTCCGCTCCTACCCTGAAAGTCTCGGGGGGATTCGTCAAGCGGGGGCTGAGATAAAAGGGGGGTCCCAAAACGCGTTTTTCCCATGCATTTTTCCATAGGACCTTTAGACAGAGCTACAGCCCGAACGGCTGAACAGAATTACTAGAAATTTGGCAGAGAGGTAGTCCCTATGTCAAGGAAGTGCCTTTTGTAGGTTTGGTGTAAATCTGTTCAGTAGATTCTGAGAAAATAGCCTTTAAATCAATATATATATCTGAGCCCGCTTACGGTACGCTTACCGTACGCTTACCGTACGCGTACGGTGGCGTGCGCGAGCGCGATTCTGATTGGCTCTTAGATCTTAGTAAACATTCGAATCGGCCGAAACCAGGAAGCGGCGTCCGCCATTTTGTCTCTCGCACTGAGTGTTATTTATCAAACATGATGCCCAAAAACATGTTACGGGGCTGTTTTGACAACTCCCTCCCACATAGTCATGTTGAGGGAGTCCCCAAACATCCCCCAAAAGCAAAAACGGTTTTATTTTTTTTTCGGCAATTTCGCCGAGTACGCTTACCGTACGCTTACCGTAAGCGTACGGTAAAAAATAGAAATAAAAAAAACACTATCCACACTTACCCCACCCCCTGTGCTTTTGGTGGCCGTAGGCCACCAAATGTACAGGGCTTATTACATCAGTAAAAAAACTATATTTTGGCAACATGAAATTATAAAATCGAAATAAAAAAAACACTATCCACATTGACCCCACCCCCTGTGCTTTTGGTGGCCGAAGGCCACCAAATGTACAGGGCTTATTAAAGTTGATAAAAACCGTGCACGGAACGCACTGCGTTAAGTGGGCGCGCACGCCTCGAATGGCGCAAAGTAACTTAGCATTTAAAAAACCGTACAAATTCACTGAAAAAACCATAGGTTTCACACACGTTATAGTTAGGAATTAGCATTTAAAAAACCTTGCAAATTCACTGAAAAAACCATAGGTTTCACACATGTTATAGTTAGCGGAAATTTTACTGATAAAAAACCAATGAAATTGCCCCGTTATAGTTAGTGCTGGCAACTATAACTCACGCAACCGCAATCTTCTGCTGATAACATATGTGTCTTTATAAAAAAAAATATTTGTAATATATGTATAGCTAAAAATGTATGGAAGAAGACATGGGCAAATAAGTGTCTAAATACAGTATTAGCATCAGCAGAGGATTGCGGTTGCGTGAGTTATAGTTGCCAGCACTAACTATAACGGGGCAATTTCATTGGTTTTTTATCAGTAAAATTTCCGCTAACTATAACATGTGTGAAACCTATGGTTTTTTCAGTGAATATATATATATATATATATATATATATATATATATATATATATATATATATATATATATATATGATTATGTAATCAGGGGTCGAAACGTGTCATGGCAGCACAGTGCAAGGAGAAAATGAAATAAACAATATTGCACAACAGTAAGAGGAGCCCGTTCCATTTTTCTGATTCCAAGAACATTGAATCATAAAGGAAAAAAGGTTACCTGATATATATATATATATATATTACCTACTGGCGGTCGCCAGTAGGTAGTTATAGTTAGGACCCTGTTTCCATAGGAAAACCGCAACATTCTATTTGGAATAACTTTGGCGCCGGTCGACGAATCCTCGCGAAATTTTCAAAACTAATGGGGCGCTACGCTCCGCTCCTACCCTGAAAGTCTCGGGGGGATTCGTCAAGCGGGGGCTGAGAAAAAAGGGGGGTCCCAAAACGCGTTTTTCCCATGCATTTTTCCATAGGACCTTTAGACACAGCTACAGCCCGAACGGCTGAACAGAGTTACTTGAAATTTGGCAGAGAGGTAGTCTACAGGTCAAGGAAGTGCCTTTTGTAGGTCTGGTGTAAATCTGTTCAGTAGTTCCTGAGAAAATAGCATTTAAATCAATATATATATCTGTGGCAGCTTACGGTGCGCTTACCGTGCGCTTACGGTAAGCTTACCGTACGCGTACGGTGCCGTGCGCGAGCGCGATTCTGATTGGCTGTTAGATCTTAGTAAACATTCGAATCGGTCGAAACCAGGAAGCGGCGGCCGCCATTTTCTCTCTCGCACTCTGACCTAGGGAGGAAAAACAAAGGTTGAAAACATATAAAGAGGCAGGTTTGACAGCTCCCAACCACCTAGCCTTGAATATGGTGTCCCAAAAGAACCCCCAAGGCAAAAAATGTAATTTATTTTTTTTTCGAAAAAACGCCGATTACGCTTACCGTACGCGTACGGTAAAAATTAATTATAAAAAAAACAGTATCCATACTTTCCCATCCCCGTGTGCAAAAAGTGCCCGCAGGGCACCTTTTGTCCATGGCATATATGTATAAAGAACTTTTAAATGTTTACCTTTCATAACGAAGCGCATAATATGTCCTCCGTGAGCGGACGGTGCGCGAAGCCGTGCGTGCACGGCACTAACTGCGTAAAGTGGGCGCGCGGTGCGCGAAGCGCACCGTGCGCGCACGGAACGAACTGCGTTAAGTGGGCGCGCACGCCACGAACGGCGTAAAGTAACTTAGCATTTAAAAAAACGTACAAATTCACTGAAAAAACCATAGGTTTCACACACGTTATAGTTAGGAATTAGCATTTAAAAAACCTTGCAAATTCAGTGAAAAAACCATAGGTTTCACACATGCTATAGTTAGCTGGAGATTTTACTCATAAAAAAACAATGAAATTCCCCCGTTATAGTTAGTGCAGGCAACTATAACTCACGCGACCGCAATCCTCTGCTGATGACATATGTGTCTTTATGAAAAAAAAATATTTGTAATATATGTATCGCTAAAATTTAATAGAAGAAGACATGGGCAAATAAGTGTCTAAATACAGTATTAGCATCAGCAGAGGATTGCGGTTGCGTGAGTTATAGTTGCCTGCACTAACTGGGGAATTTCATTGGTTTTTTATGAGTAAAATCTCCAGCTAACTATAGCATGTGTGAAACCTATGGTTTTTTCACTGAATTTGCAAGGTTTTTTAAATGCTAATTCCTAACTATAACGTGTGTGAAACCTATGGTTTTTTCAGTGAATATATATATATATATATATATATATATATATATATATATATATATAAATGAAGTCAGCTCCTCCTGGGAATCTCGCCCGTAGTTGGGTGATGCGTTAAGCCGGTAGAGCAACAGCCGGCAAGTTAGATCCAAGTCGTATCCGCAAATAAGCAACGCACTCTCAGAGGCAGTAACGAGTTGTTTATTCACACTGTTACGCGTTTCGGGAGTCAAGCTCCCTTGATCACACAGCTTGACTCCCGAAACGCGTAACAGTGTGAATAAACAACTCGTTACTGCCTCTGAGAGTGCGTTGCTTATTTGCGGATACGACTTGGATATATATATATATATATATATATATATATATATATATATATATATATATATATATATATATATATACCTAAGGCTGATCAGTTCTTTTTCCTTTATGTATATATTTAATGAAAAAACCATAGGTTTCAGGCTTGATATAGTTGATATAGTTAGGAATTAGCAGTTTTTAAAAATGCTAATTCCTAACTATAGCAGGCCTGAAACCTATGGTTTTTTCAGTGAATTTCAAAGGTTTTGTAAATGACAACTTTTAATGTATTCATTGTTATACTGATTTTTTTGATACTGATTTACTACATATTTTATTTTTTTAATTACATTATAATTACATTATACATTACAATACAAAATATACTTTTTCAGAATGAATTACTTTAGTTTAAATACTTTGCAAATAGGCAATATAATTTTAAGTACAATAGTTACAATTGTTGCAATGGGCAACACAATTTCAAACACAATGCAACATTGAGCTCAATGAGAATTTCTAGTCAAATGCAATTAGTTACTTTATGGATGACTTTTCTAACCACAGCACTGGATCCTAGATTCAGTCCTTGGACATCTCCTGTAAACAGTTGAGTAAAAGCGTTTTGGTTACAGTAGTGATTTTTAAGGAATATTATTGTATTTTAAAAGATGACACTTAGAAATTCTTTCACATAGAATCACCAATGTTATCCTATGGCAGAAAATTCACTTAGCAGGTAAGTAGTGTTATTGTTAGTTTTTCTTACTCAGTGGTGGATCCTGGATACAGCACAGATGCATCTTCTGTAAACAGTTGAAAGAATGTGTTTAAGTCATACAGACGATTTTTTAGGAATATTTTTAGTTTGCGAAAATAGACACTTAGAAACTTTTCTGCTGAAAACCACACAATGGATTCCTATGGAAGGAAATACAAGTTCCTGGTAAGTACGCTTAGAATTACTTTTCAGGGTCAGTGCTGGGCTAAAAGATGCAGCACTGGGTTCTCTCCTGATAACAGGTGAGTAAATCGGAATTCGTAGTTCGGCTGATTTTAGAGGAATATTTGTATGTTTCAAAAATCGGCACTTAGAAACTTTTCTGCTGAAAACCACACAATGGATTCCTATGGAGGGAAATACAAGTTACTGGTAAGTACGCTTAGAATTACTTTTCAGGGTCAGTGCTGGGCTAAAAGATGCAGCACTGCGTTCTCTCCTGATAACAGGTGAGTAAATCGGAATTCGTAGTTTGGCTGATTTTAGAGGAATATTTGTACAATGGGGAAGGAAGGGGGCTGGGCCTGAGGTGACGTGTGCAAACACGCCCTGTGGCGCGTTTTAAGTTGGGGAATTAATTCCTCTTCAATCCTGCGGTCCCCTGGGGGCCAACTAGCCCACCAGGTACCTCCAGTATGCGCCAGGGAACTGCGTTGCAGAGAGGTGTAAACAGACGTGAGGCGCCTGCGCACAAAAGGCCATACTCGCGATCTGATATGGCCATAACTTCTTCAATGAACAGAGTTATTCTAACATAAACCAACCCAGGTGGGAAAACCATTACCCCCAAAAGGGGAACACTGTTCAAATCCACCAGATTAACCATATTCCAGCCCATGTGGGCAAAAATATCAAATTGTGCTAAAGGCAGGTATCAAGCCCCACAGAAGCGCGATAATTACACTATTATGTAGGAGACACATATGCGGTAATATGATTATTTACCGCGCGTAGCTGCGATTATTTTTGTTTGACACACTTGCTGAACATATCGTATGGTATATGATTTTTTGCCCGGAATGAACTAAGATGTTACAAATGACAAATTATTATCAGCCTTATTTTCTAAAAATTTCTGAGACATCGTGGATGCAATCTGTTTTCACTTCTTATGATTTTGAGTGTCAGATGATTTGTATTTAACTTTATTGTTTTCATTTGCCCACTACCCGTGAACAAGAAGCGGACGCTTCGAAATGCGTTGGGTGATTCTTTTTCCGTGATAATAAACTCACGTTTGAAGCAGATATGGGCTAAGGCGTTGTCTTTGTGATGTGGTAAAGGCGACTTTCGTATATATACACACCTAAGGCTGATCAATTCATTTTCACATACACTCTACTTTACTCATATTCTCCTCTTCTCTTTCTCCTTCCCACCCTATGAGCTTCTTATCTATTCCTTGCCTCTTCATTTGAGCCTAACTCTCTCTCTTCTTAGTGTTCTATCGAGCTTTTTGGACGATCTTGCTAGGTGGATGCATTGTACCTCTTTTGATTTTTTTTTGTTGCTGCATTTTTTTTATGCAACCTTGAATTATTTGTTAACTGAATTTAGCAAACTTGTCTTGCTGTAATAATTGATCTGGTAACTATGTCACTCTCATGCTTTTTTCTTCCCGCACCCTATTGCACCAGACTATGTTATCTTATATTTGTTTGTTTTTATGTATTTTTCTCGAAAACCTCAATAAAATCTTTTGAACACACAGAAAAAAAGCTCAGCTTTAAATGGCTGAGGCTTTGATGTTACTTTGCCCTCAGAGACTGACTTGATTTTCATAAGCATGTGGACCAGCGAGAGGTATCCTCACAGGAAGCAGGCATTCAACTCAGGGCCATCACCATAGAAATGGTAGTAGACATTGGAGAGATTTAGGGGCATATTTACAAGTGGTTATCACCGCCAGAACATCACTTTTTTTGACGTTCTGGTGGCGATAACACCTTATTTACAAGGCAGTGTTAATAATGCACCTATTCACACAGCACTTAGCGTGAAAGGGGCGGGCAATGGGTGTTGCAGCGGGCGTTGTGCCACAACACCCATTGCTTTTTGATGCTGCCCCCTATTTACAAGGCTTGCGTAAATATGGGGCATTGTCAAAAATAAAGACCAGGTAAAACCTGGTCTTAAACTGGGCAACAAGGAGAAACAATTAATTTCTCCTCGTTTTTGCCTTCTCTGTACACATAGAAAGAGCAAATCGCAATAGTGATTAATGATGTGCAGTAAAGTGTCCCTTCCTGCACATAAACAATCATTAACAAATTATATTTTGCAACATCTATATGTGCTGCAATACTGATTGTTTATGTCCACGAAGGGACACCTTCCTGCACATGAACAATCATTCCCTGCAACGCAAGCACCTTTGCACTATGGTGAAAGGGTGCCTGCATTGGCACTAGGCAGCTAAATTTTGCGCCAGCGCTAGGAGAAACGCAGGGGTGCGCCGTATTATTGTTAATACCTCGCATCCCTATGTTTTCAGAATGTCGGAGCATGGCGTTACCAATTGAACTTTAACACCGTGCTCATACATTCTTTTGTAGATACACCCAGTGGCGGTCCGTCCATTGGGGGCGTTGGGGCGTTGCCCCCCCGCCCACGCCTCCGCACCTTGCGCCCGCAGCTTCCTCGGGAAGGAGAACTGTCAGTCAGTATGACGTTGGATCGCCCACCCCCTTCAGAGTCTGAAGGGGGTGGGCGGTCTGGCGTCATGTTGACTGACAGGCAGCCAGCAGCACACAAGTGCGCATGAGTGGGGACGGAGGGCAATTTTTGCACCGTGCCCAGTCATGCGCACTAGTGTTTCCCGAATCTGGCGCATGCCCATTAGGAGAGCGAGGTTGAGCCAAGGCTCAAACCTCGGTCTCGTAATGGGTAGGCGGGCGGAGCATAAGCCTGCTCTAAGCCAATCCTGGTGCTGCTCCAGCACCAGGATTGGCTGAGAGGGGTCAGATGGGCTGCGCCTGTTCCAGTGAGTGAGTGTGTAGGCGGCGGCGCCAGAAGTAACGGACCTGAGGCGAGGCAGCGTGGACCCGGACCTGCTCAGGACAGGTAGGATTTTTTTTTTTTTTTAAACACTCCCGCGCGACCCCCCCCCCCCCCCCACATGACACGAGCCGCGACTGGCTTATAGCAGTTACCTGAGGAGTCTACAGCACATATCGGACATGCCCCCATATGCGCCTGAAATACGGTTAGGTTACATACTGCCATTTAGAGTGCAGACTGGGGACACTGGGGTGGCGTTGTGGGAGGAGGCCGGGGTGGCCACACTGGGGGATTTGCTTCAGGACGGTGCCCATATCATATTTGAATAACTACACAAAGATAGGAAGCTCCTGGTGGAACACTTTGGCCCAGGGGCGTCTGACTGCTGAGCTTGGGTGACAATGGCAAATCACAGATGTGGAACCCGCCACTCACCAGATAGTACACACCATCCACACAGTGGGTGTGGCCACCGACTGATAACCTGGCTGACCTGCGCCTTTTCTCAACATACATACGACCCCCAGCTTTCACTCTGTAGAATCTGACAGGTGGACTTAGGTCGGGACATTATGCAGAAGGAATGAAATAGGACGCTTCTCTATCCACAGAAGGTCTTCCGGTACACCAGATTCCAATTTATTCAACATATTTTGCACGCAGCTTACCTAACTCTGGCAAGACTCCACAGGATATTTCCTGGAACCTCTCTGAATTGCCCACGGTGTATGGAACCCGGGGCAGATATAGCACACGCTTTGGTACTGCTCCGTGGTTGACGATTTGTGGCTAGAAGTTACGACCAAACTCACTGACCTCATGGGCTGCCATTATGCGATTCATAGATCTGGCTATGCTACTAACACGTAGCTTGATAACTATGAGGTGGACGGCTAGGGCACTGCCTGGGGTAGAGCACTGGAGCGCGGAGATGCTTAAATTGGGTTGAGGGGAGGCAATAGCACTGAGGCGAGAAGTGCAGGGCCTGCGAAAGAAACCTATAGCAGTGGAGTAGGATGGACTACTGGATGAACTGCAGACACCCACTGAGGGGTGAGAAGAATAGAGGGGTGGGGGGACCATGGCGTAAAACTGAGCTGTCCCAAAAAGCGATAACTGTAAACACACCACAGGAATTCGAGTAAAGGGCTTAAAAATTATAGGATGGCTGTGCTTCTTCTGCCATCAGGGACTCTTCAGACTAGACGACTGTGGGCTTAACTTGTTGTTTATAGTTCATTGGTCTTTATTCTTCCTTACCTCAAGAGCATGTAACTTCGGTAGATGCCGAATTGAACCACTGTGATAGCCGATACTGTATTTACAAATTGTATTCGGGGAGGAATGCGTTTCATCTCTTCTATGTCTAGTCATGCACTTTTCTGCTACTTTAAAAGCGTTTCCACAAATTGTGCCAATCTGCTGCCAGGGTAAATATTGTGCTTTCTCGGGGAGAGTTATAGTGCTCGTGCTTCAACTATGGTAGGGGTATGTCACTCTGAAAAAAAAATGAAAAAAAGGCTTCGAGCTGTAAATAATGTAGACTGAGCTTTTAGCAGCAACTGGGCTATTGAGCTGAAATGAATTATGCGCGCACTTAATCTGTGTAAGGGACAGCAAAGTACTGTTCTCAACAAAAAAAAGTTTCATATACACTGTACCTTGAAAAGATGTAGACCTCGCTTGATTTATTGATGCTTTTCTATCACCTTTTATTCAGATATTTATTTAACATTCTTTTTTTTAATTTTTTTTAAGCCCTGCAGAGTTAGAGTTTCCACCTTACTCCATGTCAGGTTGGACAGAACAAAGCTTTTGTCTTAAAAAAACATTGTAAACAGTTATGTTAATCCAGTAGATTTAATTAAAGCAATCCAAGACTACAAATTTCAGAATATAACAGCCAGCCAAATGAAAGGACAGGAATGTTGATGTAATGACGACATGGACTGAGGTAGCCACCCTGTGAGCTTCTTTTTATTTGCTGTGGCTTCCGGTATTTGGAATTCTGTCAATTATGCTCCTAAATAGGTTAGAAATATATTTCGTTTTTCGTTTTAATCATAGGGAGAGAGCTTCCACTGGCTGAAAGATTTTGCCAGGCTCGAGGAGTCATTTAGGGTTAAACAGGGCCACTGGAATTATGCGATTGTGCCAGTGGCATAGCTAGGCCTTTAGCCGCCTGTGGCGGTCCCAGCTTTTGCCCCCCCACAGGTACCGTTTTAGGGTTAGACCGAGGGTTTAATTGATGTGGGAAGGTGGGTGGGGAGGAGGCAACCATAGATGCAGAGTAAGATTGAAAACAACAAATGTATGCTTTCTTCTGAAATCTACTAAAAGCATACAATTCTGTATATTTGGTATTTCCTCCCTTTGTGTGTTTTACAAAACTGAGAAAATAAGTTGAGAAAAGTTCACCTAGAAATGCAATCCTGAATTAAGCAAATGATTAACATTTTTAACACACTAATATGCTACAGTGCCTTAGATATGTGTTAATTGCCTCTTCCGTAGGTTTCTGCAGTGGCCCTTACGTGTATTGAATTGAATGTTTACAGGTCGATAACAGAACAGGGAAGCACTCGGACATGAGAGTGGCTGCTCTGATGGAATCATGATTCAGATTTAGGGACACAGACGCTCGTTGATCAAGAGCACGTTAGCAGTCACGCCAGCGATTTTGCTTTCAATATTCACATGAGGCAAGGTTGGATCAGGGTGTCAGCATATTTCCTCGCAGTCGCAGCATAAAGAGTTGATTTTTTGTGTGTTTTATGCTGAATATTTGTAGAAGTCGTGGAGTAAGTAGAATATTTGTAGAAGCCAAAAATACCATGTACGTTGAAGCTGGCAGATTACTGGATCACAGACCCGGTACGATGGACCAAAAGCATGGACCTGGTCTACACATAGAGAACGTTCTACAAAAACGTGGAAAGTTTGAGAAGTTTTATTTTATTTTATTACCGGGCCGCTCCCCCCCATGAACCCATGCTACTCTCCCTCCCCCACCACCCGTCATGCCGGCTGCGACTCCACACTCATGCTATGTACTGAATGCATGGGATAAACAGTGCCCTCATCAAAGACTATTCAAAAACCACTGCTGTGAACCCATATCTAGAATATGTATTTTATCAGCCTGTACTTTTATAGGTGACGTTTTGGCTGCAAAAATAATTACACTGCGATTATTATGTCCTGTATTCATGATTGTCAGATCTAAAAAATTGATCGTCTTAGAACTAGCCTCCTGTTCCGTGTCTTGCAGTGGTGTCCTGTGATCACCTTCGGTATATTTATTTAGTTTCTTGCCAATTTGTTGAGAGCCGGCACGGCGGTAGTTTAACTGCGTTTGGGTGCAGGCGTGTGCAAGGCAGGGTCAGGACACAGAGTTCTGGCTGTTGGTATGGCAGGCACTGCATTCAGACAAGGCCATCGAGGCGCTGTACTCCCTCTCCCCTCCCCCCCCCCCGTAAGCAGTATTTACACTCTTAAATTCGGCTCCTTGTTCTCTCACTCCATTGCGTTTCAATGGAAGCTTAGTATTTTCATTCTAAAATATGTTGTTATGATTCTGTTTTAATGTGACTTATAATAAATAAGATTATAATTTAACGAAATATCATATAATAATAAATATGTGGTGGCTTGGGGGTCAGGGTTCACCCCTTGCCCTATAACCCAGGCACAAGTTGCGGATTGGTTTGGGCATCTTTTACAGAGCCAGGTTACTCCAGTATTAAGTTGTACTTTGTGCTGTTTGTAGGTGAGTCCTTTTGGAGAGTGGCTGCTCAGGCTGCATGGAGGAGACCAGTATAGTGTTTAGGGGTGGATTATAATTAGGGCTCCCGGTTGTATGCTATTGATTTATGTTTTCGTCTGTATTTATCCGTATTCAATGTTTGCCATCTTATCTGTATTTATTCATATTTATTTTGTGTTTGGAAAACACACGAAGTCATAAAATTGTGTTTTTAACATTTATTTAACATGCATTCATACTTTGATGCCTGTCTTGTTTGAGCAAAGAATGGGTGTGTTACTTGGAGGATTAGTGCTTGGGTGTGTGCTTGGGACATTAGTGCACAGGTGTGTTCCAAGAGCATTAATGCATAGGGTGTGGCTGGACCATTAGTGCACAGGTATATGCCTGGAGCGCTAGTGCACAGGTGTGTGCGTGGAGCATTATTGCACAGGTGTGTTCTAGGAGCATGGGTGCACGGGTGCATTAGTGCTTGGGTGTGTGCCTAGGGCATTAGTACACTCCGAAGGGTATGAATGTTCCTAATTTTGTCTGAAAATGTAATGAAGAAACAGGATGGGGAACTCATTTTCTGGGGATGACTCTCTTTGTTAAGTGGGGAAACTGAGATTATAATGTTAATGCATTTTAGTTTCAGCAGGACTTCACCTAAGAACATACCCTCTGCAGTGGGCTCGATGTGTGTTTGCAGCTCTAGTCTCTGTGCTTCTCAAATTTGCTTGAAAATGCACCCTTTACCCACATTTTTTTCAAAATTTTCTCGGGGGGAAACCCCCCCCGAACCCCCTCTAAGGTGGTTGAGCTCGCTCGCTGCGCTCGCTTGCCACGGTGCACTCCGACAGAAAAGTTTACGCTTCACCACTTTCAAATGTCACCATCCGCCACTGGATACACCCCTCAGAGACTGACAAGGCATCGGCTAAACAGACAGTAAGATGTAAGGATAGAGAAATCGAGGAAGAATTAAGCTGTTATTCAATGATTTTTTTTCTTCCATATAAACATTGAAATGTTGATTAATATTTACCCATTAAAAGTTGACTAGTGCTGATGTTTCATCAGTCGTGTTTCAGATAAAAAGATCTGCTCATGCGTGTTTTGTAAGGTTCACTACTTTACACAAGCTGGGCTAAAGATAAGTAGATGAATTGAACACATTCACAAGAAGGTAAGAGTGTAATTTCTTGCTTTCATAAGGTCAGTTTATCATGGTAAACCCATGATGTCGATTGGGAGCTGGACGCGAAGACAAGGGCATTTTGGAAAAAGAATTGAAACGTTTATTTCAAATGAGCAAAACCTAGATTTATAAAGTCAGCATTAGCAAAGCACAGATAAACAAGGCCTAACTGTCACTGTGTACGTCTTTCAATTTGATTTGCAAAAAATGAGTCTAACGAATTTATTAATACTTATGATTTGTTTTTGAACTCGAATATTTATTTGAGACTGCTCTGCCGCTATAACATTTTTGGCCGCTAGATGGCAATGCTTACTTGTCAATTATTTTATTCGCCCTTTACTCCAATGAAAGGGGGGAAAGGAAAAGGAAAAGCACCGGCGTCTGCAGCAAAGAATTTACAGAGTTACTCGGAGAAACTCTTTCCTTTTTAATCCCAAGAAAATAATTCGACGTTCGGTTCAGTCGGCACGTTTTAACTTCGACTATAGGTTATTTAGGGAGAGATGGCCCGAAACAGAAACCATGCTGCTCAGTGAATTTAAAGAAAGCAGATAATCTGGAGCTGGATAGCTTAATGATGGATTTAGTTAAGGCAGAGGAGCTCCATGTTAGGGATATCGGCAATGGAATAGATGGTTCTGAAAGTCTAAAAAGTTTGGCTATTATTAAAGCTAATATACAGAGATTAGTTACACAGAAGGAGGTAGGCGAGTATCAGGCTTCTAAGGCCAAGCGTTATGAGACAGGTGAGCAAGCAGGTAGGATTCTTGCCCTACGTATAAGACAGGATAGAACGAGGAACGTTATTACAAATATTCAAGAGGACGGTAAAAATTATTCAGAGTCACAAGACATCCTTAGAGTCTTTAAAAACTTTTATCAAAAATTGTACGATTGTGAGAATTTCCATATCGATCAGCAAGATCATCAAAGATGGGAGTTCGATAATGGAGGACGAGTTCTTGATGGACCACTCAGAGAAAAACTGGATAGAGATATCACTGAAAGTGAAATTAAGGATGCCTTGCATGAGCTTGCTGCCGGGAAGGCTGCAGGCCCCGATGGAATTCCCTTAGAAGTCTATAAGAGCATCGAATCTGAGATTGTTCCTATTTTGTTGGATTTGTTTAACGGTATTCTGTGTACAGGCATTATCCCTGATTCGTGGAAAGAGACAAATGTAATCATCTTTCACAAAAAAGGCAAACCTAAAGAAAACCCAGGCTCGTATAGGCCTATATCACTTATTAATGCAGACACTAAACTGTATTCTAAAATTTGGGCCAAAAGGTTGGGGGGGTTATCGGCGGTCTTGTATCCCCCTGGCAGCATGGGTTTGTGCCTGGGTGGGGCACTACAGACCACATACGGAGAGCAATCGCTCTGTTTGACACTCATGCTGCCAGGGGGGGTGAGATGGCCATGATCCTCCTCGACGCAGAGAAGGCTTTTGACCGTGTAACCTGGGATTATCTTTGGGGTATTCTCGAAGACAGGGGATTTGGTTCAAAAGCAGTTAACGCTATTAGAGCCATGTATAAAGACCCGGTAGGCAGGGTATCAGTAATGGGTGAGAGTTCCGAGAAAATTATGATTAGGAGAGGCACTCGTCAGGGCTGTCCCTGCTCCCCGATACTCTTTGCGCTATATATAGATCCTTTGATCCACAGAATCTTGAATTGTCCATCGATTAGCCCAGTAATTGTCAATGGGTATAGTAATAAGTTGCTGGCCTACGCCGATGATCTGGCGATTCTTACGACCCATCCACAGCAGGCGATGACGGCACTCGTAGAGTTGGCAAAAGAATTTGGTAGAAGATCCGGGTACCTGCTAAATGAGGGGAAGCCCCAGATCATTGGCACTAAGAATATCATTAAGACAGATGATAGATATGTTGATTCTGCAGTTTATCTAGGGGTGAGGATTAACGCAGCAGTAGACAAGATCAATACAGAAAATTATTGTCCGCTTATAGGCTCGATAGAAGCGGAGTTAAAGAGACTAGACGTTTTACACCTATCCTTGGTTGGGAGGGTGAACGTTCTCAAAATGGCAATGTTTCCCAAGATTCTTTATCTGTTTCTTGCTATCCCCCTCCTGTTGGAGGAAAAATTATTGAAGAAGCTGGAATCAGTCTTCAATAGGTTTATATGGCAATATGGGAAAACAAGACGATCTATGATGCTCATGTCACTCCCGTACGATAGAGGCGGAATGGCCCTCCCAAACCTTCGACTATACCATTACTCTTCCCAGTTAGCCCAAATGTCAATCTTATATCAATTAAATGATAATTTACCAGGGATTCAGGGAGACAGTCAGGACCCCCCAACTATATTCGAGCTTCTATTGGGGAAGAAGGCTGCAGGGCTACTTTTGAGGGAAGTCGACCGCAGATATTATACAAAGGTTAGGCTCAAGATTGTGAGCGGGGTATGGGGGATGTGGAAAACTATTCAAAAGCTGTTAGAGATTCCCAAAATTAATACATATCTGTCTTTATGGAATTCTAATCTGTTTCCATATCTGGATACAGGTATGCACCGTCAATTTTGGAAAGAGCAGGGAATCTGGACCATCGGGGATGTGTGGGAAAGTGGAGCGGTTATTGGGTTTGAGGTAATTCAGCTCAAATACGGGGTACCACCAACTCACTGGCTTCTCTATAGTCAGCTATTTCAGTCGTTAAGGGCAATTAGACCGAGAATCACGGCAATAACACGCTGTCCGTTATTGGACTACTTAGTGAATGGGGGAAATAAAATTAAACATATCTATAATCATTTTATGGTAGGTATACAGGATGATATGGAAAAAACCGAACATGCATTATCCATTAAGTTAGACGATCCGGATGTGGATCTTGATCTAGCTCTTATATTAAACAAAAAATTGCTACGTTCATCTAATTTAAGGGCACAGCATTTTAAAACATTGTTTAATTTGTACTTTACTCCAGCTAAATTGTTTTCGTGGGGATTGGTGGAGAATGATAAGTGTCCTAGGTGTCAGACTGGCCCTGCAGATTTATTACACATGTTTTTTGAGTGCGACAAGTTATCCTTGATACTTAGAGAAATTTCAGATTTTCTGGCTGGATTGTTAAAATGCAGAATCGTTTTATCCTCTACACAGGTGGTGGTAGGTGTAGATAGCAAAGCTGAATTGTCTAACTCTGCTGAAGCATTGGTATTTGTTTCGGCTGCTGTGTTGCGCATCCTTATTTCAACAGGATGGAAAGATCCTTCCCCACCCACCTTTCAAATGTGGATTGCAAGGCTCCTTGCGATACATAATATTGAGTCTTGCCTATATGACCAAAAAGGGGAAAGGATAAGGGATATGGGCAGAAATATGTGGGCTCCTCTCGATAGTTGGAGAAGATCAAACTGATGATTTATGCAGGGGTTATTCTCTGATCTTGTATTATGCAATTGTCTCATTCTGTTTGGTTGTAGAAGAATGTGTATATATTCTATTACTGGTTATTTGTATCAACTGATTGGATTACCGTGTACACCAGAAAAACTTTCAATAAAAAAAAAAAAAAAAAAAAGAAAGGGGGGAAAGGAAAAGGAAAAGCACCGGCGTCTGCAGCAAAGAATTTACAGAGTTACTCGGAGAAACTCTTTCCTTTTTAATCCCAAGAAAATAATTCGACGTTCGGTTCAGTCGGCACGTTTTAACTTCGACTATAGGTTATTTAGGGAGAGATGGCCCGAAACAGAAACCATGTAGCGAATATTTTTTTGGGTTGCGTGCAGTTGTTATCAGATTGGGGCAGGGTGGGTTTAAATTCAACGAATTTTGGGGCATATTAACAAGAGGGGGGGATAAAATTATCGCCGCTTTAGCGTCGGTATTTCGGCCGAAAAGCGGCGATAATTTGATCGCAATATTAGCAAGGACACACTAGCGCGTGTTTCCGTGATTTAGCACCCGCTTTGCATTGCATCGTTAATGAGGTGCAAAGTAGGCGTGTCTCAATAGACTACATGGGAAAATATCACGAAGGCATCTTCGCGATATTTACAACAATGCCCCGGCCGGTGTAGCGATAAACAAAATCACGCTAACCGGCAATTAACGCTGGATTTTAACGTCTGCTAAAATCCAGTGTTAGGCATACTTTGCATGGGAGGTGGAATGTGGGGTTACGACCACAGGGTCGTATCAGCAAGGTCATCGCTGTTTTGCAGGGAACATCGCTGGTTTTCCAGCGATGTTGGGACATTTCCCTGCTATCGCTGGAATTTTCATCGCCAGTGCGCTAAGCGTTGTAAATACAGCGCTAGCTTGGTGATGAATTCCAGCGATAGCCGGCGATAGGGAAACTCGCGCTAGGCATGGCCAGCGTTAATTGTCGCTGCCGCTTGTTAATATGCCCCGCTGTAACCAATGGTGGAATTGGAAAACGTTTTATACGGTAAAAAACATAAATTGGGTGTCGAGGTGTGGCAACAAAAACAGGGAACGAGGGGCGGAGTCTGCCAACTAAGTTTAAAAAAAACATTTTAATGATTAATTATTCATTAACTTTCAACATGATGTTTTTTTGGTAAACCTTTTTATTGAATTTTTCTGATGCAGAGTATACGAGCATAAACAACAACATTTGCAGTTATTAATCAATCAGTTACATTAAGTAGCCAGTATGGTGAACAAGTGGGTGTATGGAGTGTTTTGGCATCTTTATTGTCTTCCGTACATGGTTTATGTGTACTTTAGTGTACCGGATCTGTAATGATGCACTTGGTTGTTAGGATCTCGTAAGAGTAACTCCACCACAGCTGTGAGTAGCGTGCGAGTGTCGTTTTTAATGAACCTACTGGGGGGGTAACTTGGGGGAGTGAAATCAGGGCTGGGGTGCAGGGCTGTGACTACGAGTGTTCTTCAGCGGTCTGGGCTTCACTAGGGGTCGCTCCCTCAATGCGGCGCATGTGGGCTGTGTGAGGAGGGGTGGGCTCCCCCTGAGCATTTGTGCATGGGGTGCGAGGGGTTGTGGAGCGTTGCGGTGTCAGGCCGGTGATTGTTTGTATTGTGGTGTGTATTTTTGACCAGTAGAGCTGGAGTTCGGGGGATGTCCAGAGCATTTGCACAAATGTAGCGCTGGGCTGGTGGCAGTGGGGGCATTCGAATTGCACTGTAGGATAAAAACGCTGAAGCCGTGCAGGGGTGAGATACGCCCGGTGTAGTATGTTAAATTGAATATTTTTGAAGCGCTGGTTGCGCAACACTTTCTTATGATGTTCTAAGGCTGTGAGCCATTATTTGTCATGAAGTGCAAGGCTGAATTCTTCTTCCCATTTCTCTCGGAGCCACGTTAGCGGTGTGGTCGTGAGTGTTAAGATGGATTCGTATAACTATGTGATGAGGTGGCGCCTTGTGCCCATGTTTAATATCGTATGTAGAGTTGTGGTGTCAGGTTCCACGTTTTCCTACAGTCAGAAATGAGCTGCTTGTGTAGGAGGAATTGCCCCGGGCGGAGCCCGCTCCCCTCCGTCAGACTCTCAAAGGAGGATAGTTGGCCCTCCGTTAACAGTGATTTTACTTCTGTGAGTGCATATTCTGTCCAGACCCGAACGTCCCGGGAAGTGTAATGGTTGCACCCCTTGAGGAGCCCTGCCAGTGGCAATAGTGGAGAGTACAGCAGTGTGGCGCGGGAGAGGCGGTTGAGTCTAAGCATGCAGGACCTCGCTACTTTCACCAGGATGGAATGGGCCGGATTCGGTTTAGTGCCCGGGAGAAGAAGTCTGTGTACTGAAGGGCTCGTCAGGGGCCCCGATTGAGTGTCCGTCTCTTCTATTTGACGCCCCGCTGTCAAGCTTGATAGCCATTGTAATTGCGCGGCGAGAAAGAAGGCCTCGAAGAATGTGGCATCTAGACCGCCCTGGTCGCTTGAGAGTTGTGGAGTCGCCAGGGCTACCCTCCGGTGTCCTCTCCCCCAGATCAGAGATACCAGCAAGGAGTTTAACTCCTGGAAACGGGCTTGTGGGGGGGATCACCGGGATGTTCGTGAAGTAATAGAGGAGACGAGGTATCTTTGATAGGGTTACTTTCCCTACGGGGGCTAGGGGCAGTGTGCGCCAGAAGTCAATCTGGACTTTAATGCCTCTTAGGACTCTGTAGTGATAACCCTCGAGGAGATCACTTGGGGTGTGGTATAGCCTTATGCCCAGGTATCTCGAGGCATCACCGTTCCACGTCAGCCTGACTGCCCCTGCCCGTATTTCTCGGTGTGGAGCATCCGGGTGGAGGGGGTAGATAGTCGATTTTTCCCAGTTCACGTTCAGTCCTGCTGCTCTTCCGAACTTGTCCAGCGTGGCCCAGAGCGGAGAGAGGTCCATTGTAAGGTCCCCGATATAGATAAGGAGGTCTTAGAATTGTAAAATAAACATCAGGACAAGGAGGGGGAAATCAATTGTAGTTATAGTGAAGAATAGGAGGAGATGAGGTATTGGTTTTTAAATATTTGGGAGGTGAAGGGAAGGGAACTACTTACAGAGGGTGGAAGGGCACCAGGTATTTATTTACTTTAAAAAAAATGTTCGGGCAAGGGTGGGTGTGTGTAACCTACCTCAGAAGCACGCACATTGCTCAGTCGAAGTGCTCCAGCAATCCCACTACATCACAACGTATATGGAGAGCATTAGAGGCTTTCATTCAGCACGAGAAGGAGTTTTGAAGGATTCCTTCTTGTACTAACAATCTGATTTATATAACTTATCCAAGGCTGATTAATTCCTTTTCACTTATGCTCTACTTGACTCCCACTTTCCGCTGCTCTTTCTCTTTTTTTTTCTTCCTCTCTTTGCTACTTATCTATTCCTTGCCTCTTCATTTGAGCCTAACTTTCTCACTCCTTAGTGTTCTATTTACATTATTTGGATGATCTTGCTAGGTGGATGCATTGTACCTCTTCTGATTTTTTTGTTTTAGTCGCTGCGTTGTTTTTTATGCAGCCTTGAATTATTTGTTAACTGAATTTAGCAAACTTGTCTTGCTCTATTAATTGATCTGGTAACCAATTCACTCTCATGCTTCTTTCTTCCTGCATCCTATTGCACCAGACTATGTTATCTTATATTTATTTGTTTTTATGTATTTTCTTGAAAACCCCAATAAAATCTTTAGAACACACACAGAAAAAAGAAGCTCAGCTTTAAATAGCTGAGGCTTTGATGTTACTTTGCCCTCAGAGACTCATCTGATTTGTATAAATATGTGGACCAGCGAGAGATATCCTCACAGGAAGCAGGCATTCAACTCAGGGTCATCACCATAGAAATGGTAGGAGACATTGGAGAGATTCAGGGGCATATTTACAAGTGGTTATCACCGCCAGAAGATCACTTTTTTCGATGTTTTGGTGGCGATAAACCCTTTGCCTTATTTACAAGGCGGTGTTAATAATGCCCCTATTCACGCAGCACTTATCGTGAAAGGGGCGGGCAATGGGTGTTGCAGTGGGCATTGTGCCGCAACACCCATTGCTTTTTGATGGTGCCCCCTATTTACAAGGCTGGCATAAATATGGGGCAGCGCCAAAAATAGGACCATGGAAAACCTGGTCTTAAACTGGCAGAACAAGGAGGAACAATTAATTTCTCTGCGTTTTTGCTGCTTCTCTGTGTGCTGCACACATAAAAAGAGCAAATCGCCATTAGTGATCGAGCATGTGCTGGAAAGTGTCCCTTCTTTCACATAACGAGCATTAAAAAATGAAGTTTTGCAACGTCTATGTGTTCTGCATTACTGATTGTTTATGTGTACGAAGGGACACTTTCCTGCACATGAACAGTCATTCCCTGCAATGCAAGCACCCTTGCACCATTGCACCCTTGCACTGTGGTGCAAGAGTGCCTGCGTTGGTGCTAGGCAGCTAAATTGAGCGCCAGCGCAGGGGGAAACACAGGGCTGCCCAGTATTATTGTAAATACGGCGCATCCCTGTGTTTTCAGAATGTCGGAGCTTGGCATTACCAATTGAGCTGTAACACTGTGCTCTGCCATTCTCTTGAAAAATGTGTCCCTCAGAGAGTGACAAGGTAAAGGCTAAACTAAGAGTAAGATTTAAGGACAGAGAAATCGAGGAAGAAGTAAGCTGTTATTCTAAAAAAAAATTCTCACATTTAAACATTGAAATGTTGATTAATATTTACCCCTTAAAAGTTGACTAGTAAGTGCTGATGTTTCATCAGTCGTGTTTCAGATTAAATAACTGCTCATTTGTGTTTTGGAAGGTTCACTACTTTACACAAACTGTGCTACAGATAAGTAGATGAATTAAACACAGTCACAGAAGGTAGGAAGGAGAATGTAATCTTTTGCTTGCATAAGGTCAGTTTATTATGGTAAACCCATGATGCCGATTGAGGCTTCCTTTTCGTTGTGTGGACGCGAAGACAAGGCAATTTTACTAAAAGAATTGGAAAGTTTGTTTCAAATTAGCCAAACCTAGATTTTTAAAGAAGTCTGTATTAACAAAGCACAGATAAACTAGGTCTGACTGTCACTGTGTACATTTTTCAACTTGCTTTGAAAAAAATACGATAAACGAATTCATATTTATGATTTTGAACTCGAATCATGCATGCATTGATCTTTTTTGAGGCTGCTCAACCGCTAAAACATTTTTGGCCGCCAGATGGCAATGCTTACTTGTCAATTATCTTATACGCCTTGTACTCCGATGAAAAATAGGAAAGGAAAGCAACGCCGTCGGCAGCAAAGAACTTGCGGGGTTCAGTACAGTTTAAGCGGTGCGTTTTAACTTCGAACATAGGTTGTTTAGGGAGAGATGGGACGAAACAGACAGCATGTAGTGAGTATTCGTTGTGTGCAGTTGCAACCAATGCTGGAATTTGAAAACCTTTTCTCCGGGAAGCCATACATTGGGAGTCAAGGTGTGGCAACAAAAGCAAGGCAGAGCCACGAGGGGCACAGTCTGCCAATAAACTTATGCATTTATTTTTTTAAACTCTGCCCCAAAGAAATTGTTCTGCCCCATTGGTTGCAAAGGCTCCATTTAAAATATCTTATGTGGTTAAAGCACCTGCTGCTGGGAGTTTTGTGTGTCCAGTAAATCTCAGGGAATAATAATAGTAGTAAGATAACTCTAGTGGTTAATGCACTTGCTGGAGAGATCTGTGTTTTGTCCAGTCAATGTTGTTACTCATAAAGTAGAGCAGAGGGTTAATATGTCTCCTTCAAAGCACAAAGTATAACATGCAGATGACAGATATTTATTTCATGTAGATAGGTAAGAGGGTTACTGCTTTTGGTACAGAAATCCTTTTAGTAGTACAGACAACAACAAGCACTGCGTTGCGTTTTAAACACTGACTTTGTGTTTCTCTGGAGCATTCACTCTTAACATTTAAACCATGCCAGTACCGATGAGGTGTGACTCTTACACCTTGAAACCCTCATTGTCTTACGTAACATCCTGTACATTGCTTTACACACTTGTGTGATTTATTATTAATGTACAATGTGTGCATGTAATGTAAAGCGCCCTGACACCCTACATTGGAATGAGTAGTGCTATAAAATGGTAAGTGTTATTTAAATTGTTATTCATGCAAATAGTCGTACAGACTGATACTTATGAGAATCCTACAATGCATGCAAATCTCTAGCCTTCATATCATAATTTCTCTTAAGCACTTGTGAAGTGATAACAAAATGTGTGCCTTTGTTTCCATCCATTGCATTGGTGTCTAGGTGTTAAGTTCCTGATAGCTCCCAGCCAGGATCATGCTCAAACAAAAGGCGGGTTGATGGGCCTTTAAATTCAACCCAGCAGGAAGTGAAAATAAAAAGTCCCCTTTCTGCATGAACATTGCTGCTCCAAATAACAAGCATTTGCAATGCAATAGGTCTCGCATTTACGATAGTTTGAGCTATTGGCTTTGTAAATGACAATGCCTTTTATGTGTTGTTTTTAAAACAGATAAATAAAAGGCATTGTCATTTACAATGCCAATAGCTTAAACTCTTGCAAATGCGAGACCTATTGCATTGCAAATGCGTTTGGCACCCGTGCTATAACATTTTCATAAAAAGCGCTAGGAGAGAGCGTATCCTGCCTGACAAAGCTATTTGAGAAACTAGTGCTCGGAGGCTGTAATCAAAGCCCACCGAGCAACAACACATATAACAGGGGGTGTGGCCATGGAAGGTTACAAAATGAGACAAGGCGGTACTAAGGAGGGACTACTAAACCTATTGACCAATGAACATCCACAGTTTACAGTGACTAATTACACAAGCCAATGAAAAATATGGGCGGAGAGTGGCCGGAGCTTCAAGTCCCTACCTGAATACACCATGCATCGCAGAGGAGCGCATGCGCTGCCCAGGCTCGACCTAAAAAGGATATTAGAACCTGGGAGTAATGGTTTTGAGACAGGAAGAGCAGGAGTTTACATAGCAAGCACTCATCACACTGCAAGACCAAAATATAGCACTCTAAAGCAAACTGGAAGACTTAGAAACCCGCTCACAGCAGAAATATATATAAGGGGACTAACGAGGTTAACAAAGAAGGACATCATAGAGAGTACGTCCAAAAGACCTTTAAGAGACATCCTTAGCCAAATTTGAGCCCACTAAACCAGACAGAACGCACCATGAGGCAACTCCATTAAACAGCCTTAAGTGCACACCAGATATAATCTCAAGGGTTCATCGATACCAAAGGAAATAAAATAAAATGGAGGTGAAAAGATAAGAGGGCAACGCGCACCATAACTAAATTACAATCCATATCTTTTAAGACCTATCCTCACCTACTCTTTTGAAGCGGTGAGATGTTAAGAACATCACAGACTAACCTGTAGTCCCTGATAACCATCCTTAATGAACATCTGCCTTAAATGACCTAGTGGCAACCGGTTGGCAAGTTTTAAAGCAAATGGATAAGGGTAGTACTATCCCTGCGAACTCGGACATTGGCATACATAATAATATTTAGTAAAGGTAAAGTACTCCAGTTTTTGGATTAGTTAAAATAGCATCCAGGCTAACCTGGAATAAACTAAAGCCAATGCTGTTAAGATTTTACTTTCATTTGAGGCCATCACATGAGCAACATTTTACCCGAGTACACTCAGAACACTCTGCAGTTGTGAAACTAAAAAACTAAAACGTAGAGTTCTTCTGATCGAGTGATACATTTCGATGTGAATGACACGTTTAAATTGTCATGCATGCATCCAAGGAACAGAAATAGGAATCACATGCAGAAACAGGCATCACATAGGCAGAAACAGGCATCACATGGGTAGAAACAGGCATCACATGGGTAGAAACAGGCATCACATGTGCAGAAACAGGCATCACATGTGCAGAAACAGGCATCACATGGGTAGGAACAGGCATCACATGGGTAGAAACAGGCATCACATGGGTAGAAACAGGCATCACATGGGTAGAAATAGGCATCACACGGACAGATATAGGCATCACGCAGGCAGATATAGGCATCACGCAGGCAGATATAGGCATCACGAAGGCAGCCACTGGAGCACTTTTGAACATCTCCGGTGGGTTGCTACAGACGGAGGGGCTTTTTCGGGCCTGAGTGGAATGTCATGAACAGGTCCTAAAAGTGTCTATGTTTGGAACGTGACCTATTTTTCCAAACAAGAAAAAATCTCAGAGGAAATACACAGACACATTAGAGGGATGCCTAATATCATACGGCATCATCACGTGCCACACATAGATATATCCCACTAGCATGACAGCAGAAGCAAGAATCAGGCAGCAACGAGCACCACATTGCCATTATACAAACATGTATTGTACATGGGCAGACTGTACCCATCATTTATGACATAAACTGGTCTGGTCAGCTCCCGCTCTGCTTACCCCTCCGATCGCCCATTCTTCTCTCCATTCGCCCTCACCTTGTTTAAGTCTATCCCTGACCCCACTAGCGGCAGCCCATCTTCATCCATGGGCGCAGCTTTGGATACACAGGAGGCTGTGGATCACGTGAAATAGGCTGCTCACCCAGTGCGCCTGTCCAGGCCGCCCCCTGGTAGTCCGGAAGGAACAAATTGAGACGCTTTACTGTGGACTGAGAACTAAGTATCCTTGCTACGGGAGGAAGGAAATCGAAACTGCGAGCTGTACTTCGCTTGCACCCAGTGGTCGAAGTTCATTAACAAAAGTATGGGAACTGCCATGCTGGGTGAGTGAGTGTGGTTACAGGCGCGGCTTAAAAAAACAACGTATTCTGTAACTTTTCGATCTTTCCCCTTCAGACAGAGCAAATCATGCCAAGTGTGCCTGGAATGCCGTGCCCATGTGGCTGCAGCACTGGCAGGTCTCTGATGTCTTGTAGTAAAATCTGCTCCAATGCCCTCTCATCGAGCTCAAAGTCGTGGTAATTTTCATGCGCAAGAACTATCTGCACAGGCCGAGGCGCTTCATAGGACAC
The DNA here is from genome assembly GCF_964204655.1 of Triturus cristatus. Taxonomy (NCBI): domain Eukaryota; kingdom Metazoa; phylum Chordata; class Amphibia; order Caudata; family Salamandridae; genus Triturus; species Triturus cristatus. The sequence goes on along the minus strand of NC_140592.1, from coordinate 808,264,438 downwards.
ACGTTCAAAAACACATTCGGTTTAAAGAAGCCCGCGAGTGGTGCGCTCACAACAAACCCGCGAGATCCCTGCGAGGAGCAGGCGCCATCAGAAAGCAGCGTCCCTCGAGTGGTGCGCACACAAGCCCGCGAGTGGTGGGCGCGCGACAAGGCTGCGAGGAGCGTGCACTCTCGCAAAGCAGCGTCCTGCGAGTGGCTGTAAGAGACGCCGTACGCATGCACATCTCCTGTCCGGGAGTGCACATCTTCTGTCCTGAAACGTCGAAAGAGACGCCGTAAGCGTGCACATCTCCTGTCCCCCTTCTGCAGACAAACTGACAACAATAGATCTTGCCAAGGCAAGCAGCGCATGCACTGCGTCACTGGCGAGACCTCATTTCAGTCTTTATTTCGACTTTAGGACATAAAAGACACATATAAAAACACAGTGCATCATAAAAATACTTCACAAAAAAGGAATAAGTAAAAACTCAAATCATCATCATATACTTCCATTAGAGCTACACAATTGAGTTATACACAGAAAATGTGACACTGAAAACTAGAGACAGCAGGATCTAAGATCACTACTTAAATGGTATTCCAACTCGACCTAAAAAAATAAATATCTGTCTTCCATAAAAACAAGCTAAAACTATAAAAAAAAAAAAAAATCCACTATTGTGCTGAGTTTACTTTAGGGTGGCTGGAGAGCTTTCAGTTTGCCAGCTCTTATTGTCCACATCCATTTTAAAAATGTTGCTGTCACTATCACTATTGTTTCGGAACAGTCAGTTTGAAATATTCTCAATGCATTACTCCCCGTCATGATACCCATTTGAATACAAACTGCTCTTATCCATTTATGACGGGGAACCTTATATTCAGGACAAATGAATAAAACATGAGCTATGGTTTCTGGGTGAGTTATACAGAAAGGACACATTAAGTCGTTATTACTATGTGCCCATTTGCAGGTAACCGTATTCAATGGGAGGGTACCTACCCTAAACTGATGGAATAGTTTCCTATCATGAGGCTTGGTGATCAAATCCCAGTACATCTCATATCCGGGGGTGTGTTTCAGCTCCAAAAAAGCCTTAGTAAATGATGGAGCGGTGTATGACTTGAACTCCTCCTGGGAAATAAAAGACCAGTATGCCTCTTTTAACTGTTGTTTGGTAGGAAATGGTGTCTCCTGAGGATTGTCCCATAAATCACCCATACCTAACGATTTAAGGAGGGTTTTAACCTTTCTAAACCATAGAATGTTACCCCCTGTATCCATGTCACGCGTTTCCAATAATGCTTGCGCATAGTGATACAGTTCTGGGGTTACCCACAGTCTTCTCCAATATGCAATTGGTCTAAATCTGCAAATGTTTTCTAAACTCTGACAGCCCAGATCCATGCGCAGAGGTAGAATTGGTGTGGATTGTGGAAGCCCTGTTATACAGTGGAGAAATTTATTGTGTACTTTTTGTAAACCTGCTATATCAGACGACCCCCACAGTTCCGCTCCATATATCATGGAAGATCTTACTTTTGAATCGTAAATTTTTAATACTGGGGCTACAGGTTTGGTGGCTGACAGCTTAAATTCTCTTAAAAGGGCACCAGATAGTTGTGCATGCTTTGAAATTAAGTGGGCCACATGCGGCTTCCACTTTAGCCTAGAGCCCAAAGTGATGCCCAGATAGCTGAAGCTATCAGTCTGCTCTAACGATACACCATTCATAAAGACTCTACCCCTAATGTTCCTATGCCTATGCATCGTCATGAATTTGGTTTTAGAAACGTTAACAGAGAGGCCGTAATCAAAACAGAATTTTTCAAAACAGTCTATTGCCTTTTGAAGCCCTTCCTGGGTCTTGGATAAGAGAAGGGTATCATCGGCAAACATTAGCAGGGGGACGGGGATACCGTTCTGTTTGGGTGCGTCAGTAGTAAAGCCCCTATAATAATCAGTAACTCTATTTATATATAGTGTGAATAGTGTGGGTGCCAGCACACACCCTTGCCGCCCACCCCTTTCCGCTGGAAATCTATCTGTTACCTGGCTCGAGTTACCCCATCTGACTTGCGCGTAGTTGTTTTCATGTAGTTTTATCAAAACTGCTAGCAGTTCTGATGGGATACCCTGTTCATGAAGCGCTCTCCACAGCCTATCTCTTGGGACTAGGTCAAATGCAGCCTTTAAATCAATAAAGGCTGCATAAAGTGTGCCACCCCCCAGAATCACCCATTTCCAATATATTGCGGAAAATCTAAAAACTTGGTCTACCGTGCCAGTCAGAGGTCGAAAACCAGCCTGTAGGGTAGATATAACTCCCGAGCCCTCAATCCAATTCTGGACCCTGAGAAGTACCATTCTAGCCACAACCTTCTGAATACAGGCTATTAGGCTAATTGGCCTGTAGTTTCCCGGATCGGTACGGTCACCCTTTTTAAAAATTGGTATGATTTCTGCTCCCCGCCATAAGTCCGGCACCATTGTGCCGTCTACAATAGTGTTCGCCAATAGTTCAATGTAAGGGACCCAGACTGATTTACTGTGCAGAAACAAATCTACAGGAATTTTATCTAGGCCCGGGGCCCTTCCCTTAGGTATTAAGTTAAGGGCACATTCAACATCTTTCTTGGTGAAGACTAAAGTATTAGCTGATAGGGGACGGCTAACGGGGTCCTGGGCTGGTGTTGGGACATTATTTGTATTAGCAAACTGGGACTTAAAGTGCTTAACCCAGAGTTCTGGCGGGACATAATTAACCGGGGTTGGTTTATTATTCCCCGTGCCCCACCTAACAAGATGCCAGAAGTCCGTCATATCTCTGGACTTACTGGCTACCAATAGCTCCTCCCAGTATTTATTATCCCACACTTTTTTTGCAACATTTTGTGTCCATTTATAATGGTTCCTTGCCACCCGAATAGCCTCCCTGTCAGTGGATCGCACTGCATCAGCTAAAGATTTGTATGCAGACCTGCAGTTTTTATCATACCATGACTCTGGTTTTCTTTTCCCTTTACCAGAGTTCCCCTTCCTCGGAATACTAAAATATTTGCTTAGTTTTAAAAAGAGGGTCGAATGAATGTGGAGTACCCTGCTACAGTAATCCTTATAATCCAGCTGCCCCTGTATTTCAATGATTGCTTCACTAACCATGTCATTCATTTCGCTAATGATTGCGGGTTTACCCAGACACTCTGCCCATCTTACCCGCCGAGTATCATTACCAATGACGATATCATCTATAATATCATCTGATATTAACCCCTGCCCGTTAAAAGGCTGTAGCTGTAGCTCAAGACTAAGAGGGTTGTGATCGCTTTCAATACGATGAATTACGGTCATATCACGGATAAATGACCAAAATTCAAGATTTACCAGAATGTAATCAATTCTGCTGGTGCTTAGTCCATTGTTAAAAGTTGGATTGCCCCGCTCATCCCCTCGTGTCCTACCATTCACAGCTCTCAACCCATGTTCTAGACTAAAAGTCTTAAGTTGCAAGGCTGCCTGTGTCCACCGTTTAATAGGAGGTAGACTGAGGGGGGGAATTTGCCAACAGATATCCTCTGCCTCTGTGAGCTCTAGATCCATATGGTCCAGAGGCTCTTAGGAGCAGTTGAAATCTCCACAGATTAATATATTAGCACCTCCCCTCAACATGCTAACATGGTGTCCCAGTGCTGCCACAACTTCTGACGATTTCCCTCCCGGCTTTCCCCTAGCGTACACGTTAAGAATAATAAGTTCTCCGAATGAGGGAGATTTTAACTTTACCCCCAGAATATCACTTGAGTCAATTGCTAATTGTGTGGTTGTAAATCCGTCATCCTGTTTTACCCAAGTGGTCAATTCCCCCCTGGGTCTTCCTTTGTTTATTTTAGTTGCAGCAATTGCAAAGTGGAGATACCCTGGTCTGTATTGGGGTTCCAATGCCCATGTTTCTTGCATACAAATAATCATATAATTATCAATAAAGGTAGCCCAATCCCTGGAGGCCATCTTGTTCTTAAGACCTGCTACGTTCCATGAGACCAGAAGCTGGCTCTCCACATAGCTACTGGGAGAGTTATGAACAATTGTGATGTCTCCATTGCTACTGTTAACCAGCACTCCCTCTGTCACTGGTCTGGTGGCCTCCACAGGACAGCCAGGTTCATTAGCCTTCCCTGAACATTTAGTGGGTATAGGATGACCTATAGCTCCTGGGGCGGCCTCATATTTAATTTGACCATGGGTTATTACATCGCTTACACGGCTACCTTGATTATCTGCTTGTGTGCAGTAATCAATATTATACGATGCCATCATGGTGGCCTTTGTCGAATTCAGACCTCCGCCAGGTGTGCTTGAAACATTGGGTACATTCCCTTCCAGGGCCTCAAACAAATCACCTGCAATTGTAGCTTGTGCAACTAGTGTCTCCTCCCCTCCTAACTGTAAACTTCAATCACAAGCATCCAGACCACTGAAGATGCCAAACCTGTTTGACACCTCCAGTGGAGTGAATGATACTGGGTAGTCCATATTCCTGTGGGCAGTAATACTTGGCCCACTGGGTATTGTGTTCCACCCAGGTGTTTCTACAATTTGGGCTGTATGATGGACAAAGGCTTGATTCCCAGTATTCATCATAATGGGAAAATGTGTAGTAGGAAAGGAGTGACCATAAGCAGGTTGGGAAGGAAATACTATAGATCTTGGGTAAAAATAAGTTAGAGGACGTGGGATGATACTACTATTATGATTAGCTTGAGGCCAATTCAGGATGTGGCGTACTGCATTACGATCTCTGAAATTGACCACAACCACATCCCCCCCAATGTCTTTAGATCTTCCACCCAGCCACTGAAGGCGACGTACAAGGACTATTTCGCCATCTATGTTGCTAGCAATTGGTCTGTGTAGTGTCAGCCAGTGAGTTATTTTATTCTTCAATTGGGAAAAACCTTCCCTCTTGTTCACTGGGAGCTCTGGTACCCCTGTAAGAATCACTACATATGGCACGGCCTCTGGCGGAAGATCCGGTAGTGGTGTCCTTAGCTGTTCCCCCCGGGTCTGCCTGAGGCCACCCTCCTCATGTCTCGTTAACCCAATCGGGCGGTGGCCCCGGTCTCTGTTAAAATTATTAACAGAGGTTGATGACTTGGATTTAACTGTTACGGAACTTACAGGAGCAATTGACTGGTCAGTTATGAAATGGTTATGGACAGGTGTAGGAGCAGGAGCAATCCCACTCAAGGAATACCTACTAGTGGACGGGGCATCTGTTATAGGACCATTTGAATTTATATTTAAAACCGTCACGGTTTCGGTAGGTGATGGTCGAGAATTATTTACACTTTCAGCCACTGCGGAAGGAGCTGAGACCAATTTGGGCTCTAAATTTACTTTACATCTGGTAGGGCTTCTCTTCCTTCCCAAATCTCCTTCTATTTTCCCCAGTCTGTTCTCCATATTTTTCAGTCTATCCACTATTGCTAGAGTGTAAGTTCGCATAATCAACTTGATACTATCCAGGAAATTGCTGGTGTATACTGTATTAGACCCATTGTCCTCCAGGCTATGTTTCGTGCTGTGTTCCTCCTCCGTATGTACAGAGGTTAACAATGATATAATAGCATTTTCCTTTCCAATCGAGTCCGTGTGTGCTGCAGCAGAAATAACATTAGTTCTGGAGGGGATGGCCTTCTTCCCAAAATCATTGCAACTCAGCTTCTGCTTAGTTGGTTCCGTCCTTTTACGTCTCCTTTTGGTAGGTGGTGGACCATGAATTGTAGTTAGTACAGGTTTCTTAGACCTTACACATGCAGTTTTAGGAAGTATATGTGTCGCAGCAATCAAGATTTCAGAAGTACTGGGAGTACAAGGAGAGTTATGTGATGTAGTTAGAATGTCTATTCCAGTTAAACAAGTGCTAGGCACTTCACAATCTCTCAACAAAAGCGGTATGTCATCTGTAAATAGGGTATCATTAGTTAGGTCGGGGGCTGGCTCTGTATCACAAGTGGCTACGGAGTTAGGCTCGGACAATGGTCTATTCTTAATTAATTCGATAGAGCGACGGCGCTCTGCTCGGCGCTCTACGAGTGACTTTTCCAAGAAGCCTCCGGATGATGTTCTACTAAAATACTTGTCCAAAGTGCCATTCATAACAGTACCCACTCGATCAGCCACCGTTAGTGATGGACTCAACACAGGCGAAGACATGCTAAGACCTGACCAATAGATGACAAACGATAAGATGTAGTTTCAACTTACTGGAGACAAAGTTCTTTGACTTCGCAGTTGGCCAAAGGGACGGGTCCAGTCCGGTCTCGTAGGTCCTCGGAGGGCCACAGAGGGCTCGTCCTTTGCCCGGGCTTAGCCCGGCACCCGCCCGCACGCGTCCTGCGACGCGGAGGATGCAGCGATGTTTTAAGCGCCTCCGGGCGCGTGAGTGACGACACGGAGCGCTGGGGCACCTGGGAGCTGTAGTTCCCCCGCTTCAAGGCCGCGAGGTGGTGTGTCGGCAACAGCAGGGTAGCACACAGCGGAGCAGCCCGGTTAAGCAGCAGCGTAGCTGGAGGTAAGGAGGGAGGGGCACCAACAACTTCCCCCGTCCTAATACTGGATCTCTCGACGTTAGCTCTCGCAAAATTCAAAGTTCCCGCTCCACCGAGGGTGCAGCGATGTTTTAAGCGCCTCCGGGCGCGTGAGTGACGACACGGAGCGCTGGGGCACCTGGGAGCTGTAGTTCCCCCGCTCATCTGATTTGTATAAATATGTGGACCAGCGAGAGATATCCTCACAGGAAGCAGGCATTCAACTCAGGGCCATCACCATAGAAATGGTAGGAGACATTGGAGAGATTCAGGGGCATATTTACAAGTGGTTATCACCGCCAGAAGATCACTTTTTTCAATGTTTTGGTGGCGATAAAACCTTTGCCTTATTTACAAGGCGGTGTTAATAATGCCCCTATTCACGCAGCGCTTATCGTGAAAGGGGCGGGCAATGGGTGTTGCAGTGGGCATTGTGCCGCAACACCCATTGCTTTTTGATGGTGCCCCCTATTTACAAGGCTGGCATAAATATGGGGCAGCGCCAAAAATAGGACCATGGAAAACCTGGTCTTAAACTGGCAGAACAAGGAGGAACAATTAATTTCTCTGCGTTTTTGCTGCTTCTCTGTGTGCTGCACACATAGAAAGAGCAAATCGCCATTAGTGATCGAGCATGTGCTGGAAAGTGTCCCTTCTTTCACATAAACGAGCATTAAAAAATGAAGTTTTGCAATGTCTATGTGTTCTGTATTACTGATTGTTTATGTGTACGAAGGGACACCTTCCTGCACATGAACAGTCATTCCCTGCAATGCAAGCACCCTTGCACCATTGCACCCTTGCACTGTGGTGCAAGAGTGCCTGCGTTGGTGCTAGGCAGCTAAATTTAGCGCCGGCGCAGGGGGAAACACAGGGCCGCCCAGTATTATTGTAAATACGGCGCATCCCTGTGTTTTCAGAATGTCGGAGCTTGGCATTACCAATTGAGCTGAAACACCGTGCTCTGCCATTCTCTTGGAAAATTTGTCCCTCAGAGAGTGACAAGGCAAAGGCTAAACTAAGAGGAAGATTTAAGGATAGAGAAGTCGAGGAAGAAGTAAGCTGTTATTCTATTTTTTTTTCCTCACGTATAAACATTGAAATGTTGATTAATATTTACCCATTAAAAGTTGACTAGTAAGTGCTGATGTTTCATCAGTCGTGTTTCAGATAAAATAACTGCTCATTCGTGTTTTGCAAGGCTCACTACTTTACACAAACTGTGCTGCAGATAAGTAGATGAATTAAACACAGTCACAGAAGGTAGGAAGGAGAATGTGATCTTTTGCTTGCATAAGGTCAGTTTATTATGGTAAACCCATGATGTCGATTGAGGCTGCCTTTTCGTTGTGTGGACGCGAAGACAAGGCAATTTTACTAAAAGAATTGGAAAGTTTCTTTCAAATTAGCCAAACCTAGAGTTTTAAAGAAGTCTGTATTAACAAAGCACAGATAAACTAGGTGTGACTGTCACTGTGTACATTTTTCAACTTGCTTTGAAAATAATGCGATAAACGAATTCATATTTATGATTTTGAACTCGAATCATGCATGCATTGATCTTTTTTGAGGCTGCTCAACCGCTAAAACATTTTTGGCCGCCAGATGGCAATGCTTACTTGTCAATTATTTTATACGCCTTGTACTCCGATGAAAAATAGGAAAGGAAAGCAACGCCGTCGGCAGCAAAGAACTTGCGGGGTTCAGTTCAGTTTAAGCGGTGCGTTTTAACTTCGAACATAGGTTGTTTAGGGAGAGATGGGACGAAACAGACAGCATGTAGTGAGTATTCGTTGTGTGCAGTTGCAACCAATGCTGGAATTTGAAAACCTTTTCTCCGGGAAGCCATACATTGGGAGTCAAGGTGTGGCAACAAAAGCAAGGCAGAGCCACGAGGGGCACAGTCTGCCAATAAACTTATGCATTTATTTTTTTTAACTCTGCCCCAAATAAATTGTTCTGCCCCATTGGTTGCAAAGGCTCCATTTAAAATATCTTATGTGGTTAAAGCACCAGCTGCTGGGAGTTTTGTGTGTCCAGTAAATCTCAGGGAATAATAATAGTAGTAAGATAACTCTAGTGGTTAATGCACTTGCTGGAGAGATCTGTGTTTTGTCCAGTCAATGTTTTTACTCATAAAGGAGAGCAGAGGGTTAATATGTCTCCTTCAAAGCACATGGTATAACATGCAGATGACAGATATTTATTTCATGTAGATAGGTAAGAGGGTTACTGCTTTTGGTACAGAAATCCTTTTAGTAGTACAGACAACAACAAGCACTGCGTTGCGTTTTAAACACTGACTTTGTGTTTCTCTGGAGCATTCACTCTTAACATTTAAACCATGCCAGTACCGATGAGGTGTGACTCTTACACCTTGAAACCCTCATTGTCTTACGTAACATCCTGTACATTGCTTTACACACTTGTGTGATTTATTATTAATGTACAAAGTGTGCATGTAATGTAAAGCGCCCTGACACCCTACATTGGAATGAGTAGTGCTATAAAATGGTAAGTGTTATTTAAATTGTTATTCATGCAAATAGTCGTACAGACTGATACTTCTGAGATTCCTACAATGCATGCAAATCTCTAGCCTTCATATCATAATTTCTCTTAAACACTTGTGAAGTGATAACAAAATGTGTGCCTTTGTTTCCATCCATTGCATTGGTGTTTAGGTGTTAAGTTCCTGATAGCTCCCAGCCAGGATCATGCTCAAACAAAAGGCGGCTTGATGGGCCTTTAAATTCAACCCAGCAGGAAGTGAAAATAAAAAGTCCCCTTTCTGCATGAACATTGCTGCTCCAAATAACAAGCATTTGCAATGCAATAGGTCTCGCATTTACGATAGTTTGAGCTATTGGCTTTGTAAATGACAATGCCTTTTATGTGTTGTTTTTAAAACAGATAAATAAAAGGCATTGTCATTTACAATGCCAATAGCTTAAACTCTTGCAAATGCGAGACCTATTGCATTGCAAATGCGTTTGGCACCCGTGCTATAAAATTTTCATAAAAAGCGCTAGGAGAGAGCGTATCCTGCCTGACAAAGCTATTTGAGAAACTAGTGCTCGGAGGCTGTAATCAAAGCCCACCGAGCAACAACACATATAACAGGGGGTGTGGCCATGGAAGGTTACAAAATGAGACAAGGCGGTACTAAGGAGGGACTACTAAACCTATTGACCAATGAACATCCACAGTTTACAGTGACTAATTACACAAGCCAATGAAAAATATGGGCGGAGAGTGGCCGGAGCTTCAAGTCCCTACCTGAATACACCATGCATCGCAGAGGAGCGCATGCGCTGCCCAGGCTCGACCTAAAAAGGATATTAGAACCTGGGAGTAATGGTTTTGAGACAGGAAGAGCAGGAGTTTACATAGCAAGCACTCATCACACTGCAAGACCAAAATATAGCACTCTAAAGCAAACTGGAAGACTTAGAAACCCGCTCACAGCAGAAATATATATAAGGGGACTAACAAGGTTAACAAAGAAGGACATCATAGAGAGTACGTCCAAAAGACCTTTAAGAGACATCCTTAGCCAAATTTGAGCCCACTAAACCAGACAGAACGCACCATGAGGCAACTCCATTAAACAGCCTTAAGTGCACACCAGATATAATCTCAAGGGTTCATCGATACCAAAGGAAATAAAATAAAATGGAGGTGAAAAGATAAGAGGGCAACGCGCACCATAACTAAATTACAATCCATATCTTTTAAGACCTATCCTCACCTACTCTTTTGAAGCGGTGAGATGTTAAGAACATCACAGACTAACCTGTAGTCCCTGCTAACCATCCTTAATGAACATCTGCCTTAAATGACCTAGTGGCAACCGGTTGGCAAGTTTTAAAGCAAATGGATAAGGGTAGTACTATCCCTGCGAACTCGGACATTGGCATCCAGGCTAACCTGGAATAAACTAAAGCCGATGCTGGTAAGATTTTACTTTCATTTGAGGCCATCACATGAGCAACGTTTTACCTGAGTACACTCAGAACACTCTGCAGTTGTGAAAATAAAAAACTAAAACGTAGAGTTCTTCTGATCGAGTGATACATTTCGACGTGAATGACACGTTTAAATTGTCATGCATGCATCCAAGGAACAGAAATAGGAATCACATGCAGAAACAGGCATCACATGGGCAGAAACAGGCATCACATGGGTAGAAACAGGCATCACATGGGTAGAAACAGGCCTCACATGGGTAGAAACAGGCATCACATGTGCAGAAACAGGCATCACATGGGTAGGAACAGGCATCACATGGGTAGAAACAGGCATCTCATGGGTAGAAACAGGCATCACATGGGTAGAAATAGGCATCACACGGACAGATATAGGCATCACGCAGGCAGATATAGGCATCACGCAGGCAGATATAGGCATCACGCAGGCAGATATAGGCATCACGAAGGCAGCCACTGGAGCACTTTTGAACATCTCCGGTGGGTTGCTACAGACGGAGGGGGCTTTTTCGGGCCTGAGTGGAATGTCATGAACAGGTCCTAAAAGTGTCTATGTTTGGAACGTGACCCATTTTTCCAAACAAGAAAAAATCTCAGAGGAAATACACAGACACATTAGAGGGATGCCTAATATCATACGCCATCATCACGTGCCACACATAGATATATCCCACTAGCATGACAGCAGAAGCAAGAACCAGGCAGCAACGAGCACCACATTGCCATTATACAAACATGTATTGTACATGGGCAGACTGTACCCATCATTTATGACATAAACTGGTCTGGTCAGCTCCCGCTCTGCTTACCCCTCCGATCGCCCATTCTTCTCCCCATTCGCCCTCACCTTGTTTAAGTCTATCCCTGACCCCACTAGCGGCAGCCCATCTTCATCCATGGGCGCAGCTTTGGATACACAGGAGGCTGTGGATCACGTGAAATAGGCTGCTCACCCAGTGCGCCTGTCCAGGCCGCCCCTGGTAGTCTGGAAGGAACAAATTGAGACGCTTTACTGTGGACTGAGAACTAAGCATCCTTGCTACGGGAGGAAGGAAATCGAAACTGCGAGCTGTACTTCGCTTGCACCCAGTGGTCGAAGTGAATTAACAAAAGTATGGGAACTGCTATGCTGGGCGAGTGAGTGTGGTTACAGGCGCGGCTTAAAAAAACAACGTATTCTGTAACTTTTCGATCTTTCCCCTTCAGACAGAGCAAATCGTGCCAAGTGTGCCTGGCATGCCGTGCCCATGTGGCTGCAGCACTGGCAGGGCTCTGATGTCTTGTAGTAAAATCTGCTCCAATGCCCTCTCATCGAGCTCAAAGTCGTGGTAATTTTCATGCGCAAGATCTATCTGCACAGGCTGAGGCGCTTCATAGGTCACACGTTCAAAAACACATTCGGTTTAAAGAAGCCCGCGAGTGGTGCGCTCACAACAAACCCGCGAGATCCCTGCGAGGAGCAGGCGCCATCAGAAAGCAGCGTCCCTCGAGTGGTGCGCACACAAGCCCGCGAGTGGTGCGCGCGCGACAAGGCTGCGAGGAGCATGCACTCTCGCAAAGCAGCGTCCTGCGAGTGGCTGTAAGAGACGCCGTACGCATGCACATCTCCTGTCCCCCTTCCGCAGACAAACCGCCAACAATAGATCTCGCCAAGGCAAGCAGCGCATGCACTGCGTCACTGGCGAGACCTAAAAAGCAGACAATGTGCGGGCACTGCTGTATAGTGCCTTGGTGTTGGCAAATTACTCCTGGACAAATTCAGCATATTTCAATGGGGCCATACATTTCCCCGATCTAGCTCAAAAATAGCTGAACTGGTTGTGAGTGGGAAGGCGTCTTCGATCTTTTAAAAAATATATGCTGATAATGATATTTGTCTAAATGTGAATGCTTTTTTATTGAGACAAATGAACAAAGATGATATTTATTATAGCATTGTGACACCTACATAAGTTACTGTATTTTTGTTTTTTCAAGCCTGAAATAAAATATTGTACTGATTAATTTGTTTTTGCATAACGTGTTTGACACATGTTTTTACTGTTTCATTGTCCTGTAAAAGACCAGTGTTATTGTATTTCTGCATCGCACATTACATTGACTTCTTACAGATAAAAGGCTGAATCAGCTCACCATTATCAGGACATAATTCCCCCCAGCCTATGCACAGATGGCTTCAGCACCTTGGCTCTCCAGAGGTCAAACAAAGTTGGTGGATTCGGGGTGGTACTCTGATGCTGCTGAATGTGGTTTTTTTTCCAGTGAGCCATTGCTCTGCATATGCACAGTGCAGGAGACTCCTCCCTTTGGTGTTGCCGTAGCTCACAGAGAGTCACTACCAGCAGAGGCGCTAGCTCTCCACTTACTAATTGAGAGCAGAGTCATGTCAGTGAGGTAGGGTGGGTGAAGGTTGGTGCCAGGGCTTCAAGTCTTAGAATTGTAAAATAAACATCTGGACAAAGAGGGGGAAATCAACTGTAGTAGTGGTAAAGAATAAAAGGAGATCAGTTATTGTTTTTTTAAATATTTTGGAGGTGAATGGAGCTACATACAGAGGGTGGGGAGCGTGGCATGGCACCAGGTTGTTATTTTTTATTTTATATTTGGGAAAGGGTGCTGGATATTTTAGATATTTCAAAGTGGGAGCAGCAGAGAGTGATTATGGGGGGTCATATACAAAGCAATAAATGGGAAATTATCAATAACAGGGTTGATTGATACTTCATGGTTCTAAGTAAAATTATAATGAGCTTGGGCATGGCACTTGCTGTTTTTATTTGATGCACTGGAACCCCTTTGAGAAAAACAATCCGTTCATCAGTAGTTACCCTCTATAACTCTACATATTTCAAGGAGGCCCCAAAGTACAGCCTCACTTCATAGCTCTTATGAGGGCTTCGTTCTCTTCTCCCTGCATCTATAACTAGATGACGAGTGCGCACACATACACGCGTGCACACATGCTTGCACACAAGTGCATAAGAAGCAACAACACACACACCTGTCTAGAATGGATAGAGGGGTACTTCGTAGCACACCCTAATGTCTGTTTTGTAGCAATGTCTGTTTTGTAACTCATGTTCTGCATGCAACAAAGATCTGTCTATCCATCCTGTACTTGTCAGAAATGGAGATATAATTACTGATGGCTGGGCCTCTTTGGATGTAGTCCATGCAGAGTCTGATTCACTTCTAAGGGACTTTATTATGTACCACGAATCCTCACACACTGCTTTCAACCCACTCAACCTCCTCTGGTGCAATTAGAACATTGAACGTAGGTTAAGGCATTTCATATCACAGCTGTGCAAGAGGACAAAAGGTGCAGACAAAGTGATGAATCCAGTGTTGATGTCACACAGAAGGAAAGGTATTTATCAATCCTTTGAAGATTGAAGCCCTTAGCATTACTTTTGTGTATGGTCAACCTTTTATCCAAATTTTTTATACCATTAGAGGCCGGGCGAAAATGTTGGATTGGACATTTGGTGACAGCCGACACAAGCAGTGCTGGAATATTGCCTTGTAGCTGCGGTAGTAGCTATCCACTGGACGATAAAGTCAACCTTATCCAGACAAAATTGATATTCATATCAGAATGAATCCATGCTATCAATTACAACCTACCTCAAAACCTTTGCAAAACCATCCGGAAAATCTCATAGGATTAACCAGGAAAATGTAAAATGTTACATGCACAGCACCAATCACATAATTAATGACAAAATAACACATACTTGCACATTATTTTTATTGGCAGTTAAATACTATATTTGCTGCACAGAAGAATCTGTACATTTTATTATTGTAAAAACACATGCAAACAAATAACTACTTCTGCACATTCATAATGCCAACGGTTTAGCTCATAGTTGTACAATGTTACAACACATATATTTCTTCTCGAGGAACTCTCTCATCATTCTTGGTTTATCGGACTTTCCCTCTGTAGCGCTCATGTTTTCATAGATTTCAGCCTACTGTTAATCCAGAACAATCTCTTTCTTCATCAATCCTCTCATCATCTGCTTCTTCGTGTTCCTGCAATTACATCTAAAACACATATCAAGGTATAACTAGGAAAATGTAAACATTAGAACAACACTTATTGTCACTATGACTTTTATTAATAATGTAACAATAATCCTTATTAGTATATCTTTGCCTATCCCACTAATCAATTAAACTTTCTTTGTCCTGATCCCAGGTTCTCCTAATGAGTGAATTTATTTCACAATATGAATAAGGTTATCAATATATTTGTTAATAGTATCACCATTATCTGGAATACATGTGCAACACTGAGTTTTTACAACATGAAATACACCTTCTTCTTTAGGGGAAATCAGTTTCTGTGGTGTTATCTGCTAAACGCTTTACTAAGGTGGACAATTCTATAATCTTTGCATCATTCAAAACAATCCCTATAGGACGAATAAAACACCAAACACCTCTTATGCTTTCTGACCTACTATTTCTCTTTTCATTCTCCCATGATGCACATCACTCAAACTATAAGCAAGAAAGATTTTGGGAAAAACAAAAGCTATAAAACACGACCCCGCCCAACTTTGTGGAAGAGTAAAATAAGCTGTTCTGTTTCAAATGTGATAAGTATCTCTAAACATAATATCAACACTACCTAGCATTTAGAACCCAGACACCCTATACGGGGTATGTCCAAAGTCTGTGTCTGGTGCGTATTGGCTCTTGGAAAAGATTCTTAGTTACATTTCTTGGGCCACGCCCCTGTAAGAGACCCACCTGTTTTTTTTATTTCACTTGAAAACATATCTTCAACGAAGAGCAGGCCAGTTCACCAGGCTTACAAAAGGCATGCACTTTGATGCAGAGCATTAGGCTGAGGTGCACTAAGTTGAACAAGTGCAACTTAAAGGTTGTTAGGCCATTTGGACAGAGAGATGGGTAGTCATAGCTGGTAATTTTAGCTGGGAGGGGTGGGCAGTCCACACACTCATTCACAACACTCACTCCTGAATATTTATACATACACACACGCACGCACGCACCCACGCACCAAACATGAAAAAAATTACATTTACATGCTGCAGTTCTCAGGGAAGGAAGCCTTGGAGGTCCTAGGAGGGTTGTAACTACCACCTTCTCTCATTGGCTGACCTTAGGTCGGCCAATCAAAGGAGGCAGCAGTCCTATCTTGTCACAGAGTAGGATGAGGTCAGTGAGAGTTGCTGACCCCACCCCACTTGTGACGAGATATCTGTGATACACACTCAGGGCTTGGCAATTCAGGGCTTACAACTGAAGTGCCCAGGTCTGTGGCTGTCAATGATGCTTCCCAACATCATGAGGGGAAGGGCCTTCAGGTGCATTGCATGCTGAATAGGTCACACCCACAGGAACTGTGAAATCGTCAGCCCGGCAAAGTTCAGCTCAAGCAGCCAGGAGCCTACATATGTAGTGCATGTCTGGCTTCTGGCTGCCTGACCTAAACAAGAAAACAGTTCACAAAAGTTGAACAAAGGCCTGTCAAAAAGCGTCAGAGAGGTAGCTCGTCCCGGATCGGCACTGAACTGCCACGGAAAGAAAATAATTAATGTCCGCGCACCTGGCTGGCACCTATATAATTGACTGCGATGTCATACCCGACACTACAGATGCCAACGACATCACGCAGAGCCGAATAGAGCCACCTGACGGCGCACGCAAGGGGTATTGCTCGAGCAAAAGTTTCTGGATCTTGCCTGGCGCCTGGGAAGTTCAAAGGTAAGGAAGCTGCAGCTAGAAGTCTCTATCAGATACCATCATTTAAAGCTGAACGGCAGTATAACGGTCTTTGCTCCATTCTGGGGCCTTCTGTTTTGGCCTGACTCATTCACCCTGAAAACTATCCTGGCTCTCTGTTTGCAAAAACTAGGAGTAAAACTGGATTTGGCTTTTCATGAACAGGTTACATCTGTGGTCAGCGTTTGCCTCTTCCAACTTCGAACATTGAAAAGAATTCTTCATCTGGACTCATTTTCACAGAAGGTGTTTCTCTTAAAATATTTCATATTGGCCTGGCTGGATTACTGTAACACCACTTATCTTGAGTTGACCAACTGTCTGATTCATGAGCCTCAATCTTTTCATAACTATGCAGTGTGGTTGGTATAAGGCCTAAGAGCCACAGACCATATTTCATGTGCCATGGCTGCTCTCCACTGGTTACCAGTCAAGGAGTGCCAATAAAGTAAAGGGTCCCAGCTCATACTTCTGCATCGCCCTTGCTCTGCATTTGTGCTTGTTCTGCCCTTACTCTGCATTCTTGTTTCCCTTGCTTTGCATTGTTTCTCTTCTTGTCTCATCCGTTCCTACTTTGCTCCTGTCTCGTTTTTTTCAATGCTTTTCTCCTGTTGCCCTCATTTTTATCACCACTTTACTCCTGTTTCCCTCATTTTATTTATTTATTTATTTATTTGCAGGTTTTTATAGCGCTGGAATCGACTCCAACTGGAGTATCTCTGCGCTTCTGGCGTAAGAGTCCTATATCAAGAGTGGAACATGCGGAAGGCATTAGATCGCATTTGTGAACAGCAGGGTTTTTAGTTGTTTCCTAAACACCAAGTGTTCAGAACAGGAACGAATAGCTACAGGAAGACAGTTCCACAATTTAGGTCCCAACACTGAGAGTGCCTTACTTCCGTGCCTGGCTTTCTTGGCACGCGGCACTACCAGTAAGTGCCCATTGCTGGATCTGAGCGTTCTAGATGGAATGTATGGGATAAATTTCTTTTCCAAATAAAGTGGACCTTGTCTATTTAAGCTCTTGTGTATTAAACAGCAAGTTTTAAATTTTATCCTTTGACGGATAGGAAGCCAATTGAGTTCTTCTAACAGAGGCTTTGATGCTGTTCTTGGGGGGGCATTGAGAACAAGGCGAGCCGCGGTGTTTTGTATTACCTGAAGTCTATTCAGTACTCCCTCATTTGCAGAGAGTAGGAGACCATCACAATAGTCAATCCGACTCATGACAAGGGCCTGCACCAGCGTTTTCCTGAATTGCTCAGGCAGCAATGGAAAAACTTTACGCAGCAAGCTAATAGTGTGGAAGCATACGCCAGTGACATAGTTCGTATGTTGTTTCAATGACAAATCCTGGTCAAGGCGAACCCCCAGGTTTTTAACAATCTGTTTGGGCTCAGGTGCTACGCCTAGACCAGGAGGCCACCAGTCAGGGGTCCAAAGTATTTTTGCTTCACCAAACAGCATGACCTCCGTTTTATTTACGTTACACTGTAGGTAGTTGGAGGACATCCAACATGCCACAGCTTCCATGCCTGCAGAGAAAGAGCTCCTCAATTCCGGGGTAAGAGTCTTAAAAGGGAAGAGGAGCTGCGTATCGTCCGCGTAAGACACGGGGATGAAGCCAAATTTGCGCATCACTCTCGCTAGGGGTGCCACATAGATGTTGAAAAGTGTTGGGCTTAAACAAGAGCCCTGTGGTACCCCTTTCGAGACTTTCATCTCTGCTGAGCGATACGTACCCATGGTGACAGTCTGGGTACGATCAGAGAGGAAGCTTCCCAACCATGCCAGAGCTTTGTTCTTCACCCCCACGTTCGACAACCGGTCAGTAAGAATGTTATGTGACACGGTGTCGAACGCTGCTGATAAGTCCAGTAAGACCAAGATCACCGAGTAACCCTTATCCTGGAACATATGCAGGTCGTCCATAACAGAAAGTAACGTAGACTCTGTACTGTGTTTCGGCCTAAAACCAGATTGAGAGTGGTCAAGGCCGCCCACAGTTTCAATAAAGTTGGAAAGGAGTCTATTAACATACTTTTCTGTAAGTTTCCCAAGAAAAGGTAACAGTGAAATTGGTCTCAGGTTGGATAGTTCAGTCCAGGCAATGGTGGTGTTTTTCCTGATGGGCCTAACAAGTGCACGTTTCCATTCTTTAGGGACAGATCCTGTACTCAGAGACAGATTGATAAGTTTGATGATAGTGGGACATAATGTGTCAAATAGAGAGGGCATTAATCTGGCTGGAATGGTATCGTCTGGACTACCACTTTTAATCTGTTTAACCAATACAGATAGCTCCTCATCAGTAATGGGGGGAAAGGAGTCCAGAGTATGTATGCCATGATCAAACTCAGTATTTTGAAAGGCAGAAGCTGCATCTGTAACCATAACAGCATTAGATGCCACAATTTTCTCATAAATAACATCAATTTTATTAGAGAAAAAAGGGGATATGTTATTACAGAGCTGCTGAGATACAAGTTCGGTGCTTTCACACGCTACTGGTTTAACAAAAGAGTTAAGTACTTGGTAAAGAACCCTGGAAGAATTCCCTGCTGCCGTGATTTGAGACGTTATATGTGTTTTCCTCGCACTCCGGATTGCTT
Source organism: Triturus cristatus (assembly GCF_964204655.1). NCBI lineage: Eukaryota > Metazoa > Chordata > Amphibia > Caudata > Salamandridae > Triturus > Triturus cristatus. The sequence continues at coordinate 808,245,502 of NC_140592.1, read as the reverse complement.
TATGATAGCTAGATAACGAAACCCAATAGAGCTTTCTATCGCTCTCCAAATGGGAGGACCTCCATCTTTTCTCCAGTTTTCTAGCTGCTTGTTTTAATATTTTCAGGTCATTGGAGAACCAAACTTCCTGTTTATTAGTAGGCCGGGATTTGAAGCTTTTTATGGGAGCTATATTGTCTATGGCTGCTCCAGACGCCGCTTCCAATTTCCTCAGAACACTTTCCACATTGTCCAAACGAGTAATGGAGGGCTCAATAAAGTTGTTGGAAAAAACTTCTTTATTAACTTTGTGCCACTGCCGACGGAGACAGGGAAGAGCAGTTGGTCTGTGCAAAGTGTTAGTAGGGTGGGAGGAATAAAATTCGATAATATAGTGGTCAGTCCAATTTACTTGAATGGGCGGAGAGCATGTAACTGCCGGAAATTTGGATAAAATCAGGTCTAATGTGTGTCCTGCCCGGTGAGTTGGCCCAGAGTTCCTTTGGGTTAGCCCAAGTAAGGATATATCATTTAACACAGATTGTGCCTCTTTACAGTCTATGACATCACTGTGTATGTTGAAATCCCCCACCAGTAAAAAGTCCCTGTCAATAGTAATATGGGGGGCAAGAGCCTCAATTAACGTGTTGGAAAAGTTAGTGCATGGACCTGGGGGGCGATATACTAAAGCACCCATCTGGATGTTTTTAGGAGAATAGTAGAATTTAAAAACCAATAATTCAATGACTGGTGAGCTCAATTCAGCCAGAATGGTACAGTAAATGTCATGTTTATGTACAATGGCTATCCCCCCTCCTATCTTGCTCGGACGGTCCAGCCTAATTATTTTGTAACCTGAGGGAATTGCTAGCGCAATTGCTGGATTAGAATGGGGTTTGAGCCAAGTTTCTGTGAGAAAACAAAAATCAGGCTCACAGGTAGAAATTAGATCCCATACCTCAGACGTATGTTTAGAAAGGGATCTAATGTTACAAAGTAAATTTTTCCTTCCGACAAAGGATTTACTTCCATTCATTTTAACGCTTGCAAAATGGGTATTTTTATTAAAACCAGTCTCCTCTGAAACTATGCCAAATTGAGCTCGACAAAAGCGGCAAGAAAATGGGCTGTCTAACTGGAGACATCTTCCCATCATACACTCTTGAAGCTGATGTAGATTCTGGCCTATCGCAAGGAGTACCTGTGCTGAGTACGTCGTCCTAGGAATCGGCGTAGATGGGAGGTCAGTGTTGTTTGGCCCCATAGCCCCTGGCCCCGTCCTGTCGCGGACGGGCGCAGACGGGCAGGTCTTTGGCTGGTCTTCGGCGCCGTCAATGGCGCCCCTCTGCGCGCGACCGCTGCGCGCTTCGACCTCCGAGGGGCTAAATAGCCCTGTGTGGATTGATGTTAGAGCGCTAACCGCTCGACAGTTCCGGGTATACTGGGCGTGTCTTGCTCTTGTCTGCCCGCCCTCCGCTCAACGGTATTGGCTACCGAGTCGGACCAGGGCGGGTAGGCTGAAACACCGAGTCAAGACAGAATCCGGCCCCCGGAGCCCCACACAGTGCAGAAAGGAACAATAGGCTGTCCACTAAATGATATACAACACAGATGGAAATGTTGTAGCAATGCGTGCAAGTAAAAACAACGCCGCAAGTGATTTTAAAACGTAATTTCTAAAAACGTATTAAACAATGCCAATAGCCAATTGCACGCTACACTGTTTGATGCTCAATGCTCCGTTCTGATAAGGGTTTACCTGACGCCAAGCGGAGTCGGGAGACACTGCCACTGTCCTCCCTTACCGCAAATGACCGGTCCTCCTCGCCGCCTAAATAGCCCTGTGTGGATTGATGTTAGAGCGCTAACCGCTCGACAGTTCCGGGTATACTGGGCGTGTCTTGCTCTTGTCTGCCCGCCCTCCGCTCAACGGTATTGGCTACCGAGTCGGACCAGGGCGAGTAGGCTGAAACACCGAGTCAAGACAGAATCCGGCCCCCGGAGCCCCACACAGTGCAGAAAGGAACAATAGGCTGTCCACTAAATGATATACAACACAGATGGAAATGTTGTAGCAATGCGTGCAAGTAAAAACAACGCCGCAAGTGATTTTAAAACGTAATTTCTAAAAACGTATTAAACAATGCCAATAGCCAATTGCACGCTACACTGTTTGATGCTCAATGCTCCGTTCTGATAAGGGTTTGCCTGACGCCAAGCGGAGTCGGGAGACACTGCCACTGTCCTCCCTTACCGCAAATGACCGGTCCTCCTCGCCGCCTAAATAGCCCTGTGTGGATTGATGTTAGAGCGCTAACCGCTCGACAGTTCCGGGTATACTGGGCGTGTCTTGCTCTTGTCTGCCCGCCCTCCGCTCAACGGTATTGGCTACCGAGTCGGACCAGGGCGGGTAGGCTGAAACACCGAGTCAAGACAGAATCCGGCCCCCGGAGCCCCACACAGTGCAGAAAGGAACAATAGGCTGTCCACTAAATGATATACAACACAGATGGAAATGTTGTAGCAATGCGTGCAAGTAAAAACAACGCCGCAAGTGATTTTAAAACGTAATTTCTAAAAACGTATTAAACAATGCCAATAGCCAATTGCACGCTACACTGTTTGATGCTCAATGCTCCGTTCTGATAAGGGTTTGCCTGACGCCAAGCGGAGTCGGGAGACACTGCCACTGTCCTCCCTTACCCTCCCTTTTAGTCACTGCTTTTTTCCTGCTGCCCTCGTTTCAATCACTACGTTTCTCCTGTTTCCCTAGTTTTAATCACTGCTTTACTCTTGCTTCCCTCACTGTAAATTGCTGCTCCTTTGGCTGCCCGCTTACGCCTGCCATTCGTTTTTCCCACCCAGCCCTCCCACCGCCTACCGGCGCCACTCCATCCTCCCAGAACCTACTTAATGGAGGCCGCAGCGCGAACCCATTGAGCAGGTCCCAGCCCAGCTCTCTCCGTGCTGCTGCATCGCACTTGCTCTGCATTTTTGCTTGCTCTGCACTTGCTCTGTATTCTTCTTTGTTAAAGAACTTCAATGCCTGGATCACCAATTGCATCAACAGCATTGTCCCCATCAAAAGCAGTACCCAGAGAAAATCCTCCAAAAAGGCCAGGTAGTACAACCCAGATCTCAGAACAGTGAAACGAGATAGTAAACAGCTGGAGAGCAAATGGCGCGTCAGCAAGGACACCTCCAACAGGGCGGCCTTCAAGACCTCCCACAATCTCTACCAACAACTGCTGACAGCAACAACGAAGGCAGCACTAGCCACACGTTTCAAAACTAGCAGCAACACCACCAAGGAACTTTTTAACATTGTTAAGGCATTCTCCAACCTGGCTGCTAGCAAAAGCAACATCACACCCTCACTGGAGCTGTGAGACAACCTTGCCGACTTCTTTCTCAAGATTACAACCATATACAGGACTAGGGGTCAGATGTATGAAAGCTTTTTGCATTTCTTAATGAGCCGAATTGCAATTTTGGCCCATTAAGAAATGCAAAACAGCCTTTTCATATGTACAAAGGGCAAAAAACGGTCGCAATTTCTACCTTATAGAAATCGTAAATTGTGACCGCGATTTAGGAAACGCAAATAAGGATTACCTATTTGCGATTCCTAAAGCACGTGTACAAAGCATTTCCTAACTGCAAATTGGGCATTTAGGAAATGCTAATACCATGGACTCAAAGTCGATAGTAAGCATGTGCAAAATTAAAAAATGCACTTAAAAATGCATTTTTTAATGTGTCATGAAGCGCACATATGCCCCTAGGGCATATGTGCAATTACATGTGCACTAGAAAGTTTGGGGTTCCTCTAGAGGGGCCTTAAGATCAGAAGGCACCCTGGGGTTTTGATTTCCTAAATTGGGATTTCCTATAAGGGAATCGCAATTTAGGAAATGCAAACCATTTCCTATTTGGCCCACAGGTGGGAATGCAGTAGCATTTCCTATTTGCAATTTCCTAATAGCGATTCCTACTATGTAGAAAATGCTATTAGGAAATTTCAAATTTTGTATATATAATTTTGCATTTCCTATTTAGGAAATGCAAAATAATATACATAATTATACATCTGGCCATTCAATCCCCAAACTACACCTATGGACTTCATTGACTGTTATGCCACCACCACAACCAACACTAACCACAGACTGATCACTTGGAACCCTCCCTCCACCCAGGACGCCACCTCCACCATGAAATCCATCCACTCAGTACCCCCGCCAGTCCCTTGCCAGGACCACATCTTCAAACTCGGAAACTAAAGGATGGGCCAGGAACTCCTCACCACTGCAATATTTCCAGACACCTGGAAACATGCCAAAGTCAGACCACTACTCAAAAAACCCTCCACAGACCCCAGCATACTCAAAAACTACCGGCCAATCTCCCTGCTCCCATTCGCAGCAAAGGTACTGGAAAAGATCATCAACAAGCAACTCATGACATACCTGGAGCAGAACCAGCTACTTGGCGCCACCCAATCTGGCTTCCGCAGCAATCACTGCACCGATACCGCTCAGATCACAGCCACTGACAACGATATGCCTGCGGTGTTCCCCGAAGATCATCCCTCAGCCCCACGCTTTCAACGAATATTTGACCCCGCTAGCCAAGATTGTCAGATCCCACAGTCTCAACATAATCTCCTATGTAGATGACACCAAACTTATCTCCTCACTCACTGACGACCCCCCACCACCAAAACCAACTTCCATAGCTGCATGACAAGCGTCGCTAACTGGACGAAGGATAACTGCCTGCTGCTGAACACAGACAAGACTGAAGCTTTGATCTTCGGCAACAGCAGCAGCACTTGGAATGACTCTTGGTGGCCTGCTGACTGAGGACTCTCCCTCACCCTCTCCCTGCGAACATGCCAGAAACTTTGGAATCCTCACTGATAGCAGGCTTACCATGAAATCATAGATCAATGCCGTCTCCTCTGCCTGCTTCTTCACTCTGCGCATGCCACATAAAACTTTCAAGTGGCTACCCCTGCTCATGAGACGCACGGTGACACAGGTCCTCATCACCAGCCAAATGGACTACAGCAATACCCTCTAGATAGGAATCGCTGTACACACCTCCTACAAAGACTTCAGACCTTACAGCACGCCGCAGCCAGATTCATCCTCGGCCTTGCCCGATGAACACACATCATACCGCATTGCAGGCAAATCCATTGGCTCCTTGTACAGAAGAGCTGTCAATTCAAGTCGCTAACCCAAGCACGTAAGCCTCTACACAACCAAGGACCCACCTACATTAACCACCGCCTGAAAATCCACCAACTGTTGAGAATACTACACTCCACCTCTCTATCACTTGCCCACACCCCTTGCATCCACCGAAGCAGAAGTGGAAGGCAATCGTTTTCCCACATCACAGCAAAGACCTCGATCAGCTTCCCCATGCAACTCCGGACCATCACCTCACATCCAGAATTCCATAGGGCCCTCAAGACCTGGCTGTTTGAATGAGCCACCAAGACCTGCTAGTGCCTGGATAACCTATCAGGTGATTATCCATACTGTATCAATCCTGTTTGATTGATCATTGCGGAAACCAAGGTTTACTAATGGTCCCTCGGTTTCATTGTTCTTTGCGTGGAGGGTGAGCTTTTGCCATTGCTTAAGCACAAAGCTGGAACACACTACAGGTGTATCTTACGAAAGATAACAATCTCCTCAGGGTTAGGTAATCCCTAAACTTGGATATTTTTACAAACATTTCAGTTGAGATTTGGTGGCAATCTTTCTTCTTTAGCTCCAGGATATCGCATCAGGGGTGACAATTTGCGCTTTATACATGCCATAAACATGAACATTAATAGAACTGTATTTGCTTATAGTGACAAATTCCAAAACTCAGTTTATTTGTATTTACTTTGGTCGGAGAAAAGCAGACTTTTGTCCCAGATAAGCGTGGCGCACGAAAGTATATTTTGAAGTTACAGGAAATATTAAAAATTGGTGTAGGTTGAGGAAATTACCCCAGTAAAGATCATTAAAAAACATAACTCAAGGGACAAATTGCCAATTTAAGTTTTATAGCTGCTAAAAAAATCACTGTCAAAGTTCAGCTCCTTCTTTGACCTAAACACAAGCTATTGAGACCTACAGCCCCAAATATATGCCTTGGAACCCCTAGAATACCCAGGGAGGGAAGTTTTCATGAGATTTAGTCTGCATCAAAAATGCTCTCTAAACAAAGTTTGACCAGGCACCGACTTCGCAGTATTGACAACGAGCACTTACTTACTGCATAATTGTTTATCTGTTTTACTTTCTAATTGATATACCAAAGATACGTTTGAGAGATATATTGAAGAGTATCAATTCATATAACGAACAGAACTCTTAATTTTCTGGATATAGGTACAAATAACAGGATACGTACTTTTGTGATATCATTTTTTGACATTGCACTAAAGAGATTAGGGATAGTCATACAAATTTGAATATGTAATTTGTTGGTGATGCTGCTTGTAGTTTAAAGAGTACATGTTTGGTGAATAGAATGTTCTTATTTTCAGTTTAGATGGCCCAACAATGGTTCTTTTAAAGACTCCGAAGAAGTATTTTTAATTAAATATTATTATACTTTCAAGAACTATCTGGTAGGCTCAATATTAGTATTAAAATTAATTTTGTTGTAATGTCTTACACAGTTATTCTCTTTTGTTGTTGACTTAAAGCAATATTATGATTTATATGATTGCTGTACCATTCAAATGTGATTTTAACTTTGTCACTGTTTGTTTTACTTAATGTTTTGTATTATATTTGCTAAAATGTGCTTAACCTAAATAGCAATAATAAAGTTGAACGTGGACAACAAAGGTCGAAGGGTAAAAACTTCTAGTTTAAATTCAGAGTGAGCTACTTATGTCATTTGATGTTAGACAAACCTGTGCCGACTGGGGGCAGATTTACTAGAAAGTGACTTAGTGCGTTCCGCAAGCCATATGGCTGCGCTGCACTGAATCACTTTCAAAGCACAGGAATGCAACATATTTACAACAATATGTCGCATCTCTGTGCTTCCCCCTGCGCTGGCGCATAAACTGCTGCCATGCGCCAGCGCAGGCACCCTTGCACCATGGTACAAAGATGCCTGCGTCGTGGGGAGATTGATTTTGTTCAGGAATGGTTTCCTTCCTGCACAAAAACAATCTGGAAAATGCCGTTTTTCAATTTCTATGTGTGCTGCATTAGCACACATAGAAGTTGAAAAATGTCATTGTTTCAATGATTGTTTAGGTGCAGGAAGGGAACTCTTCCTGAACAAAAACAATCATTAGAGGTGATTTCCTCTTTCTATGTGTGCTGCAGCATGCAGCACACATAGGAAGAGGAAAGGAAAACGAGGAGAAATTAATAAATTTCTCCTCGTTGTGCCTCCCTACGCCTCCCCTGGGGAGGCATAGCATTCACACGCATTTCTAGATTTATGATTCCTCGTAAATCTGGAAATGTGTCTGGTTCCATGGGTATCGCGTGGGAACACCCACAGCAACACCCATGGAACATCCCTTTCACGCAAAGTACTGCGTGTAAAGGGGCCATATTTACAAGGACAGGAAAAGTCACGCAGGGTTGCTTTTCCTGTCCTTGTAAATATGAAGCAGTTAAATGCGCCACCAGCACGACACAAAAAGTGACGCACCGGTGGCGCAAGGGGATTGCAAATCTGCCCCATGGTATTTTATTGTCAGTATGCCATTTGCCTTAATTTGCAATTGGCTTTAGATTGAAGAGTCTGTTCACTTAGTGGGGAGGATGGGAGGATTGGTGAGGAATATGCTATTAGATAGAGTCTGAACCAGAAAAAGCATTACTGAAGGTAAGTAACTTGCTCTTCTGATAAAGACTTCTAACAGCACATTTCTCACCTTAGAATAGAAACTCAAGCAATACCTCCCTGAGATGGGGCTGCGAACAGACTTAAACCAGAAAGTCCTCGAGGACTGAAAGGGCAAAATGCTGTCTCGATGGACCTGACTGTCCATGCAGTAATGCTTCGTGAAACGTATAGAGTGATGCCCATGTGGCAGCTTGGCAGATATCCAGGAAACGTACTCTGCAAGTTAACGCAGTAGTAGCGGCCTGTGCCCTGGTTGAATGAGCACCCAAGCCCTCAAGGGGCTGCTTTTTTGCTTGCGTGTAGCAAACTTTGATGCAGAGTTCAATCCATCTAGAGATGGTCTGGGGTTTTTTCACCGCCTTGCCTTTTGTCGCTCCAGTGAACCCAATGAAAAGCTGATCATCCACTCAGTGATCTTTGGTATGATCAGTGTAGTAATAGAGGGCTCTTATCCGGTCCAAACAGTGGAGTCTCACCTTTTTCTTAGAAGTATGAGGAGCAAAAAATGTCAGCAGCGTTTTGTTTTGGCCAACGTGAAAGGGTGTCCCTGCAGTCACCACTTTCGGCAGAAAGGAGGCACGAGTCCGAAGGATCTGTCTGCCCAAGCTGGATTTGGTATATGGAGGTGCAACGAAGGAACCTGAATCTCGCTGATCCTCTTGTCCGATGTAATAGCCACCTGGAATACTGTCTTATGGGTCAAGAGTAGCAAAGCACAGTTATGTATGGGTTCAAATGGAAAGCATCAGAACCAGATTGAGGTCCCATTGGGGCATAACAAAAGGTGTAGGAGGAAACAAGTGTTGCAAGCCCGGAGGGAAACACGTCACAACAATTGACTTGAACAGGGAGGGCTGATCCGGTAACCGCAAGAAAGCTGAAGTGATGGCAAGATAACCTTCAATGGTGCTAAAGTCAAGGCCATGCCAGGCTAATTACAGCACAAACAAAAGCCCCTCCGACAAGGAACAGGGGAATGAAATTACGGGAGGAACACCAAGGCACAAATTTGTCCCAACAGCAGGCTTATGCAGTTTCCGTTGAGGGATGCCTTTCTGCCAGAATGACATCACAATTCTCGGAGGAAAAGGTCAAAAACATTCAGCTGCTCAATCCATGCATGAAGGTGGAGCATGCGCAGGTTCGTGCAGAACCCCGTCCCGTTGTTATGACAGGAGATCCTTCTGAAGGGGCAGGCTGATCGGAGTACAGATGCTCATGCTCAAGAGTTTAGGATACCAAACTCTCTTTGCACCGTCCGGGGCCATCAGGATGACTTGGGCCTGGTTGGTCCTGATCTTCTTGATATCCTGGGGCGCCTCTGGGTGATATTCACTTTGGAAAATCCAATGCGCAGAAAAGCTGACATTGTATGTTTTTGGCAGTGTCGAACAGATCTAGCTAAAGTTCTCCCCATCCGCAGAAGAAACCTTGCGTCACCTCTGGGTGTAGATGCCATTCGTAATCCGCAAGGCATCTGAGGCTGTAATTGTCTTTCCTGGTGTTCAGAGATCTAGCCAGGTGCTGCACGTCCAGGAAAATGTCCTGACACTCCAACCAAAACCAGGAGGGCAGAGCCTTCTGGCAAAAGGTCCACAACCCCACTGTGCCTTGTTTGGCAGTAGTGTTGCCCATGAACACCTGAACCAGCCTTCTCTTGCTGAATGTGAGGAAGGCTTTAACTACCAAGCGGATAGCTCTCAGCTCCAGAAGATTGATGTGGAGCCAAGATTCCACTGGAGACCACAGACCTCTGATCTCCACCCCTCCCACATGGCCGCCCCAACACAGAAGAGATGCATCGGTCACCACTGTCAGCTCTGGAAGCGGAAGGAAGAGACGTCTGCCGCTGACCCAATTGCTGTTCATCAACCATCACTGCAGATCTTTTGAAGTCTCCTTTGAAATCTGGATCAGATCGGTGAGATTCCTCTGGTGCTGTGCCTAGTGATCCCACTGCAGGTTCCGCCTATGACACAGAGGGAAATTCTCCAGCAGGATGCCGAAGGCATTCAGACGCAAGAGCCTCAGAGTCAGTCTCACTGAAATTCAGGACTGAGGTTGAATATCAGAATCATAGCCCCAATGTCCTGGGCTCTCAGCTCCGGAGGATAGATATGGAACTGTATGATGTCCAGAATGGCTCTGATGAAAGGGAGCGTAGGAGAAGGGGTCAGGTGTGACTTTGGCTTGCTGATTGTGAACCCCAGTCATTAGAAGGTCCACAATAGCCTGGAGGTGGGTGACGGATGCATGGGGCGAGCTCGCCTTCAATAGCCAGTCTTGGAGGTAGGTGAAGGCTGGGTTCCCTGACCTCCGCAGATGTGTTGCTAGCACTGCCATCACTTTTGGGAACACCTGAAGGGCACTGGTGAGGCCAAAGGGGAGCACAGTGAACTGGAAATGCTCATGGCCTACGGTGAAGGACTAGTGAAATCTGTGGACATCTAGACAGGAATATGGAAATATGTGTCCTGAAGGTCCAACGCTACCATTAAATCTTCAGAGTCCAGAGCAGACAGAACCTGAGCCAAGTGAGCATCTTGAACTTCTCTTTCCTTAGAAAGGTGTTGAGATGGAGGAGATCTAGTATAGGGTGGAGAGCTCTGCCTTTTTCGGCAACAGAAAGTAGCATCACCACATCCTACTTCTTATGCTAGCACCATCTCAATGCCAGCAGAGCCTGCACTTCATGACAGAGCAAAAATAGATGGCCCTCTGTTAGCTGTTCTGCAGACGGTGGCAAGGCAGGTGGGGCTTCCAGGAATCGAAGGTCATAACCATGCTGTGTGATTTGGAGCAACCACTTGTCTGCTGTTATTGCTTACCATTGGGGTTGGTGGTATCTGATCCTGCCGCCAATGAGATAGTTGTTCTGCTTTGAGGGCCCATTAAATTGGTTTGGAGGCTGTGGCAACCAAAGGGGCGGTGATCGGACTGTACTTTATGGGATCCTAGTCCATGGCCGCGAAAAGATTGGGAAACTTGCTTGGCTGGGAGGTATGGCTGGAATTTCAGATGCCCGGAAGCCCCGGCAGAGGCCACCCAAGGGGCAAAAGGACTGCTGCTATTGCTAGGGGGCCAAGGAAAGGCCCATATGTCTGCCAGTGAACCAGCTGTCCTTGAACTGTTCAAACGACGTGTCAGTTTAGTTGCCGAAGAGGCGATACCCATCAAAGGGCATGTCAATCAAAGATGATTTGATAGCCCCCGAAAATCTTGTGGCGCTCACCCATGTGTGGCAGCTGATTGCCACTGTAGAGGCCATGGCCCTGCCAAGTGAGTCCGTGGTGTCCAGCCCACACCAAATGGCGAACATTGCAGGATCTCCACCATCACTGAACGGCTGGTTCAGGATGGTTCGGCCCTCTTCAGGCAGCGTGGGCAGCAGTTGCACAACTGAATTCCACAGGGGAATGAAATATTGACCCAAGAGACATGCTTTGTTCACCAATCACAATGCCAAGATGGTTGAAGAGAAGATCCGGGTCCCAAAGGTGTTCAACCTCTTGGATTCCCCATCCAGTGGGATGGGAGGGAATGCACTTGGGTTGACCTTGGCTGTTGAGATCTGCACCATCAGGCTCTTGGGAGAGTGAGGCTGGAAGAGGAAGGCTGGGTCACTGGGGGCGAGACTATGGTGAGGAGCAATCATTCTGTGAGCGGGAACCTCTTGCAGGATTTGGCCGAGACACCCAGGAGAACATCAGTAAGGGCCTCATTGAAGGGATGCAAGTGTTCTGCAGAGCTTGTCGCCCGGTGAAGCATCTCCGTCAAGTCATTGGTTTTAACTTTGACAAATGGCAGCTGCAGTTCAAGGACCTTTGCGCCCGACGCATCACTGTTGCAAATAATATGCCCTCCCTGACAGAGCTGGGAGAAGTAATCGGGCCAGAGTCTAGAGAGGTGTCGCGATCACTGTTAGCACCCAACTCCTCATTTTTCCCACATACAGCAACCGTGCGCCAATGCAGACACCCATGCGTCATGTTACAAGGGTGCCTGTGTTGCGGGGATGATTGTCTCTCTGCAGCAAGGGACACCTTCCTGCACAAAAAAATAATTGATGGCATTTTCCTCTTTCTATGCATGCTATAGAATGCAGCACGCATAGAAAGAGGAAAGAACGAGTAGAAAAAGACGCATTCCTTGTAAATCTGGGAATCCTTCAGATTCCATGGATGTTGCGTGAGAACACCCACACCACCATCTATGGAATGACCCTTTCACACAGTGTTATGTGTGAAAGAAGCACATATTTACAAGGCCATGAAAAGCCATGTAAAGTGGCTTTGCATGGCCTTGTAAAGATGCTGCAGCACAATGCACCTCCAGAGCGTCAAAAAAGTGACGCTCCGGCAGCGCAAAAGTGCCGCTAGGGCCGCCTAAATGAGGCCCTTTGAATTTAGGAGCAACATCTGATGCATTCAGTACCGCATTTCCCAGGTCTGCTTTGGAGCCACTGCACCAAGATGCAAAAAAAAATATTAATGGCGTGTTTCAGTAACCACAGTCCAGAAGCTCCTGGTTCGATCCATTTTCTCACTCGGGCCTCATCACTGTACGAACACCCAAGGTATTTGCATCATTTTTGGTGAGCAAGAAGGTAGGTTATAACTGGCATTAGGGCCACTGGGTAAGCAAGGGGCCTCAAACAGCGACGGTCCAAGTCTCCACTGAAAGCATTTCCTGCAAGAACTTCAAAAGAAATGTGTTATATTGAAGGAGATTTATGTGGAATTCAACAGCAGGAACAAACGTGTCTCTGAGCCCTTGGTATTTGTTGCAGGAGACAAGGAGGCAAGTGCTACCTGGGTTCATCACAGGACACCCTGATGCTGCAGAGCTCACTGGAATGCTGAACATGTGGCTGCAGGTGACTCTGAACCCACTGGCAGGCTGCCTGGAAGAAGAGGCCCAGAGCAGCAGTGTTCATGAACCTGAATTTGTCACTTATCTGTTTCCATACATTTTATTTAAATTGTGTAGCACAGAATACCATGACTTTGACACAGAGAGTGACTCAACAGTACAGGACTGCTCTATCTGCATGACCAAATGTCCAAGATTTGCCAATGTTTATTTCCAAAATGTCTTTAATTTTAGACATCATTTCGACAATATCTACGGAAAGAGTAAAATAACTAGAAAATCAAGAAACTGCACTGCGTCTTTATTGCACAATCTATATGCGTGGTAAGGACTTGGTGGTCTGGCCAACTCCAAGCTTCTGTCCCCGGAAATTTGGGTACCTTAAGTCATTCACACATAGCTAAATTGAGCAGCTTTTTCTACCGTCTGACTGTTCTCAGCAGCAGGACAGGTAGTTGTTAATCATTTAGCTTTTCAAATTCTTAGATTTTCTTTTTAAACTCTCGGAGACAGTATCTTTTCTTTATTTCACTTTTGGTACCGAGGGTAAAACATGAGTTTCATCTTCTAAACTATCCGTGTTGGACTGCTTGTAGATCCTGCATTCCAGCTAGACTGGAGTCTATGCTTACTTAAAATATTTAGTAATGGTCCGTCTTTAGTGTTGTTTATTCCCGTTAGGTATTGGGTAAACATGTAGCCTCTATTTTAATGATACATGACATTTCATCTCCAGCTGTGTCATTATTTGGTTTTGAGTTAGATCTGTACGTTATTTATTTTAAGCAGACCTATATTTTATAATTTGAAAATGTCTTTTGAGGTTTGGCAATGGTATTGCTGTTACTTTGATGGTCCTTTAGATTTCAGTAAAAATATTAAAACGGTTTATATCAAACCATAAAACCGCACATAATATACAGACGTTAAAAACAATAATAAAAACAGCTACTTTGTTATACAAAACGCATCAAGCATATAAAATCTCAAAGAAGACACAAAAAATATGTAAGTGTGTTAGCGCAAGCAGAGCAGCCCATTCCTGCCTTCTTAATACAGTACAAGATACTTAGCTTTTGTGCTATAGCGATGTTATATGGGCAAAAGTAAACATTCAGACTTAAACTGGGAAGGAGTAAGGTATAATACATTCATGCCTGCTCACTTCCCGTCGATTCTCCTGCATTGGTCTACAGTGATAAGAAATCTATAAATAGTATGACACACAAAATCAGTCTGCAAGAACTGCAAATACTGTAAGCCTCTTTACATTTCCCAAAATGTAAGCTGCGCATTAGAGGTTCAAAATGCGGGTTCGTTGTTATCTATATAACTCACACAAAAAAGTTAAATGGAGTTGTGACTGCGGTGCTTTTGAATTGCATGGGCAAGGGAAGAGATCACTGCTAATATAAACACTTGAGGAATAGGATAGTAGGAGGTGAGCCTGTTCCAGCCTAAATCTTATGAGGTAAAACCTTTGGGTGCGTGGAATTTGAAGCAGGTATGGCTCAACTGCTGGGGTTGTACTTAATGGGAGCTGTGACTCAACAGACTACTTAATTTCAACCTCCCACCTCTTTTCTACTATCAAATTCACTAGGTCCTCTTTAACCATGGTTTTCTGTGTGTGATTGATTGCTGACGGGTTGTCAAACAGATGCCTTCTGCCAATCAGGTGGAGATCTTCTCTAATATGGGCTAGTCAAATGATTTTGTGAACCCTGTCCAGTTAAGACAGTCAGTGATTACAGCTTGTGTCATTGCTGCTGGCCTAGCTCATACTGACAGCCATAACAGGGTAGGTGCCAACCTCAGTATATCCCCCAAATACTAAAGACCCAGTTCTTCATGTATTAAAACAGATGGGATAGAGTTGGAAAGTGACAAAGTTCTACGAAGGAATCTGTTTTCACTGATTTGCAATTGGTAGTTATCGATGAATCCCTGCACCCTCGCACAATAAGTGACAATAGGCACGGGTCTAGCTTTATATATAGTAGCAGCAGCTTTAAGGGGCATGGACCCTAACCTTGCAACAAATTGGAACAGGGAAGCAATGGCTTGTTCGCACTGGGTTACTCTCACACTCCTCAGGTGCCCCCAGGTGATCTTATTGTCGAGCGGGATCCCTATATAGTTAACACACTTGAGTGTATTCCCACTAACCTGGCAATGCGTCAGCCTACTCTGGGGGCGAACACAGACCATGGCATATGATTTAGATGTTTTTCGTGTTAGAGCCAGGTCAGACATACATTTTTCAAAAGTGACTAGGAGTTTTTGGAGTCCCAGATCCATCCTGGCCATGATGACACAGTCATCTGCATACATTAGAACGGGTATCAGCGTTTTCCTGCCCTTGGTGGGTCGGCTGCCGCACCCACCAATATAATGGTGACTTTTCGAAAAGTGTATGAACAACAGAAGGACTGTAAACCCGAATGAAAACATGTGAAATTATGTTGGTGAAAAAGCTTTCCTAAAACAAAGCGCAAAATTACTCTAACCCAAAGGTGTATCTTGGCGCTTAGCACCTAAAAGGACAAGTGCAGGTAGACCAGTTAAAACATCCATGTTTTAAAGCATTTTTGACTTTTTAAAGATCTTAGCACACCTGGATTTGCAGAGGAAGCCTGTTCAAGTGAAATGGGGCAAGATATGAGAATGATTTGGAAGTGCGGATACAAGGGATCTTTAGTGAAGGTTGATTTGACGATCTAAGCAATCAGGTAGGCTGGCATTGACTGAGTCTATCATGCGAGTAAGTAGGAAGCAGTTTGGTTACTGCCTTATGGGTCAAGCAGTACAGTTTGAAAATGGCACATTTCCTAACTGGTAGCCAGTGACGGGCTTTCAGGATGGGATCAGAGGATGAGCAAGAAGGGAGGTTACAGATTAATCGGGCCGCTGAACTCTGCACCATTTGGAGCTTAGCCAGCAGTGAATCATTTGCTGCCACTAGTAGTGCATTACCGTAGTCCACGCGGCTCGTAATCAATGCCTTTGAAGCGGGGAGTCATGGGAAGACTTTCCTAAGTAACAGCATAGTGGTGAAACAGGAGCCACAATTGCAATGACTTGGTCTTTCATAGAAAGTACCCGATCCAATTGATGCCAGGATTTTTACCCACCTGTTTTGGGTAAGGGGCAGGGCCTAATTCAGCAGGCCACCAGTCCCTTGACAAAGAGTCCTGAGCCTTGCCAAACAACGCTATCTCAGTAATTCTTCTCCTGCAGCACACAAACTGTGGTTTAGCCATGTCTGGATCATGCCCAAAAGCATATGACTAATTGGGTGTCATCAGCATAAGACACGATCTCAAAACTGCAAGATCTAACAATCTGCGCGGGAGAAGAGGGGAGCGCGTCTGCTCGGCAGGAGGAAGCGGTGAGTGGGGAGTAGGAGGAGAGCCGTGGGGAGAAATGGACGCATGAGGCACGGCTAGACATGGGGGAAAGCCCGAGTTGCTACAGAACGGTTTGAGCACCCATACATGATTCATTGTAACAGGGGGGGCGCATCAGGAGGAGGGCAGGCAGAGAGGAGCACACTGACATGGGTTGCGGGAGGGAGAGGGAGGGGGAGCCCCGCGCGGGAGGGGTGATTTTTCGTTTGTACAATTGGTGGCAATGTCAAATGTAACACTCCCCGGTGGAGGGCGGAGGTTGTTGGGGTATTGTGTTGTGATGTTGGTACGAAAATAATAAAAAATGTTTAATTAAAAAAAAATCTAACAATCTGCGCAAGCACGACCATGTAGACATTAAATAATGTCAAGCTCAGGGAGGAACCCTTCAGGACTCCTTTATTGATCTGCAAAGTGTGGGATCTAAAGGAGTCTATGGAGATGGTTTGGAGTTGGTTGCTGAGAAAATCCATGAGCCAGTGGAGTGCTCTACCATGTACACCCAGTCGTGCAGTCTGCGGATTAAGATTAAATGTGAGACCATGTCGAAAACTGCTGACAGCCAACAATACCAGCATTACTGGAGTACCTGCATCTAATGAGAGTCTGATGGTATTGGTGACTGCCACTAGTGCAGTTTCAATGCTGTGCATCGCCATGAAGCCCAATTGTGAGGGTGTCAAGGATCTTGTGCCCTTCCAGATAGGTGGCCAGTTGTTTCTTTATGTGGTTTTCCAGGCATTTTCCTAACTGAGGAAGCAAAGAGAAAGGACGGTAGTTGGAGTGAATTTCAGGATTGGCGTTGTTTTTTAAAAAATATTGGAGGCACTTGGGCACACTTCCACTCAGGCAGGAGTGAGGCGCAATCTAAAGAGAGGTTAAAAAACTCAGGGGCGGCTGGCGCAATACAGTGGGCAAAGGAGCAAGTGATTTTGGGGGGCTTTAGTCCTGTGAGGAGCCAGGTTTGACACTGGCCAGCATTGCTTGTACCTGCCCCTGTAAGCCTGGCTCAAATTTCTGTAATGCAGAAATACTATTTAGAAAAGGCAGGGTTACACTGATATATGTTTACAACAATAAATACAATAGTAACTTTAATAAAAAAGACCAAAATTCGAACTGTGCATTTTATTGTGTTGAGTTACTATTAGACAAACTGTAAATAGGAAGATTATAAAAACAGTCTGTAGAAACAACATTAAAATAGTAGACCCATGAATCACATTCACACGCAAGTGTCTAAACATAATGTTAATATTGTATGGCTTTTGAAAAGAAGTCTTGCATGAAACTCCTACTTGAAATTCTACAAAAATTGAGAACTGCTTAGGGATTGAAAATGGAAAGACAAAAGATGTTTTTTTACACAATATGGAAATTGTTATTTCTAATCCTGAACAATGCTTGTTTTTTGTTTCTACTCTTCTGTATCCGAGTAGCCTCCTTCAGTGGTGGCTCTTGAGATGACAGTGCTGGGCCGGCTGAAGCCCCCTCGCGTGCCCATATCGAATGTCGATGCCTTGCGATCTGAGTGGAAAGATGCATTGCTTTTCCTTGCTTTGGTGTCCTCGTCGTCTTCATCATCATCTGCATTATGAGGTATAAGAGATTGGAGATTGAAGTTCCTGCTGAGTTCTCCGATGATGCCAACTCTGTAATAGAAACAGAAAAATTGAGATCTGTACCCAACATTCATTCCTGATTATCAGCAAAAGACTGCTGGGGAAATTGTAATAGAATGATTGTGGCTGCACAGTCTCATCACAAATGATGATATGGTGGGTCTATAGATGGGCCAAACTAACAGGCTTCCCAGCTGGACTTTCACTATATAACTACTGATACCAGTGCTTAATGTTTTGAGCAGCTATGCATAATTTCAGAGTCACAATTTATGCATGGTGGAAACAGGAATAAAGGCGAATACCTCCCCATCTCCCCCTCACAGACATCCCTGGGATTATATATTTCAGCAACCCCTTCCTCATCCATGCTAAAGGTTATGTTTTTAATACAAAAAACTTTACAAGGAATTTTAGCTACTCTGATGGTAAATAATGGTTGGTAAAAGCCCAAAAAAGTCAACTACAGGTGATTGTGGGGGAGCTAAAACAAATCAATAATTGTATGCCAACCTTAGTTAGACCCATGGTAGAAAAAAGGATCAAGTGGTGTGTGCTTCTACAGAAGTTGGGGCAGCAGATCCGATTAATGATGTTCATCAACCATCTGTATCTATCTCTAAACAACCCATATTGATAATAAAACAGGGGGCGAACCAGGGGTTTAAGGGTTATAACTCTCGCATTAGAATACGCAAGACAAAAAGGATTGGTTAGAAGGGGGACGTAAAAGGGAAGGTTAGAATTGGAAGCAAGCCGGGCGCCATGGGCTGAAAACCGAAGGAAAAGTGTTAGTGGAGCAAGAAAGAGGGCCGAGGGCACCCTGCATGGAACTAAGAACTTGGGAAAGGGGGGAAATCTGTCCAAATCAAATTTGGTGCAGTTCTCGATCTTTCCCAGTGGTTGGGCAAGGGAGTCCTTAGCTAGTAATAGGAGGCAATGCAAGTTGGATAGAGTGAATGCTAGAGTAAAATCAGGCAGAGATGTCAGCTCAGATAAACCTGGGGAGAGCAGGTCATTAACGTTACATAGTAGAGGCGAAAATGAGCGGAGGTCAAAAAAGGATAGACCAAAACAAGAAGGTAACAAAAATGGGACAGCTTGTGGGTCTTTTTAGCACCTTAGTGAGGCGGCAATGGTAGGATACGACTAAGAAAACTTAAGCCATTGAATCACTCCCACCTTTTGCACTCACTTGCCAAATTTCAGAGCCTTCGTGTGATAGCTTTGGGGGATATTAAGAAGGTAGGATATGTATCAAATAAGGAGGGAAGAGAGGTGACGTAGGTACTGTTTCACTCAGAATTTGTAAAATCAATTTTGGTTAGAGCAGTGGAAGAACTTCTGAGGGAAGGCATAAGGCTGGTACACATGAGCGAGTTAGGGTAGGATGAAGGCCCATAACGTCCTGATAAACCATGCCGGCTTAAGTCTGAGCCAAGTAAGTATATGTTCACAGCGTGTTTACAGGAGCAGAACCAAGGGAAGTCGACTGTTTCAAGTAGAGTTGAGGGTCTGAAGTTAAGAAACCCCTGAGTGTTTATCCGACTCCGTATTGAGTCTTGAGGATAGTGTGAGGGGGAGTCTGAGCGATTTGAAATGAAATGAAAATTGGTTTTTGTAAAGCGCATGTTTGCCTTGGCGTCTTAGCGCTTACTGCCATACATCCAGATAAAGAAAACTTATGGCCTTGTGGGGATACATGTAAATAGCCACGTTTTTAAACCCTTTCTAAACTGTAGTAGATCACTTTGCATTCTAAGATGCAACGGCATAGTGTTCCAGAATTTAGGAGCCAAGTGCCGAAAACTTCTACCACCCCACTTCAAAGTCCTTACTTTTGGCACCACAAGCAGGTGGGCTGACGCAGAACATAGACTTCTCAGTGGGGTATACTGTTTGCAGTATTGACCTATCTGCGATGGTCCTAGCCTGTGCAAGCTCTTATGTAATATACACATTGATTTAAATTGAATCCTCGCGGATATGGGTAACCAATGTAATTTTTCGCGAGTAATTTGGCTAATTGAGCTAAATTTAGGTAGCTCCAGCAACAGCCGAGCTGCCGCGTTCTGCAGGATCTGAAGTTTTTGGATTACACTTTTTTTTGATCCAATATAGAGTGAGTTGCAATAGTCAGTTTTTGACAGGATCAGTGCCGTTACAACCAACTTCCTTAAAGACATAGGAATAAAAGGAAGGATTTTCCTAAGGATTTTAATAGTGAAAAAAACAGGAAGAAGTGATACTGTTTACCTGGTCAGTTTGGGAGAGTTGGTCATCAATAAGAATTCCAAGGTTTTTTACCTTCTTTACTGGCTGAGGGCAGAGTCCTGCTGCTTCAGGCCACCAATTTGAGTTCCAGAGAGACATGTCTCCTCCAAACATAACTACCTCCGTCTTCCCTGTATTCAATTTTAGGCAGTTATTCTGCATCCAGCAGATGATCTGATTCATGCATAGCTTAAAACGCTCGGCCACAGTCTCTGGATTTGTGGCTAAAGAGATGATAATTTGTGTGTCATCTGAATAGCAAATGGCCTTAAAGCCATGGGAGCGAATACGTTTGGCCAAAGGGGAAACATATATGTTGAATAAGGTAGGTGAGAGTGCCGATCCCTAGGGCACTCCACACGGCATTACAAAATGAGGGGATGTATGCTCATCCAGTACCACAGCTTGCTTCCTATTTTCCAAATAGGAACGAAGAACATCTGCGGCTCTATCTTTTATACCTATATCCGCCAAACGCTGGAGGAGAATATGATGATCCACCGTATCAAAAGCGGCGGATAAGTCAAGCATTACCAATATAGCTTTTCCACCCTGATCTAATTGTAGTAGTATGCTTTCAGTAGCTGCAATTAAAGCCGAGTCAGTGCTGTGGTGTGGCCTGAAACCATGTTGCGCTATATTTAGTTTATTATTGCATTCTATGAAGGACCAAAGTTCCTCATTTAACACTTTTTTGAAAACTTTAGAAGGAAATTGTAGACTAGTGATAGGACGATAATTGGCCACTTCGAGTGGATCAAGAGTGTTTTTTTTTAAAATAGGCCTAATTAGAGAATTTTTCCATTCTACCGGGAAATACCCAGATGTAAGGATATTGTTCAAAATAGGTGTTAGAATTTTTGCTATTGTGTTAGGGACCATGTGGAGAACCATAGCCGGACATGGGTCCAAGGAGGAGCCTGATTTAATTTCAAGAATGGCTTTCTCAACTCTATCCTGTGTAAGGGAGGAGAAATTTTTTAACGAGACTGCGTTATCTGATTCATCCATCACGGACACGGCCTGTCTACTGTCATTTCTACCTATCGAGAATTCATCATACACTTTAATCACCTTTTCATAAAAGAAATTGGCAAGTTTGTCACAAAATTGTTTGGTTGTCTTTACTGACTTTATATTGCCGAATGTGGCCAGTTTTGCGACTATCTTGAATAATTCTCCAGAAATATTTTTGGCAGCCATAATTTTCTCTGCAAAATATCTGGATTTAGCTTCAAAAATAGCCTCTTTGTATATTGGCAATGCCTCTCTATAGCGCAATTTATCGATCTCTGAATATTCCTTCCTCCAGAGTCGTTCTTTGGCACTGCAGATTCTCTTTAAGTTTTTTAAGTCGGGGTTATACCAGGGTGCTGAAATCCGCTTAGTAATAGCCCGCGTCCGCGTTTCCAGACCTAGGTTTAGAAGCGCTTGTTCAATCCATTGGTAATAGAGTGTTATTGCTTGATCCAAGTCAGTATCGGTCTCAAATATCATTTTGGGTTTGTATGAGAGCAAACTGGGTTTAAATTCAGAACCATTTATTTGTTTCCAGGCATACTCGATCCCTGTTTTCTTTGATCCTACAGTTCTATCTTAGAGTCCTTTAACAGCAATTTCAAAAAAGATAACGCTGTGATCAGTCCAAGGCAGAGCTAGTGCTTTAATCAGTTTAATTTGGCAGTGGTTAGTGAAAATGCCATCTAGGGTGTGATTTGCCGTGTGTGTGTGACAGGTGACAATTTGCTTCAGAATTAAACTAAAGAATCGGTCTAATAGTTCCTTAGTATCTGTGTTATCTGATGCCTCCAAGTGAAAATTAAAATCACCCAACACCGAGAAATTGGATTGTCCCATGCAAGATTCCATTACCCTCAGTATGGCCTCAATGAACGTGTTTCTGGGCCCAGGTGGCCTGTAAATTAAAAGTCCATTGAAGACATCCGTATTTGAGGCTTTAAAACTGAAAAGAATAGCCTCCTCTTTAAGTTGAGAAGGTAGCTTTGAGGTGGGAGCGATACACAATAGCCACACCTCCACCTCTATGACCTAATCTGTCAATTCTAAATATGTTGTAGCCCGGAGGTATCGCCATGTTTAGGTCCGGTTCGGACGCACTATGGGTCCAAGTCTCAGTGAGAAACATTATGTCCGGCATATGAAGATCTAAAAAATCTGCTAATTCATGGCTATGTTTAGGGAGGGATCTAACGTTCAGAAGGAGAGCCATTAAGGTACGCTCATTATCTAAATGTTTGCCGGGCTGAAAGTGACCCACCTCTTTCTGCAGATAGGAGGTATCATATCCGTTCATCAGGTCAAAAAGACATGCCGGACAACTAACATCCTGGAACCCATTGTTAGGAAAAATAGGACAGCATTTCTCATTTTTAACATTATTTCGAATTTCCAGTAGCGTTGCGATGTCATATTTGAAACAGACATTTTGGCCAGGGGGGGTGGCGCACAGCGCAGGCCGGCTGCGGATGGGCGCAGACGGGCTTGCCTTTGGCACGCCGCCGGCGCGCCCGCTGTACGGTCGCGAGAGCATGCCTTTTATGGTGGCGTCAGGCAGGCAGCACAACAACTAGAGTGCTGACCCCAATCCAAAATGGCGGCCCGCTAACAAACGCGGGACCGTCCCAGCTCTCTAAATTACGTGGAGGTTACAGGAAAGGTATGTAAACCGGGTTTCCACTTTCCCTCCTTACAGTGCAAATAGTGCGTTTAAAATAGGCAGCACAGTTTAAAAATAAAATTAAGATTTTCATTTAATCCCTAAAGTGCAATAATATTTTTACAGTAGACAAATAGCAGCACACACATTTAAAAACGTTCCGTTCAAAATCGTTTTACAAATGATTTAAATTTAGTGATTAAGATACAAAAAGCCCCCCAAAGCTGTTCGTTTTCCAAAAGATCAAATGCAATTTTGGCATCTGATTTGGATGAGGTATTCAGGACTTCGCACAGCCTGGCAGCTCAATTCTGGAATATAGGGGGGTATAGGAAATTCTCAACCCTAAACTAATTCAAAGAAATGTTGGAAATGTATGAGTTCTTGTGTTTGCAGGAGAAATGGCTGTGCGAAGAGCCCGAACCAGTAGACACGTTTCTAAGATGCAAGGCGTCAGGGTTCAGTTCTCTCATCGGGCGGGCTGATCATGCTTTTCTCGACAAACGGGTCCAACAAAGTGACCACTCTAAAGCAACATCTTATAAAAGATAGACATAATAGTGATTAATATATATATTCAATCACTGAATGTTGAAGACTATGCATTACAGTTAGGACTGCTGGAAGAAGACTTAGAGAATATAAGTGCAGAATATCATACCCAGCTGAGAGTTCTTCTAAAGGATTTTAACCACAAATTAAAGCCAATATTTAGTGAGCTAATGTACAAAGATTTGTTGTCTGCTACCCAGGTTCCCCAGGCTAGTTTCCCTAAAACTTGCTGTTCAGCGATCAACACTGGTTTGGTAAAGTTCCTAGGGGCAAAGGGCTGTTCTGTGTAAATGGTCGGGTAGTTGTGCATCGCCCAGCAATTCAAACCTTTCGTTGTGGGAATCAGGGTCGCCCATTTTTCCTCTATAGAACAGTTTAAGGTGTTGCACACCGAAGGAAGTGACCATTGGCCCTTGCATTTAGTGTTAAGATTGGGGTAAAGGGGTATAGTTATCCAGATGCAAATGAAATAGCCCAGACAGATATCTACCTGTATCTCTGATGAACACCTAAAGGCACTTAATGACTATACAAGAACAAAAATTGTTTGAGGTGAAGGAGGTCCAGGGTGATTTCTTAATATGGCATAGTGGGGATTTGGCACAAGTTGCCAAATGTCTGAGGGTGAGGTTTTACAATAAAGCAGGGAAGGAGCAAAGAGAGTGAGTCATACAAGGAAAAAGAAAGGTTGGTTCAGTCGGGAATGTGGGAGATTAAAACATAAGATAAGAAAATGGGAGAGATCCATTAAAAAAAGTAATATCAGGTATTAGGCAGTAACCTCCGTATGGCAAAACTTGCATATTCAAACCTGTCAAAATGTAGGAAAAGTGATTTTAGTAAAAACTTGCAAATTAGGAATGAGGTAATAGAATCAAAAAACATTAGGAAATTTTGACATTTGGTACATGAAGGAAGAAGGTCAGGGAAAATTAGATTTTTGGTTGGTGAAGATGATTGGGTTAACTACCTGGGTAAAATATATGGTAGCAAAGATGATGAGGTGTGCCCAATGGTAAATTTTAATGTGGATAATGAGATTGTGTCATATTTCTTACTTAAAAGGATAAAAAACTATTCTGTCTTTAAAGTTAACTAAGGCAGCGGGCCAGACAACCTCCCTGCAGATCTAATAAAAAAAATAACGTAGATTGGTTATCAAGTAGTAATTATGTAATTTTCCAAAAGGCCCTGGCCTCTGGGTAAAATTGAATTGTTGGTTTGTCGACTTCCGCACCGCTTTTGACCTAGTGGACTGAAACTTATTATGGGAAGCGTTGAGGAGGCTTGGTATCCACAAAGATCTATCTTGCTTCTCTAGATGTTACATAGCCAGAATTGGGTTCGGGTAATATTAGAGATGCCAGATACCTTAACAAGGAAGATCCAGATTAAGAATGGTTAGCGTCGGTGGCGTGGCCAACCGCCAAACATGGCGGACGCAGTATAGCTGAGCTCTCAGCCCGGCCCTGAATCCCCTCAATAATCCTGTCATTGTTTGACCATCTGCGCTTTTAATAACATGCAAAGGCTCTCTGGGGTGCTGGGGCACTCGACGAAACCAAAATAGCCGCTTTCCGGAAGAGCGCTACGGACTTTGGAGGCAGAGAGGCAGCGACAGCCTGTGACCCACGAGTGAGACGTTCGCGGAGGGGCCCACCTTTTGGAGCGGTGGGGAAAAGGGAGCGGCTGAGTACTGCACTGTGTACCACCAACAAAGACCCTGCGGAGCCGGGCGGCTCCTGACCCCTGTTGTGCTGGAAGGAGGAGACTTGTAGAGTACGGCGGTGAGATACGTGGCCATAAGGTACGAAGCAGAGGGAAGCCTTTCTCGAGGCATCAAGATGGCGGACACGGCCCGGATGGGACTGCGGGCGGAGACCGATCACAACGGGGATTCACCAAATACTAACCAGATATGCAAATGCCTCAAGCCCCGGCGAAAGAGTAAAAGATACCCTGTGAGGGGATCGATTGCGGAGGAAACCCGAGGGCGGCATAGCGACCTCTGCTTACGCCTGACTGAAACATTGAGACACCACACTGCAGAGCAGCACAACGGGCCTATAGCTATAGTACACAGACTACATATGCTGAACCGCCGTGATACCTATATCGGATATCACCAGAAGCGCATTACTAAGCCACGCCCAATAAAAGATATTGGATTGCGGGCCGATGGACGGTTACAGCCGAAAACAAGAACTGGGTGGAAATTAGGTGCCCCGCAGTAGTAGCAGCTAGGACTCGGGACACGGAGCGCATCACTAAACATAACCCGGTGGATAGGAGGTGGAACGGGAGGCTTTGTATCCGCGGTGTGACTCCCCTTTTTCAACGTACCTGTAGTCCTGGTAAGAGCCTGATTGCCTGGGTAAATGCAAGGTGACACAACGGCCTCTACTTATCCTTTTCGGAAGCACAACGGCGGAGCGGAGAGGCGCTTCCACAAAGGGCCCGGGAGCATTGTGACTGGCAGTGAGTGAGCGGGCTATGGGTGCTGCGAATGCTACAGGCATGGCCTGACAATTGCAATACTAAGGCTGCACTCGGAGGAGAAAACAGTGATCGCCAGAGCAATCATTCACACTGTTGAACAGACAAATAGCGCAGCTCCACAATACAGCGGTACTACGTTACAAAGTACTAGAGTGAGCCCCCAGCACAACTATATGCTACAAGCCCGCCTAATACAGTGTTATACACATCTTATTGCAGCCACGCTGGGCACCATAAAGCCTGGACTAAGCCGCGGCCTGAAATTTTCTGACTGCCAGAAACATAGAAAGGTGGGGCCTGTTTGCAAACATTGACTCTTACAAAGAAACGTGGTGCAATATGGGTCAGTGATCAGCGGAGGATCCACTCTTTAAAGATAGTGGACACAAGTTAAGAGCAACACACAGTGTATTGCCCAGTGCACGATCAGCTCAGGGCTTAGGGTGCGGTGAGGAATGAGATGCACCAGAGGCAAGCAACCAGAACCCCTCATGTCAGGAGGACCTGAAACTACAATGCAAAATGAACTGACACAATGCTCTGAACAGGACTTTGTCCCACCAACAGCGCAGGGGACCCCAATGGATAAGTAGGATTTAATTCTCAAAGAAGTGCGTGGTTCACGTACAGCAATAGACCAACAGGTGATCGCCTTCACCACGAGCTTTACGCTACTTAAAGCTGATCATATTAAAATGGCAGGGACTGTAAAGAGTAATAAGATGCAGCTGAACGAAATGGAACTGCAGCACAGAGTGCATGCAACTCAAATTGAGCAGCTATGGCGCCAACTAGCAGGGCTGCAGGACAAAGTCGATGATGTGGAGGGTCGGCCCGACGCAATAATGTGAGAATTATTGAAATACCAGAACGAAGGTTGCGTGAACACGTTGCGCCAGAGGGCCTTACGGAACTGTACAGTGTAGAAAGAGCGCCAAGAATACCGACTCGACCTATTGTCCCTGGTGCACCACCTAGACCAATAATAGCGTGCATATTGAATTACAAAGACCACGATAGGCTACTTCGAGCTGCAAGGGAAAACACACCAATTCAATTTGAAAATAAATGTGTCTCACTGTATCCGGACTTTACCGTAGTGGTTCAGAAACAGACAGCCACATTACAGAATGTAAAAAAGACACTCCACGCTCATAATTTAAAATATGCTCTCCTGTTCCCTGCCCATTTGAAGGGTTTCTATGGGCAGAAGGCACTCTTTTTTGAGAGTCCAGAAGAAGCAGCAGAATGGGTGGAAGTCACCCTACCCCTAGGAGCCTCACAAGGCTCATCACAAGCACGCCAAGAAAAGCCAGGTAACCCCCGGAGGACTGGGAGAAGCGTGACGGGTAGAGACCGGAAGGCTTGCACTAAAACAAAACCGAACCCTTCTCCAGAGCAGATATCGGAAAGTCATAAATCAGCTATACTGGCAGCGACAGCGCTGGACGATCAAGATGCGAACTCCATAGCTGAATCGATAGATTCATCTGAAGATACAACGGTACACTCAGACTCTGAGAACAGTCTGGTGCTATTCCCTTCCATTACCCCTCAGACTGCAAACGAATATGTGGGCTGAAACGGCAGTTTAATGAGTGCAGGGCCCTGGCAGTACAGATGAGTATAAGAAATATTGCACATGTTTATGGATAGTCACAATGTAGTTTATAACTGTCAAATGATGGGGCCCGTGGTCGGCAAATAGCAATGTTTATTTTATTACAAGTGTATTGTGAAATGCACATTCACAGATTGGCGGTCGCCACCTCCCCCTTGGCAACTGCACTATGTTATCAGATGCATAGAGTTCACATTGAACATGTTATTCTTGTTTGGTCCTCCATTGTTCCATGGGGGAACCTTGTATTGGGCATTTTGCGATGCAGCGCGCGCAACGAAATTCATTTTATTAATTTAAATGTGTACTTACCTCCGTTCATCCATATTCCGGTGTTTACATTTCCCCACCCTGCCCCTCCCCCGCCCGCCCCGCCTCACTGCCCCACCAAACTCCCTCCACAAGCCGCTACTGATGGCTACGTCTGCTAATTAAACATGCACGTCCTGGAACGTTAGAGGACTAGGATCGGTGCATAAGAGACATAGAATATATGCCCAGCGTAATAGGAGAAAAAACCCACATTGCCTTTTTGCAGGAATCTCACCTCACCCATTCCGAGGCTCTTAAATTGAAGAAGTGGAGAGGTCAATTATTTAATACATCTTTTACTCTGCATTCACCCGTAGGGCTGCAATTTGGATTAGAAGTGGCACCCTTTTTGTAATACTTGAGCAAAGAATAGACTGCAATGGCAGATATGTTTTACTACATGGTACCTTAGACGGAGAACACGTAGTACTGGGTAGCATTTATGCCCCCGACGCAGAACAAGATAAATTCTTGGGGATACTTAATATTGCATTAACTGGATGGGATGCATATCCTTGGTTTCTGGGAGGGGACTTCAATACATTACTGGATGTGGACCTGGATCGCTCACACCCACTACTACAGTGAACGGGATGCAAAAAACATGCAGAGGCTCTGAAAGGTTGGGCGGAGGGATGGATCATGTGTGATGTGTGGCGGGAACTTAATCTGGACAGTAAAGAATATTCATTTTATTCCCCACCACACAGGTTACACACACGTATAGACAGAGTATTTTGGTCAATACCTTTGCTACCAAATGTGGTCAACACTACTTATTTGGGTAAAACATTGTCTGATCACCACCCTTTAGAGGTTACTTTCTCTTGGGGGAAAATTCCCACACCGGTCCCGACTTGGAAGTTGCAGCCTTTGCTCCTCGACCCTATTTACCGCGACACACTGTTCACAGCCATCACTAATTATTTTACAGAAAACATGGGAACTGCTAGTTCACGGCAAATGGAGGTGGAGGCTTTTAAAATAGTGATACGGGGGCAGCGATTAGCACAAGAGTGGGATCTCGCCTGACCCTGGAAACAGAGCTCCGAGAATTGGAAAACCCGTTGGGTAGGCTAGAACAGGCGGCAGCCCTGGATGATACACGCAAACAGGACCTGCAAGAAGCTTACATACAACACGCAGAGCTCCTTGAGCAGCTCCGCATTATAGACTACTGCACGTACACACAAAAACAGCATGCGGAAGCAGACCGTGCGGGAACTCTCCTAGCAAGGATTACGAGGGATGCGTTGACAGCGGCTCCCATTGCAGAGGTATTTACCCAAGAAGGGACGCCAGTACACTCGCAATTTGACATAAACACGCCATTTAAGTGCTATTACGAGACACTGTATGCACCTCCAGTGGAGCTCCCAGACGAAGAGTACGAATCCTTTATAGACGGATTCTGATTTCCCCAACTGACGGATGACCATAAAAAAGATTTAGCTAAACCTATAATAAAAGCTGAAATTAGAGCAGCCATCAAAGATCTCCCCCGTGACAAAACACCTGGCATAGACGGACTGCCGGTAGAGTTTTATGACGCATATTCAGCATTATTGGTCCCTCACTTACAAACACTATACTAAGCTTCATTGGAAACCGGCTCCCTCCCGCCCACCACACTACAAGCACTAGTGGCATCCCTCCCGAAACCAGGAAGGTACCGCCTTCTCTCACTACTAAATATGGACTATAAAATACTAAGTAAAATTCTAGCAAATAGGGTTCTCCCATATATACCAATACTGATACATATAGACCAGTGTGGGTTTGTACCTGGACGGAGTATAGCCCTCAACATTAGAAGGTTACACCAAGTACTGACACAAGCACCCAGTGAGAACACCAAGATGGGGTGCGTGTCCCTTGACCTGAGACAGGCTTTCGACTCTCTCCACTGGAATTTTATGCTGCAAACCCTTAAGAGGATTGGTATCCCGAATGAATATGTGCAATGGGTAAATTTCCTATACACGAATTCAAAGGCGCGTGCCCGCACGGGAGCCCACATCTCCCAACAGTATAGAGTAGCGAGAGGTACTAGGCAAGGATGCCCGTTATCGCCCTTGCTCTTGATACTAGCATTAGAACCACTGGCCATTAAACTACAGCCAGTAGCAATAGACAAAGGGATCAATGATGGGGCTACCACATATGTTCTCTCTGCATATGCAGATGATATAATACTTTACCTTAACAACCTTCAAGGAGATAATGAGCCTATTCCCACAATATTCCATACATTCCAAACACTATCAGGGTTATCCACCAATGAATCCAAACCGTATGCATATTACTTTACGAATACAACACAAATACACCCCCTCCGCTTCGGCAACTGGACGTTCCGCACGGATGCAGTCACTTTCCGATACCTAGGGATACACATTTATAGGGAAGCTAAAGATCTATTCGACGGTAACTTGACCCGGGGGATTACAACACTAAAAACTCATAGCGTTTTGGACCTCCCTACCACTATCTGTAGCAGGTAGAGTAGCCATCTCTAAAATGGTCATGCTTCCCAGACTATTATATTTTTTTACAAATCGACCAATATTCATCCCAGCACACGTGTTCAAACAGATAGATACGTTATTGGTAGAGTTGATATGGGGACAGGGGCACAGACGTGTAGGATTGTCCAAACTCCAGTTAGACACGGATAAAGGAGAGCTGGGAGTCCCAGATTTTAAAGCCTACTGTTACGCTAGTCAAATACAATGGCTGTCGTATTGGATAGCAGGCCGCCACCTGTAAGAAATAGGGATGACCAGACAAGAGTAGGACAGAGGAGAATTACACACTGTTATTACCAAATAGTAGACCCCCAACGACAATGTCCTGACTATTAAAGGTGGCCTTGACATACTGGAGAAAAGCGATCCGTTACACTAACGGGCTACTCCCCATGCTCCCAATATTCACTACTGTGGCTCCCCACACCAACTAGGAAAATTACCAGCAGATGTACATCCAAATGGACAGAGGAGGGAGTAAATACTGTGGGGATGCTATTTGCAGATAATACGCTAATAAATCATGGCTCATTTGTAAGGAAGCAAGGTGTCCCCAACACATTGTATCTGCTCCACGCGAGCCTTAGTAGATATATTAGGAATACTTGGGCCCTGGACGGAAATGAACCTCCAACACATGAGCTAGTGCACATGCTATATCTAATGGGCACTGGGAGACACCTTACCAAATGGTTGTACAGGGGGATACGAATGCATGCTGCCACCTCCCTACAGGCGCTTAAAGACAAATGGAACAGGGACATAGGACGATAACTGACAGATAAGGAGTGGAGAGTAATACTACAGTACCCGAAGAAGATATCTCAGAATCCTAAATTCAAACTTATCCAATCAATGGTGGTGCATCGAGCCTATTTGACGCCCCATAAACTACACAGAACGTTTCCGGACATGAAGGACTCATGCCCTCGCTGCCATGCCTCAAATGCTGACTTATTGCATATGATATGGGCTTGCCCGCGATTATCCCACTTTTGGGCAACGGTGCACAAAATATTGCATGAAATAGCCTCAGGGAGGATTAGAGATACCTTTGAATATTGTATATTAGGACTAGGCCCCAAACATAAGAATAAGGGTGTGGAAAGTCGATTTGCCAACATGGCACTAATCCTGGCCAAAAGAGCAATCACAATGAGATGGAAGGCTACAAAGGCTCCGACAATACAGGGCTGGTATGACAAAGTTATCAGATGGGGTAGAGCTGAAGGTATGGAGATTAAAATGGAAGAAAACAGGGGTCTAAGAAAGAATTCTATCTCGCTGGAATGGAATGCGTTACTGGAGGGGTTTATAGCCACGGAACTTCCCACAAATTAAAATGGGTTACACATCAATGCACTGATTAATGCCTCTACGGGTGAAGATAACAAGCAATCCGACTACAGAGTCGGAATAACGAAGATGAGAGTTTAACGAAACCCTCATCGGAGTTACTGGATTACATAGCTCGGGTACATTGACTAGGAAACTATTATTAGCACATGAAACGAGTCTGGTGGGAAAGTGGGTGGGGGTGAGATGCTATTGCATTGTTATTAGTTGAGGGAGGAGGGCCTTATTAATGATGACAATATAATAACAATGTATGTAAGGGTATGCTTGTTATCGCTGTCACAATGTATGGTGCCCATACGGCATTTATTAATAATTACATAATGTACTGATTTATGGCATAAATACGTGATTCATGTGTTAACAGATATACTTGATAATTGCCTTTGTTGTGTTATGAAAATCAATAAAACATGTTTAAAAAAAAAATGGTTTGCGTCGAGGCTGTGTCTTAGCCCCTTTATATTTTCCCTGTTTGTAGCAGATTTGTCAAACACATTCAAAGAAGTAAAAGGCTGAATGGTTTCCATGTTTCGTGTCTGTTATATGCCGATGAGCTGGTACTAATGGACATGACAGAAGTAGGCCTACAAAGGAAACTGGATGTCTTCCACAAATATTGTTTAATGGAGAAGTTTACTGTGAACCTTGACAAGAGAAAGATCATGGTGCTGGGGAAAGGAAATGTAGGGTTCAATTGGCTCCGAGGAGGTAATAAAGTGGACGTTGTAGAAAAGTATGAATCCCTTGGCATGCGGTTTGATGTAAATTTAAATTGGAAAGAGCACATAGAATCATTAAAAGCCACAGCACTGACCTCAGTGTGGGGCTTAAAATAATTTAACAGGAAATATGGTCGTCCCTCCCGACGACTTATATCGTCAGCCTACAACACTATGGTTCGTCCTCAATCCCAGTATGGAGCAAAGGTTTTAACCTTAAGTGGTAAACTGGACTGGAATTATAAAGAAGGTAAATGCAATGAAAGACACCTTGCATTGCCACCTTCATCCATGATTCAGGCTATAAGGATGGATACCTAGCTTACCGCTTAGAGTTATTTAGGGTATGTAGCTGTGCTTATGTTTTGGTCGGGACTAGCAAGGGAAGAAATCCCCCAAATCTCCTTCTTTTGCAAAAGTGAGGTCAAAACTAACGAATTTAAATGTGCAAAGTAGGTGAGACAAGCCATGAATAAAATCTGTAATAGGTTGACAATAAAACTGGTACGGAGGAAATTTAGTCGAAGATCTCCATAGTAGAGTTACGGGTGCTGGCAAATAAATGTGCTAGAGAGGAGGACCTTCAGTATCTAGGGGGGAAATCACCCATGCACATTTGGATAACTGAAATCCAGGATAGAGGCTGAAACATCAGTATCATAACTTGAATATCCTGGACTCACTGCTCTGGAAAATGAGTGCGAAATTGTACCTGTCCAGAATGGCTACGATGCAAGGGAGCATCTGAAAAGGAGTCAGATGTGACTCTGGTTCATTGATAGAGTACCCCAGTGAATGCAAGAGGTACACCATAGTCTGGAGATAGGAGATGACTGCCTGGGGCGAGCCCGCCTTCAACAGCCAGTCATCGAGGTAGGGGAAGACATGAGTCCCCAGCCTCCACAGATGGGCTGCATTCACCGACATCACCTTTGTGAACATGCCGAGTGGTGCTGGTAAGGCCGAAGGGGAGCACAGCGAAATGGAAATGCTTCTGACCTACAATGAACCGCAGGTAACGTCTGTGGGCCGGCAGAACGGGAATATGGAAGTATGCATACTGCAAGTGCCAGTCTTCTGGGTCCAGGGCAGACAGGACCTGAGCCAGAATGAGCATTTTGAACTTTTCATTTTTCAGGATGTAATTGAGAGCACGTAGATCTAGAACAGGACTGAGGCCTCCATCTTTTTTTGGCACAAGAAAGTAGCAGGAATATCAACCACAACTTACTGCTGATGCTGGCACCCTCTTGATGGCTCCTTTGGCTAGAAGAGCCTGTACTTTCTGTCACAAGAGCGAAAGGTGGTCCTGAGTCAGCTGACCAAGGGACGCTGGCCATGTGCGCCCTCCTTTTTTTGTGATTAGCTCTTTGCTGAGTTGATGGGCTGATGAGCTATGGGATGATCTTGTATTCTGGGAGTGGTACTAAACCTGAGGTGACTGTTAGCAGCATTGCCGCCCCCCCCAAATTTTACTTGCTACTCTCTACTGAAGAAGGGCAAGATACACAGCACTAGCTGCACCAACAATGGTGAATACTAAAGACTTCCAACTAAAGTAATTATTATCATACACTACATTTACCACAATGTGCCTGGGCTAATTGTGTGCTGGAATTTCAGGCAGTGAGCTCCCTCCTCCTTTTATGATTGGCTCTTCGCTGAGTTGTTGGGCTGACGACCTCTGGGATGCACCTGTGCTCTGGCGTTGTACTGAACCTGAGAGGACTGTGAGCAACATTGCCAGCACCCGCAAATTTCACTTTTTACTCTCTACTGAAGAACAACAATCCTGAAACATGTGTGTAGAGATACACAGCACTTGCTGCACCAACAACAGTAAATACTAAAGACTTTCAACTAAAGGGAGTGTTATCATGCACTGCATCTACCACAATGTATCTGGGCTAATTGTGTGATGGTATGCCATGGAGTGCGCTCCCTCCTACTTTTGAAGTAGGTGTTCGGTTTTGTTGCAAAGGAAGAGCATCACCCAGTTGAATGATCTGAAGCACCCATTTGTCTGACGTTATCATCCACCATTGAGGAAGATGGTGTTGTATCCTGCTGCAAACCGGTTGCCCATGATGGTCTGCGGGCATATTAATGGGGCTTTGAAGCTGCGGGTGCCGGGGTGGGAAGTGGAATGGGTAGACCTGTGTTCTTGGTTCCCACAAGGTTTCTGGAAGCCACGTTCATGGCCAATTAAGGACTGAGGTGCCTATTGGTCATTTTGGCTAGGGATCAAACAACGTGGCTAATAATTCAGAATGCAGATTGCAGTTGTCGTGGGGTCATGCTGAGCCCCAACAACATAGCAGTGGCCCTACTATCTTTAAAATGCACCAGCGCTGAATCTGCCTTGTCACCAAAGAGACAAACGCCATCAAAGGGTATGGTCGATAAGGAATGCCTGGACAGCCCCCGAAAAGCCAGTTGTCCTCTGCCAGGCATGACGTCTAAATGCCACCGCAGAAGCAACGGCTCTGTCTAGTGAGCCAGTGGTATCCATTCCGCAGCGAATAGTGATCTTTGCTGCATCTCTACCATCAGCAATAGCCAGGGAGAGTATTGCTCGGCCACCCTCTGAGAACATAGGCAGCACTTGTGCAACTGAATCCCATATGGTATGGGTAGATAAGCGCAAGCATGCCGTGTTGACAGACCACAGTGAAAGGCTGGTGGAACAAAACATCATCTTGCCAAAATAATCCAAACTCTTTGAGTCCCTATCCGGTGGTGTAGTAGGAATAAACCAAGGTTAATCTTGGACTTAGAGGCCTGGAATACCAGGCTCTCAGGGGTAGGGTGCTGGGTAAGGAAGGCTGAATCCAGGGATCCAGGAGAAGCATGGATAAGTCAAAGAGTGCTTCAACTTTTTCCTGTGGGACTTACCTGAAGAAGTGCTGGATCGCGATGATGACCGGCGCTTGATACTCCAAGAGCGTCCTGGGACCTCCCTCGTGAACGGGACCTGGAGCGCTGCAGTGTCGAGCAGCCAGGAGCTTCATGGCTTGTTTGCATATGGCCGTCGGATGCATGGTCTTACAATCTGGACAGCACTTGGAGTCGTGCAGAGACTCCAGGCATCAAAGGCGCACCAAGAACAGATCTGTCTGAAACACCTGCATGTGACTGGAGCCACAAGGTTTAAAACCAGTTGTTTTTTTAGGGGATATAGTCCAAAAAAAAGGGTGAAAAATGGGCACAATGGTGTAAAGATTAAAAAAACATAGAAAAAAGTCAGTCAAAAAGTGACTCTTGGGGAGCTCAATCCGGATCTGCCCTGATGGCATGTAAAAAAAGGAACTGAAGTCGTTACGCAATGGGGAGGCCTATATATGTAGCGTGCACGTCACTTTCGGCGTGGATGATGCCAATGATGCCACACAGTGCTGAAAAAAGCAAAACCAAAGGCTGGGTTCAAACTGGAATGGCATGGTGAGCAAAAAAACGATGGATTTAGGCCCAGATCTCTGTACTGGGGTGAATGTATGACATTGTTCTGCATTCTGTCCATCATTTGTTGTTTTTGCACACAGTGCTGAAAGGCACCACTTACCAGCCCGCAAAAGGACTGCTCAGAAACATTTCCAGATTCAGTCTGATGCCTTGAGATAATTCTAAGGCAAGGGATTTGTGGCTAGAAGTCTCTGTCAAATAGGGTATATACGTGCCTTCTGTTCGGAGCAGCTCAAAACCGGTACACCAGTTCATTCTTGTGTACCTCCTAGCTCTGCCAATTACAAGAGTGTGATCAGGTAGCATAAGACAACCAATCAAAAACATGGAGGGTGAGTCAATTTACACCGCAAGCCAAGAATCAGGTTCGGGTCCTATTTCTAAAATCGAAGCCCTCTAGCTCGCTGCATAACCCTCTCTTAGCAGCATTCTTTATACTGTTTCTGGCTTTCTCTGCTACAGCTTTAAGAATGTCAGATCCCATTAATCCATCTTACTGCAACATTGTGTGTCTACATAACAGAAAAAAGTAGTTATCCCTATGATATTGAAGAAGCCCACAATATACCTCAAAGAGGCCTCTAACTTTAAACCAATCTGCACGTCCTTGCTAAGCTCCCATGTCTGGGCTAGCTTTCTTGATAACCTTTGACTTATAGGCATTTATGACAATGCCCACACCTTGGTATTATTAGACAGACCTGCATTCAACATCATCAATTGTGACATTATGAACTGAAGACTCCAAATAGGGATCTGCGTCTTACTATCCCTAGCTATTCTTGTAATAGAAGAGGAGTTCCTTGCTGGATTGCCATTTAATATATAAGATTGGATGCAGAATCAAACTTTTTTCCAAGCATGAGATCACGTCTTTTTTCCATTTCTGATTCAAGAGTGGAGTATAGTCAGTTCAGCGGGCTAGGACGTTTCATGGACTACAGAAATCGGCTTGGAAAGTGTATCATAGGGATACTTATTTTTTTTTAGAGTTTTTACTTTTTCCTTACATTGTTCCACAAAGAAGGCGATCTCTGCTAGCAAGACTGCGCTAGATGTATGTGTGTGCGTTATTTTTTTTTAACTCGGTGCAGTCTTAGGGGGATTAGTGGGTTCATGCATTAGGATGATGAAATAAGATGCTTTTGCTTGAATGATTTTGTTTGGGTTGCATTCTCCCATTTGACATAAAGTGAGTGTTAATATGTGCCATCAGCTGGAGAGAGATTTTGTGGCCTCTATGGAAAGCTCACGGGCAAGGGAGTCATGCAGATTTTGCCATTGCCATTTTTTAAAGTTATTGCCAATACTCTCTTGTATGCACTTTGCTGAGGAGTATGTAATTGATCTCTATTCTCTCTTTGTTTTTGGGCTTTTGCTGTTCAGTTTTCTTGGATTTGTTTGGTATTAATGGATTGCAGGTTTATTTGAGTTCAGGGTCTTTAGATTCTTTTTATTCATAAAACCGAAGATGAAGTCAAGGATCTGTGCTCCTTTCTGGGGAGGTTCAGAGTAAAGCCTGATAATGTGAATGTCTACAACATGACTTTCTCAGTGATTACAGATGGGTTGTGGCTGTCCCTGAATGCAAGTTGACATTTCCTAGGCAGAGATTGTCTCAAGATTACGTGACTTGCATGGTTATGTGTTCTGTGTATAGCCACATGAACAAAATTTATTTTATGATAAGATATGAATAATGTCAAACATCATTTTGTGGATGGTGTAGACTGAAGACCCAAGACCAGACATTCAAATGGTCGGATTGGTTCCTGGTAGAGCTCTGTTGAGTGCTATCACATATAGGACAACCACCACTGAAACCATGTCTTTATGGATGAGCTTTTGGTTGGAGAATCCGAATGAAAGGAGGAATTTCAGATGGTCTATTAAGAAGGAATGATTCACGTTTCATAAACAATTATTACATCAAGTTGGTGATTTATTGGTGCTTCCCTGTTTCAATGTGACTAGCAAGGGTATTCCTACATTTATGTAGTTTTAAGATGTTAGGAATGCTTGGGCAGGCTAAGGGACATGTCTCGCCTTGTGCCCGTTTTAGTCACTCCCCACAAAATGTTTTCATCCGCCTCTTGCTTGTCATGTGAAAGAAGGAAAGCTGTGATGGGACCCCCACACTAGTCCTGCTGAGATCAGAGCAGGAAGGTGTAATGATTTAACCCTGCCTCTTGCCATATCCCTGGAACCCTTGATTATCCAGGTCCCACCAGTAACTGTGTTGGATAGGACTGAGGCACAGTGATGAGTCAGGGCAAGAAATCGTTAACTCTGTCCTCACACTGTGGAAAACGTGTGCAGTTAAGCAATGTGGGGCATGTCTGTATCTGTGTGTGTCATTCGTCAAATGTTTCCCTCGGCTAGTCCTGTTTAAGTTGGCAAGCTTAGAGACGCGTCTCTGGTTAAGCAGCAGGCGTGTCTTTGCTGGCAAAGGCCCAAAGCTAGATTGTGAAAACTAACAATTGCTTAACACAAAGCGGCAGACATTTATTTCATAACAGTGGCGGATAATTCAGATATTGGCAATTTCACTTAAGTTTACAGAATATACCTTCTCGTCTGGCAGTGTGGTCTTCTTTTTTCCCATCTATCGCTTCTATTTTGGACCTGGAAATAACCTCATCTATCCATGGAATATTGTGTTACTACACCCCACCATGTGTTAGGTAACACAAGGGCTCATAGTCCCTGCAACTGCAGAGTAAAAGTAAATACCCTTGCATATAATGCAATATCCTTGAATTAGATCGCCATCTCTAACCACTACCTTCTAGGATGATATCACAAGGTCAATACGGAATATAAAAATTCTAAACTCTAGAAAGAAGCATTGACAACTCCAATGCCCTGGGGCCTGGTCCGCTGTATAAAAACCATACAAATACGAATATGAATAAAATATGGCAACTGTTTTCACCAACTCTAATGCCATATTACCTTTCTACCACTGCCATCTGAAACCAGGAAGTACCAAGTTAGATGTGTATTTAAAGGGTTTGCAAAGAAATCCTATTCTTAATTATTATCCGCAGCATCCCTGAATTTTCAAATTATCGTTTGAAAAGGGACAGTTTTGAGGCATCATTGTTATTTTAAAACAAATGGACCGCATTCTAAAGCTCTATTCTGCCCAGCAGCCTGGTTGCATGCCTTAATCAGAACCCACCAAATAAAATCTTGTGGGCGTAAGTCTACCAGATTTTACGCCCTCCTACATTTGCATCTACTGAGGCAGGGGCTATCTTGGACAGTGCAGCTCCCAGTTCTATAAGGCTCAGGAAACTCAGAAGGTATTTTCATTAGATATGGGCTCACAGAAAGAGGACTTATTCCACTGAAACAGAAAAGGGACATTCAAAGGACTCAGGAATTAGAGGAAGGTTATTAGGCCCCACTTCTCTATGAAAAACTGATTTATGACCAATATAAACAATTGGTATTATTAATTTTGAAATCCATACGGCCAATTATTTTGCTACTACCTAACTATTTTTACATAGTGGAACTACTTACTTCCTTAATGATGGTTTGAACTCTCTGTACTCTTTTGTATTGTTTTGCATTGTGGTTTACTTCTATTAGCTATGATTGTAAGTTACTACCTGTTTTACATATTGCTACCTATTTGTTGCCTTTATCACCCTTAGTTTTTCACTATATCCTTAATGTCCCCCCCCCCCTTAATATGTTCCCCTGGCCCCAACTTGCTCTTTTCTAGACGAAACTTGTAAATTTCCGTTCGCTCTCCCTCTTTGTAATTCTATCTCCCTGCGTTAGTCTGATTATTACTCTTGCTGACCCTCTTTGATTAAACCATTTCTCTTCCCCCTAGCTCTGATCCCTCCTCCTTCCCCTTATTCCTACCTGCTCCTACACTTTTCCAGATTTTTCAATATGTGTAATGACTGATTATCCCACCTGACACCTGACTCTGATTTACTGCATCTTCTCCTTCTAACACTATCCTCTTACTCCATTCCCCTAACGCGGCCTCCCCTTCTGGTTCTTACTCTAATCGCTCACTTTCACCCTGCTCATACTCTGACCCCCACACCTCTCTACGCCTCACATCAAGTCTTCCCCATCCTCTTTCCCCCTCCCCTATCCTCCTTAATCCAACAACCATGCCCCCCTTACACACCCCCTCATTACAACAGACTACAGAATCAATCCACAGGACTCACCCATCACTAGACATGGCCCGAATTCATGGTCCATCCTCTACCCACCTAATCTCTCCAAAAACGCTAAGAAAAACTTTAAACACACACTACTTATTGGTCACCATGAAACCCTATTTGTCGATAACTACCTTAGCCTCTCCTCCATAATAAAAACCAACTACATATTTTACTCCAAAGTCCCTCCAAATGGAAAAGCATTTTCCTCCAACACCTCCCCATCACTAAATCATGTCAAATCCTGTATGGTTTTAAATTGTCCACCCCCCTTCCCC
The DNA here is from genome assembly GCF_964204655.1 of Triturus cristatus. Classification (NCBI taxonomy): domain Eukaryota; kingdom Metazoa; phylum Chordata; class Amphibia; order Caudata; family Salamandridae; genus Triturus; species Triturus cristatus. The sequence continues at coordinate 808,205,255 of NC_140592.1, read as the reverse complement.
TGCTTTCCACGGCGAAATAGACATCTCCCATTTCAAATCCGGCAACATCCTAATCCAAGCTTCAGAAAATCACCTCACCATCTTTGAACAACACTTCAGCACCTTATCCTACCTACTATCCATCCCACCTCCTAACACTTCACCCTCCCAACAGATTGACGCCCTCTCACCCTCCCCTTCCTTGTCACCAACCCCTCACCCTACAGGCACTCATACTGCGTATGATGACTCTCAAACCCAACCCTCCAATTACCCCCCTCGCTAGCAACCCTCACTCATCCGGACACCTCAACAGCATGCCCAGTATCCCAAACCCTTTCTCTCTCTAATGACTTCTCCCCATCCACCACTAGGCACCCCCCCTCACTTCCTCCTTCCAGCACCCTCCTCCCGATATTCCTATTATTCGACTGCCTGTACCAATTTCACCCTCTCCTAACTGCCTTCCCCCCTTATCCAGGATGTTATTAGCCAAGATGTTATTTCCCCTCTCTCCCCTCTAGACCCCTTACCATCTAAGAACGCCGACTATGACTCTACGCAACTCCCTTTCTGACTATACGGACCTCCCTTCGTCCACCAACCTGAGAACGCCTCTCCACCACCCCCTGGCCTCCCAACCCACACACTCCACAGACCGCTCTCCCCAGAAAACTCTGATCCTTCTCTTCTCCCTACAACCCTCTCTCCCTCAGTCCCTATCACTCCATTAACACAGACCCTATCTAACATCGAAAGCTATCTCCGTACCTTGTCGTCTGAACTCTCTAAACTTTAACTCCCTCTCCTCTGAAATCCTCCTAAACCGCACAATCTCCCCAAGACCTGACACACAAAACACCTCCAACCTTCAACAGTGGTGAACCTTCCCCCGCTGCATCTGTTCCCACAGACCCCCCGTGCCTCGAGCCATCTCCCCCCTTCAGACCTCCTCGACCTCTGTAACTCCTACCTCCCTAAATATCCAATTGACCCTCCCACCCCCCTCTCTACCATTCCCGTGATCCTGATCCTGGGGACGAGCAGAATCCCTTCCTCCCCCGTCTCCCCTAGACCCCCAACACAACTTACTGCTATCCAACCATGCCCTCCCCCCATAAACAACCCGAAACCCCTCACATGCATGCTGGTCAACTGCCACTCAGCTGTCCGGCATGCGACTGAAATAGCTGAAACCATGCTCAGCGAAGACATTAACATTGCCTTCCTTACAGAAACTTGGCTAAATGTCCACTCTACATCTATCCTTGACCTACTCTCCCCCCCCCCGGTTACTCCACCCACCACCTTTGAATACCTTGGAGCAGAACTTAAAATTCAGGGCGCCCCACCTATTCGCCTACATAATATCTACTATCCACCTGGCAAATCCCTTCCCTTCGCAGAGGAACGTTCCGACCTCCTCACCCAATCTTCACTTTCCAACTCTAAAAATCTATTCCTTGGAGACTTCAACCTCCACTGGAATGATATCAAAGACCCTGCAGTTAATCTCCTCACAAATCTTCTGGAGATTAGTGACCTTAAACAAATATGTCACTCTCCAACTCACACCAAATGGGCTACTCTTGATGCCATCATCACTAATAATAATTTGGCCTCCCTTTCCAACATCATCCCCATCGACTGGTCCGACCATCACCTCGTCCTCTTCTCGATCACCACTACGATCCCCCCCCTCCAAGCCAAAACAAGCATCAAACACAAGAAATGGACCAAAAACCTTCATCTTATCCCCCGCGGCGAGCTAGAAACAAAACTCAAAGCCCAATTCCTGCTTGCTTTCCTCTCCCAAAATGCTAACGCCCTCACCGAGCACTATAATAAATCAGTTACCGAGGTCTCAGACCTAATGGCCACTCCCAAACTAAAAATCCTAAGAAACATACCTTCCAAATCCTGGTTCAACTCAACAACAAAAGACACTCTCTTACACAGTCTGCAAGAACCTGGAGGCAACACCCGTCCCCCTCCCATCTAGCCCTCCTCCGATCTGCTAGATCCAACTACAAAAAACACATCCTCATTGAAAAGGCCTCCTTCTACCGCACACAGCTTGATAGGGCCAAAAATAGACCTAGAGAACTATTCAGCATCATCAAAAACCAAACATCCTCTGCCCCCCAAAAGCTGACGGCCACAAACGAAAAATTAGAAGAAATTGCAAATTTCTTCTCTGATAAAATCACCAAAATAGATCAGTGCTTCCTCTTAAATCCCCTCGCTCCCAACCCACTACTTTCTTACGACATTTCTCCTGAATCTCAATCCCCATCAAATCCTCCCCAGGTCCCTTCCCATCTCTCGTCCGTTATCTTCCCACCTGAATCCAACCCTTTTCTCCCCCAGCAACAAAAAAACAATGCCTCCGGCATCATTTTCACCCTGTCACTGAACACGAAGTCTATAACATCATCTCTCAGCTTAAACCATCCTCTCACACCAAAGACCCTATGCCCTCTAACCTTGTCCAAGACTTAAAACATATTATTGCCCCACTCTGGACCACCATTATAAACTCATCCATGACCACGGGGTGTGTTCCCGCTTCCCTCCAACTGGGTCAAATCACATCCATCCCTAAAAACCCCAACGCAGATCCCAACGACCCAAATAACCTCCGACCTATCTCTAACCTTCCTCTTCTCTCCAAAGCCCTTGAAAAATGCGCACTGCTCCAACTGGATAAACACATCAACACTTTCGACCTTTTTGACTCACTGCAATCTGGCTTCAGAAAAGGCTGCAGCACAGAATCTGCCATGTTCAATATAGTGGACGACATACATCACTCACTCGACAATGGCGAGCCTTGCCTACTCATTCTCCTCGACCTTTCCTCTGCTTTCGATACAGTTAACCACACTGCCTTACTTAACACTCTTAAAGTCCGCTTTGGCCTCAATGGCCATGTCCTCAACTGGTTCACCTCCTTTCTCCAACACAGAACCCAACAAATCAAAATCGAGAACTGCCTTTCCAACCCAACTCCAATCTCCCTCGGTGTCCCCCAGGGATTCATTCTCTCTCCTGCTCTCTTCAACCTCTTCATCGAACCCCTCACCCTCATTTTCAAACGAGCAGGAATCAATTACCACCTCTATGCTGACGACACTCAACTTTACTATAAGATTAAATCCCACTCTCATGTCCTACACCTCAATGACACCCTGACCAAGCTCCAGTCATGGTTCCACCATAATCATCTCAAACTCAACCCTAAAAAAAACGAAATCATTCTCTCCTCCCCTAAAAACAACCCACTCCCCATACAAGACTGGATATCCAACCTTAATGCTCTCCACTGCTCTCTCACCACTTCCAATTCAGTTAAATCTCTAGGCATCACCATTAAAACCTCAGCCAAGGGAGCACTCTTCACTCTCCGTCATCTCAAGAAAATTAAACCCTTCATCACGGATGTATGTTGTTACAACGCACACTTTTACAACGCATGCACTTACAACGCATTTTTTACAACGCAAAATCCATTACAACGCATGACATTACAACGCATGACACTACAACGCATTTTTAAAAACTACCTTTACAACGCATTTCCATTACAACGCATACTACCATTACAACGCATACCATTACAACGCATAATATTAAATTGCATTTAAGGTAAGTATTAGATAGTATAGGGGTAAAAATTACTATTCTAACTCCAGGGGGTGCAACAGTAGGGTAAGTGTTGGATAGTATAGGGGTAAAAATTACTATTCTAACTCCAGGGGGTGCAACAGTAGAGTAAGTGTTGGATAGTATAGGGGTAAAAATTACTATTCTAACTCCAGGGGGTGCAACAGTAGGGTAAGTGTTGGATAGTATAGGGGTAAAAATTACTATTCTAACTCCAGGGGGTGCAACAGTAGGGTAAGTGTTGGATAGTATAGGGGTAAAAATTACTATTCTAACTCCAGGGGG